>NC_059119.1:60468833-60787583 GCF_020740685.1 Jaculus jaculus | reverse complement strand
TGTGCATCTAGTTTATGAGGGTTCTGGGGAGTTGAACTAGGTCCTTGGACTTCACAGGAAAGCACTGTAACCCTCAACCATCTCTGTAGCTCCCCCTTTTATAAAAATATTTTTATTTATTTGAGAGAGAGAGAGAGAAAGAGAATGTAGCCATTTTACCTCATTAACACCCCAGCTTAGTATTTCTTTGTCTTTATAAAGAACCAAAGTTCTCAGAACCCTTGATACAGGTGGGACATTCACAGGTGTTTGCCTTTCTCCTCCCCACAGATGTGGTCCAGAACCAGGCTCTCAGAGGTTCCTGAGATAGCGAAGTCATTCAAGCAGCTCAGGGCAGCAGACCCTTTCCTGAGGCTGAGAGTCACGGGTGCCCGGCTAAGACATTTCTAAGGAAATCTATGCCTGGGGAGAATGGGTGGCTGGTAGAAGCCCAGATTATTGAGGCTGAATCTTTGCTCTGACTTATGGTAGCTATAAGGTCCTCAGCAGTTCGCTTGCCTCTCTTGGATTCATTTATTTTTCCCCAATAGCAAAATGATTGTGGGAATAAGTATTGTTTTGAAGGTGACATCGGTATTAATGCATAATTAGAGTGCTTGTGATTTCCATTTACCTGCAGTTAATGCCTAGCACATCAAATTTAAATAAATGCTAGTTGTCAATATTCATATATATAAGGAATAAACTCTTCTACATAAGGTAGATCTCCAAAGATAACCAGACAAGGGATAGGCAATAACCCAGTTGGAACATCTGTCCAGTAACTAACAATAATAACAATAATAATAATAAATACAGCTGGATTGGTTGCTTTGCTCATTGCTGTGGCAAAACAAGTGACAGAAAGCTTCAGGCAGAAATTTTTTTTGTATCTTTTTTTCTTTTCATTTTATGGATCCAGGAAGTGCAGTGCATCATGTGGGGAACACAAGGCCGACAGAGCAAGAAGCTGGCTGGCCACATGGCATCCGCAGTCCACAAGAGAGATGGCGACCAGGCAGTGAGGCTCAGTGATAAGACTCCAGGGCCTGCCTGTCAGCGACCCTCCACTTCCTTCAGCAGAGCTCTGCCTCCTCAGCGTTCTGTAATCCTGCCAAATCGTGTCACCATCTGGGGACCATACGAGCCCGCAGAGGACATGTTGCTTTAAAGCCACAACATTCTACTCCTGGTGCCCATAGGCGTGATAAGTGGCCCATAGGGCCACGTCGTGATGCAAAATGCATTCATCCCAACCTCCAAAGTCCCCAGACAATCTCTCCTAACAGTATTCAAAAGTCCAAAGTTCCCACTGAAATTCAAGGTAGTCTCCTAACTGTGACTCCTGCATGAAATTAAATTAAAACACCAAAGTATACACTGTCAAGATACAATGGTATGGATTAAATATTCCCAGTGCAAAAAAAAAAAAAAAGGACCCATGCAGGTAGAGCCAGGGAACATCAAACCAAAGCAAGTCTGAAACCCAGCAGGACAAGCATTCGATTCTTTATTTATTCATTTTTGCACTCAGTGAATACAGTCAAGTTCGTACCATTGTTAGCCTCTGCCCTGTCTTCCCCCTCCTCAGGGACCCTCCTCGTTGGGGAATATGGATCGTGCATTGTGGGGTTAGCCTTCAGTTTGGGGTAGGAGGAAATGTCTCTGTGTTTCATGACCCAGTGTGTGGCTCTGACATTCTTTCCACCCCCTCTTCCGCAAATTTCCCTGAGCCATGTTGGGTTCATTTTAGGTCTGCTTCAGTGTTGAGATCTTGGGTGCTATTGTGTCTCTGGATATCTGGTTTGGTAGGAGTTGATTGTTCTCTGTGTTGATCTCCTTCACCCTTGTGCTGGTTCCTGGTTTGCCAAGAAAATGGCATTCTTGCATGTTTCCTCAATTATTCTTAGTTTCAGCTGGGACCCTTTTGAGATATGATGGGGTAGTTCTCTCCTTAGGATCTGTGTCTATCTGAAAAAGAGAAGCAGATTCTCCAATGGGGAATAAAGTTAGCACCAAGTAAATGTGGAAACCATTGTTTTATAGAGAGAGTTTAATGGAGAGCGGGCTCATTGTTGGTTCTGACTTGTTTCCCAGCTCCAGCTATAGGCTCCGATCCACTGAGCAGATCAGTTTGCCAAATCGAGAGCAGCTGCTTTACACCATGGCTGTGCACCTCATCAGGCTGTTTGCTGCTAAGTAGGTTAGACTATGCATTGCTTGGACAGATATTAGTCATTTTCCCCCAGTCACTCATGTAGCACCTTCTGGCACTAGACGCACTGTCTGAGGACTGACTCTCTTCCAGCCATGTGCTCCATGATGTGTGGCAACAGTGTATGGTGTCTTCAGCAGTAGGGTCTTACCACTAACCTATGGTGGGTCAGCAAGCACTCTGACATAAATCTGTCTTCTTTTGGGAGACTTTATAGGTCTCTCTGATCAAAAGCCCATTGTGGATGATATCCACCTGCTGGGACCAAGAGTTATAGGTCAGCATGTGCATCGTCATATAGTCATATTGAAATCCAGGACATACCTGACACTAAACTCTTCATGTGACATAATATAGTTTTTCATAGAAAGGCATCTATAAAGTTATATTGGAAGGAGAAGGCAAGGTGCTTGGCTTTCGAGAGCTACAGACCAGAGAAGGAGACACGACCGGTTAGCACCTGTGATCACTAAAGGAATAAATTAGAGAGTGAGTTTCACACGTGGCCCGGAACCCAGCCATGCCTTAAGCAACAGTGGTGGCGCCGGCGAGCCTCTTGCATTAGTTAGTAGAACAAAGGTCAGCAAATGCTTTCTCTAAAGGGTCCTCACCTCGAGGACCACTTGATCTGTGTTGCGGTCACTCAAATCCGCCACAGTGACGCAGGGCAGCAGTAAATGTAAATGAGTGAGCACGGCTGCGTTTTGATCAAACTTGACTGATGAACACTGACATTTGAATTTCGGGTAATTTTAATAGGAAAATTCTTTGCATTTCGATGTTTTTCTGATAACCGTTCTTTTGATTTTGTTTTCAAAATATTCCTTGAGCTTGCTTTTAATCACTTACATAGGTAAATTACACTGACACTCAGTGTGGTGTCATAGGAAACTAGGTAAAGTAAATGGTCTGATTTGACTTCTGCTTGACATTCGCACACCATTTACTTAGAAAATTGTAAATTATGGCAAACACAAGACAGGTCAAGCTTTCTTGCAAAAGTAATATAGGCTAAAGTGTACATTCCACAACTGATTTTGAAAGAAAGGAGTCATATTTTTTCCATATTTCTAGTTTCTCATCTCCTGATCACAGTACTAAGATGTCACATAGCCATCAGTGTTCCGCTGGTAGAGAAAGCATATTATCGTGTACCAGTTTTACAGAGCAGCAACTTTTGACTTGAGGACGTTTTTTGATGGTGCTTACTTGCTCATATTTCAAGTCCATTTGCCTTCCCATCGCTTACACTGAATCACAGTTCCCCTCCTGTACAGCATCTCTTCCAGCCGAGCCCTTCTGATTTCAGAATGGTTTTCAAAGCTTTTCTGTCTTTCCCATAGCATCTTTCTTTTCCTTTAATTTTTTTTGTTGTTGTTGTTTATTTCTTTGAGAGCAAGAGACACAGTGAGAAAGAGGAAGGGAGAGAGAGAGAGTGGGTCCACCAGGGCCTCCAGCCTCTGCAAACGAACTCCAGACACAGCGGCCCCTTGTGCATCTGGCTAACGTGGGTCCAGGGGAATCGAGCCTCAAACCGGGGTCCTTAGACTTCACAGGCAAGCGCCTAACCGCTGAGCCATCTCTCCAGTTCCTAGAGCCTATTCTTGACAATTCCACTATGACTACGATCTTCAAGTGGTACAGATTTATTTTTAATTAAAAAAAGAAGAATAAAATTCAGATGTGGGACTGAAGTTTAGACTCACCCATAAGCCATGTCTGTTTCTCCTTATCTGTCCTTTTAAGGAAAAGAATGATTCTCGTACCAAATGCATCACTCTGCTCAAGCATGCAAGAAATGGATTGCTAATACTATTTTACCATAAAAACTTATGTAGCCAAACTTATATTCAAACTGGAGGCTCATTTTTGTTTACAGAAAAGATTGACAATATTTCACCAAAATTATCCCCACCTAAGCTCAAGGCAGGGCTTGTTTACCAAGTTTCCTTGTCTGTCTGAGCCTGGAGGGCTCCACTAGCTCCTTCTCCACACAGCAGGCCAGCCAACAACTGGCAGTTGGTTTGACTTGGCTCACATGATGGTGCTTCTTTCTGGCTGCTTCTAGTCTATAGTTTTCTTTTATTTTGTCCCACCTTATATAACAGCCCTTCAAAACAATAGAACACTTATTTGTGCAATGGTGTTCTAAGCATCAAACATGGAGTCCGATAATCCACATTTTATGCCACAAAATTTTGAGTAGCAGGCACTTCTAGACAACTCTTCTGGGCTCCTGAGAGGAACAGAATGATTTCACCGGGAAGCCGCTTCTAGGGTCTTAACCATGCAGGAGCTGCTGCAGGAAGTGTTGCAAAGATACGCATGCATCATGCTCTTCACGGCCTCAGCTGTGAGAGTTGAATGCAGGAGACAGCCTAATTTCATACTAAGGGAACAATTCATCAATACAGAAACCCCACACAAGGTAACCGGCGCAGGTATTTTCTCACTGCTGGGAGGAACACCCAACCGTGGGACACAAGGGTTTATTTCAGGCTTACAGATACCAGGGGATACTTCACCACTATGGAAGAGGCTGGCTTACTTCATCATACATCCAACAGCAGAGAGCGGGAGAGAGAGAGAGAGAGAAAGAGAGGGAGAAAGGGAGAGAGAGAGAGAGAGAACAGCAAACGGCCAGGTTTAAGCTGGATTTCCACACACCTCTATGGCTACTCAAGAGCCACCACCTTAGTGACCCGTCTATTCCAGCAGGACTTTGCCTTCTGAAGACACTAAGTTGGAAGCTTAATCAAAACTACCCAAAGTGGGCTCAGTGGTTAAGGCACTTGCTTGCAAAGCCTAATGACCCAGGTTTGATTTCCCAGTACCCATGTAAAGCCAGATGCACAAAGTGGCACATGCATCTGGAGTTGCTTTGCAGTAGTTGGAGACCCTGGTGTGCCTTTTCTCTCTGTCTGTCTCTCTGCTTGCAAATAAATAAATAAATACTATTTTTAAAACCACCCAAATCTATGGGCCCACTTATCTCAAACCACCACAGTAACACTATATAGCAATTAAAATAAGGGCAAGTGGAGCTGGAGAAAGGATTTGGTAGTTAGAGTAATTTGCTTACAAGACTACAACCAGAGTTCAAGCCTCCTTGGTGTCCAGATGCAAAATGGCACATGTGCCTGTAGCCTCAGGGTACCGACAGCAATGGGAGGCAGAGTCAGGAAGGTCCAGAAGCTCACAAGTAGCAGTGGCGAGAGAGACCTTATCTAAAAATGGCACAAGGAGAAGAGAGATGCCCCCAGGTTGTCCTTTGACCTCCACACCTGTACTGAGGCATGACCATGCTCTGATATGTAGACACAAATGAATAACTAAAATAAAAGTAATGTGCGCTGACATAGATAGAAATGTATATGGTGCAATCTGTTTAAAAGTGTAGACATAGGGCTGGAGGGATGGTTTAGCAGTTAAGGCACTTGTCTGCAAAGCCAAAGGACCCAGGTTCAATTCCCCAGGACCCACATAAGCCAGATGCACAAGGTGGCACATGTGTCTGGAGTTCATTTGCAGTAGCTGGAGGCCATGGAATATCCATTCTCTCTCTCTCTCTCTCTCTCTCTTTCTTTCTCTCTCTTTTTCTCTCTCAGATAAATAAGTAAATATAAAAATATTTTAAAATGTATACATACATATAAATGGTCTGTATACTGAGATATGTTGATGTAATCACCAACTGAAAGATTATTCAATGACACACACAAAAAGTATAGAGTGACTTTTCCCAGGGACAAAAGTAAAGAGGAACTTTCATTTATTTCTTTCTTTCTTTATTACGGACATACTTAGTATGGTTACATCATGTGTTGGTACCATCCTTTCCCTTGTCCCTCCCCCCATTCTGCTGGGGGCTCTTCTCAGTGAGGTTGCTGGTATTCCCCATGGGGTTGTGGGTTATGCATTGTGGGAGCAACAGTCAGTAGTTATTGGGGGGGGGGGGACAATGCCTCCGGGCATGATGTCCCAACCTGTAGCTCTTACAATCTTTCCATCCACTCTACTCTTCCGCAAAATTCCCTGAGCTGTGGTAGGTGTCTTTTAAGTCTATTTCAGTGGTGAGCTCTTAGGAGCCTCTGGATCTCTGCTTTCGTAGGAGTTGAGTGTCCTCAGGGTCTGTCTCCTGCACCCTGGCGCTGATGGTCAGGTTCACCACGGAAGCAGAACTCCTGCTCGTCTCCCCAGTTCCTCTGTGGTTTCAGTTGAGGCTTGGCTGGAGTGTGAGGGGTAGTTTATCTCCTCAGGTCTCACTACCTTCTGAAAAAGAAAACCAGATTCTCCAACGGACAGTGACATCAGCATAGGAGATATAAGTCGAAGGTCAAGCTTGTTCCTTCTATACGTGAGACCAGCACCAAGAACAAAAGGAAAGAAAAATATTTCTTTGCCATGCATTCAGTCCAACACTTAAAAATTTTCTAAAAATAGTAAAATAATAATCATTACTGAATGCGAGTGAGAATTGAATAGAGTCAGGTGTTGAAAGCATAAAAGGATATAATAATTTTTGAAGGTAATCTGAATGCATGGAAGTATGTAGAGCATAGAGTTTATTTTGAATATCCTTGAAATTTTCTATAGCAAAAGATTTATTTTTAAGTTATTATTTTAATTGTACCTAATCATGGGGTACAGTGATAATCCAATGCATGTACACAGTGAGTATTTATCAAATCATGTATTATGTCCACCTGCCTATCACTCCTCTGTTTGGGACTTTTGAGTTCATCTCTTTTAGTTATTGATAACATACATGTTGAGTGTCTGTGAACTTAGTCATCCCAGCAAAACACAAAGCACTTACTCCTTCAGTGTGGTGTTGACCAAGATCCAACCTTCCTCTATCTCCCCTCCCCAGGTTTTCCTTTATTTTTTAATGTGATATTGTACAATGCCATGGAGATATCCCTTGGGTCTCAGAAACAAGAGGCTCATTTGAGAGGCGAGGTGACCATTAAAATTAAAGTCTCACAGAAATGCACAAGGATTACTAAAATAGCCATAAAAATGACTCAGTGCACTTTTTCCCACCTCAAAGAAGCCACAAAATCACTAGAAGTTGTTTCATTCAGATGTCTCAGAAAGAAAAATAGAAATCCAATGAAACCCAAGTTTGCTGTGACTTTTATACTTCATTTTTGAGCTAACACATAGAACTGGTAAGCTAGTATTTGCTTTTAGTTAGTCATGTGTGACATTAAGCTTTAAACCAAAGTCAAGACCATTCAAATCCATTTTGCAACAACACTGTGTAAATCATTTTATCCACACTATACCAGAGAACTCACCAAATCCCCTTACTTTCAGATTTTGGACTTGGATCTAATTGAGAACAATAAAGATGATCCTGGTAGATCTTTGAATAAGAAAAGTAGAGCTTCATGAGACACAGGGTTCACTTTGGGTGGAAATCTGGACTTAGCCCATTGGTAGGTTTCATCAATGGGAAAAAAGGAAGAAGTGAGTCTCGGTGGGTAGAGAATGAAGAAAGATGGTCGGAAAAGACAAGGGTGCCAGGGAAATACAGAAGCAGCAGATAAAAATAGTAAAACCTGAGCTGGAGAGATGGCTTAGTGGTTAACACACATGCCTGAAAAGCCTAAGGACCCAGGCTCAATTCTCACAACCCAAAGCTTCCGGTAGGCAGCTGTAGCCTTCCCTCCTTTGTAGGTGGGGAGGCACCTCCAGAGGCCCAGAGACTCTGAGATCAGCCACATCTGCTCTTACAGCAGTTTTGTCTCTTTCTAGTAATATCCCTGCTTGCTTGTTTGTTTGTTTTTAATTCAGTTATAAGAATCTGATCCCGAAGTATGACATTCTTTAGGAAATCCAATTAAACCGCAAGCTTTCAAACAGCTTTTTATGTTTTATTTATTTCTTTGACAGAGAAAGAGGGAGAGAGAAAGAGAGAGAATGGGCGCACCAGGGCCTCCAACCACCGCAAACAAACTCCAGACACATGCGCCACCTTGTGCATCTGGTTTACATGGGTCCTGGGGAATCAAACCAGGGTCCTTAGGCTTTGCAGGTAAACACCTTAGCCGCTAAGCCATTTCACCAGCCCTTTCTGGCATCATTTGCGTTTTCCTCCCAGCCTTTCCTACTGCTATCCTTCTTACTGCCGTTCCTTTCTGCTGTCCTCTGAGTATCATCACAGGAGAATATGCCACAACCCAAAGCTTCCGGTAGGCAGCTGTAGCCTTCCCTCCTTTGTAGGTGGGGAGGCACCTCCAGAGGCCCAGAGACTCTGAGATCAGCCACATCTGCGCTTACAGCAGTTTTGTCTCTTTCTAGTAATATCCCTGCTTGTTTGTTTATTTGTTTGTTTGTTTGTTCTTAATTCAGTTATAAGAATCTGATCCCGAGGTATGACATTCTTTAGGAAATCCAATTAAACCGCAAGCTTTCAAACAGCTAGTAGGTTTGTGTGCGGGGCCTGAGGAGGTGGCCAGTGCGTCCCTTCTATACTGAGAATCTCCCAGGAGACCTGGTCTTTGCAAGGGCTCTTTGCAGAAAGCCATATTTTTCTCCAAATCTTTCTTTTCATCCCTGCCTGAACTTGCCTTCATCTTCCTATAATGGCTAATTAAAAAATTACAACCAAGAGGATTAAACAGTAAACCTGTGCCCTGCTGTTCTCTGCTTAATTTCTGAGGCCTCAAGCACAATGTCTTAGAAAGAACTACAAAGAGCTACCTTTAGGCTTACAAACTGCTTGGTGGCACACACACAGCGGTGAGGTGGGAAGCCTTTGTTCTAGAGGGCAGCCCCTCCATGCAAGGTATATTCTTAACTGTTTCAGAAGAGGAAAGTTCAAGGAAACAGATACCCACCTGCATTGACTTTTCATTTGTGCATGGTTTGGTGCATGTGTGTGTGTGTGTGTGTGTGTGTGTGTGTGTGTGTGCGCGCGCGCGCTTTTTTCTCCTTGTGGTATCAGGTGATTCCATGCTGCACTGATCAAGCAGGAGTGTTTAAAGCAGGAGTGTTTAAAGCTCATACCTTTCTCTTTTGCATAAAATCAGGACTCTGAGCTTGATGGCGGCTCGTCCCCAGCCATGACACGCACACCTAGCTGCTGCAGGGTCCCACTTACGATGAGATTTTGGAAGATATTCTCTAAATAAAAACCACCATTGCACGCGAGCTGGATTTGGGCAGACATCATCTTAACATTTTATTGCATATTTTAATAGGCGCGAGGCTTAAAAGTCTGAACGAGACATAGTGGGCTCGCTCAGTGTTAGATTGCTCTTCATCAATTGTTTTTTTTTTTTTTTACCCTCTGATTATACAGTTTTACTTTATCATCCCTTTGATAACAATTTCTGCATGAAAATTGACTTTATATTTCATTTTTCCCGTCTGCTATCTTAGTGGCATTCATACACAAACACCCTTTGCGCAGCTCTGGTAATATAACTGGTCGAGCGACGCTGTGCCGTAAGAAATCAAAACCATAATAATGTCTTCGGGGTTTGCATTTTAAATCCAGCGTTCATTGTTGCGCTGAGCTTTCTGATCCCTTTCCAGACATTACGGAGATTACCTTTGGTAATGCCTATTTCATTGTACTTTGATATAAAATAATGTGTGTCATAAATCAACCGAGTGACTGTCATTAAACAGGAAAGCGCCTACTTATGATATGTAACAATTTGCTTTTCTAATTTGAAGAAGATTGAGGCATTTTAATTATGGAAGGTCTTTGTTAATGAGACTGGAATTCAATATAAATTTGGATTCCTTATAGAATTATAGGTTAGAAATAATCAAATCCTTATTCATTAGTTTTACATTACTTTTTGCATGCACTAGATAGAGATATTCATAGAAGGTTTCCTAAATAAAGCTCTATACATTTGTTACCATTAAGGTGAGAGAAAGTTGTGTTTACATATGTAAGAAAATAGGCACCAGAGATTTGGTTGTTATTGTGGGTTAATTGGCAACTGTGAGTTTAAGTTTTTTATTATTATTATTATTTGAAATTGGGAAGGTTAGTGCTTTAAAAGTTGAAACAGAAAGATAAAGAAGGGGCCTTGGAGACAAGAGGCCACGAGGAAGAAAGTGATTTAAAATTGTGGGGGTGTTCCATAGTTTTCAGATTGCTTCCATTTGAAAGAGAATGGGGTTTGGAGCCTTCCCAGAGAAGAACAATTGGAAATTATTGGAGTCCTCCTCTGTAAAGGTGACCAGAGCACCGAACATGGACATTGTAGTGTGATTTAAAATTATGAGAGCTCTTCGAATTGTTTAAAGCATTGATTTTTTTATAAAATGGATTTCCGCGTTTCCCATCTCCAGTGCCTGGATAATTGCAGCAGGAGCCAAGGCGCTGCCTTGTGTAGCCCCTGGTCTCTTTGGCCTCTTCCCATTTCTTTCTTTCTGCTCCTTTTTTTTCCCCCTTAATAAGTTTTCTAGTTTCCCTCGCTGCTGGGATAGACACATCATTGTTTGTGCTCATGAATCACCCTGTGACCAAAGAACCAGGAAAGTATAAGGGGTGAGGGGAAGGTCAGACGGAAAATTCAAATTGATCTAACCTGTTCTCAGAAAAAAAAAAATTAAAAAGCACCATAAGGTAAGTCCAACCCCACTCATGGCCCAGTGTGAGGCTTTGTGACAGGGCCTTCAATATGCCATGAAAGAGAGGAGTTTGACAGCTTGGCAGTTGAGGGTTAGAAAGAGTCATAGGAACGCTGACGTTGTCACAGGCATACGTTTGGTTAAGCCTCCATCTGCCCATGGGTGCTCTTTACAGAACGCTCCTTTTCCTCTTTTCATGAACACAGACAGAGGAAACGGAAGTTCTAGAACACAAGGTGGAAACTGATCAAATTGAAAAGGCCTCTTATAACTGAGAATCCTAGCTGTTTTTGTCCATGTGGTAGATATTGGTCTTGTGTAAACACACACACACACACACACACACCCCTACACTGATTCCATTCCTAAAAGTAATGGCTTCCCTGTGTGTTTTTAACTATCCCTGTTGGCTCAGCCGCTTGGCAAAGGGAACTAACTGAACATGGTCCCACAGTGACCGCACACAAGGGCCGCTGGCCTTTCATGCCCATCATAACTCGGATTTAAAGTGAAAGCACCAGGAAAGGCTGTAGAACGACGCTGGCCAGGTGCCACTCCATCTGTGCCAGTGCTCATGCTGACGGGACCCGCTCTGCATTCAAATTTAATGCGTGGGAGCGGAACGACAATTCTAAGACATGCTGCTTCACTAAAGGACCTTCTCTGCGGACTTCATAATCGATGCACTGAGGCAGCCAATAAAACGATGATAACAAGAAACCCTTCCCCGTGAACCTACTCACTACCGGCCTGTGAAGTGAGGACCAACGCGTGGCACAGGAGGATGGAGATTTTCCTTATGACTTTACACTGGGCCTCACGTACGCAAATTCATCCTTAGAGTTAGCCTTGGCCACGATGTCCCTGATGGGGACAGATTGAGGCTGACATGTACATGACCTGCTTTCTTTTGAACATATGGCCCCATTCTTTTTTTTTTTTTTTTTTTTTTTTTTTTTGAGGTAGGCTTTTACTCTAGCCCATGATGACCTGGAATTCACAGTGTAGTCCCCGACTGGCCTCAAACGCACACTGATCCTCCTATCTCTGCCTTCTGAGTGCTGGGATTAAAGGCGCACACCACCGTGCCCAGCCAGTCTTACTTTAAAACTTTAAAAAATAATAAATAAAAATAATGGAGGCACATGATATAGGCTTTTGAATTTATCTTTGTAAAAGTTTGTTTTCATTTCACTATAAAATGCAATAACCAAGGAACCAAATCAAGTGTTTGGAGACGTCTTTGCCTACATTGAAATGTGAGTTTACTTCTCAGAGATGATGCGAGATGTAGAAGATTGTACTCCAAACACTGATAGCTTGGTTTGTGAATGCCTCTGGGTGCCCCCTTGATGGGTGAAGAAAGCCACTATCTTGACAGAGTGGCCTTACTGGCTTCTCATTCTGGCCGTTCTCTCCTCCATTGATGACATTCCAGGACGCAGTCCCAGGAGTGAGGGAGCTGTCAGCGGCATACCCTTCTGAAAGCCGTGAAACTAGGGTGTTGCAACTCATGAATTCTCTTGGATTCCTCATCATTTTGCCCAAGAATCTCTGTAACAACAGAGAGATAACAGCTTTTGAAATAGCTCTTGTTTAAGCAAATAAACAAGCAGAAATGAAATGTGAATTTTTATATTTTTTATATTTATATTTAAATTCTTTTCCAGCCTTTTCTCTGCTTATCCAACGAACAATTTCACTCCGATACTACTGGGTAGACAAGCAGGGACTTCAGAGTCCAAGGAGAGCTCTGTGGGGAAGAAGGAAAAATAAGGCAAAAAATACACCAAAATAGGTTTTATTGTTGGGTGTGGTGTGCCGCTTTAGTGCCAGCATTTAGGGAGCTGAGGCAGGAGGATCACTGTGAGCTCGAGGCCTGCCTGGGACTACAGTGTGAGTTCCAGGTCATCCTGGGCTAGGGTGAGATCTTGCCTCAACATAAACAAACCAAAAAAGGGGATTACTGTTATTATGTCTCCTCCTCTTAATGTAGCTTTCATTGGCCACTCTCAATATATTTCTGCTGTGGTTTTTGAAAGAGCCCTGCAGCCTTAAGCAAGCAGCAAGGTTACAAGTAGGAGGAAGCAGTGGAACCAGACGCTCGTATAAGAGCGCCCATGGCTGGAGAAACCAGCTCTTGAAAGTGACCTACAGGTGGAGAACTCGGCTTTCTTCTCCAAGCAGTTTCCCATGGGCAGCATGGGGTCGGGGGGTGAGGAGGAGGAGGCAGGCCACTTGCTTTTATATAGCCCCTTTATTGCTGGTCTGTTTCTTTATTTTTGTTTTTGATTTTCAAGGCAGGGTTTCACTCTAGTCCAGGCTGACCTGGAATTCACTATGTAGTCTCAGGGTGGCCTCAAACTCACTGCGATCCTCCTACCTCTGCCTCCCGAGCGCCGGGATTAAAGGCGTGTGCCACCACACCCAGCTCATCTCGTTTTCTTAATGAGATATTGCCAGCTGGGAATGAAAAGCAGCGTTGGTACATTCTTGCTTTATTCTTCCTTTAAATTAAATTTTTTGTATCTTGAAAAAAAAATTCAAGCATACATAAAAATAGGATGAGAAACCCTCAGACCCCTTTTTCACCAAGACCCATCGGTAAATTGGTGATGGGCTTTCAATAGACATGTGCAGAAGTGGCCGCGGGAGGGTGGCGGTGGCTGGGTCCGCCTGTGAGCATGCTCAGTTTGCACCTGTGACTCGTGACGCTGTGCCTCACACGCCTGAAGATTTCACAATTGCCTTTGAATCAAGGACACTGGGGAGATCACCTTGGAAAGGGAAGTGCAATGCCAACAGGGTTACAGTGACCCCTAAACCGGTGCCGTCCTCATTTAACTTGACTTGTAAGCAGTTTATTAAGCATGCGGGTCGACAACTAGAAGCAAAGAGAGCAAAACCATTGAGAGAATATAGAACATTTCCTACTCAGCCATTCGCTTTGAAAGAAGTCAGTGTGGGTGTGCGTGTGCACGTGTGTGTAAATGGGAAGACATGGGAAGTAAAAGAGCCAGAAGAAAAGTGAAATGACAAGTGAAAAACCTTACCCAGGCTCTCGCAGAGCACATTGAACACCCGGCTTTTCCGCTGTCAGTGTTTCGGGAACCACCGAGAATATCCGACGGCATCGTTGTCACATCTTATTGGATAAAGGGAAGTGTGAGGATGCTGTATCTAGATAAAAAGACAGCACCAGAAATCCAGCAGAACAAATCTTGCATGAAGCACATTTACTTGTGTGCTTTAAGTGCCAAGGCTCACAAAGCAGGAGGATGGTAACTTTATGGTGGCACCTGAGAATTGCTGTCTTTCCTCCTGGGCTTTACAGCCTCCGCCTAGAGAACCCAGCATTGGAAATGTCACTGGATTTCAGCTTACTCACCTGGGTAAGCCAGACGACAACCCTTCAAAGGTGATGGGTGGAAGCGAAGCTCATTGCTTTTCCAACCCCCATAGTGGCGTCTTCTGGATGGAGGATAGGAGACCCCGGTCCTCCTTTTTTTTTGGAGAGGGAGAGAGAAAACTGGCATGCCGGAGCCTCAGCCACTTCAATCAAACTCCAGATATCTGTGCACTTAGTGGGCATGTGCAACCTTGTGCTTGCCTCACCTTTGTGTGTCTGGCTTGCGTGGAATGTAGAGAGTTGAACATGGGTCCTTGGGCTTCGCAGGCAAGTGCCTTAACCACTAAGCCATCTTTTCAACCTGAAGCCCCCCATTGTTAATCAATTAGCTTCACATTTTCATTTTGCAAACCTGATAGGCATTCTTACCCAGACAATTTGTAAGGAGAAGCTACTGTTCCTAAGATGGCATGACTCTCTTATTAAGAGTTATGCATTGCCTATTTCATGTCTGGGATTTCACTTATAGATCAAGAATGAGGTAAATGCTGGTTGCCTTCATTCCCTGGAGTTGCTATAACTAAATGCCTAAGACTTCCTCACTTATAAACTACAGATCTATTGCTCACAGTTCTGGAGGGTTGGAGGTCTGGGATGAAAACATCATCAGATGCAGTATGCAGTGGGGGCTCCCTGCTGCAATGACAGTGCCTCAGAGCTTCACCTGGTGGAAGGAGAATGGTACTTACAAGAGTCCTCTTGGGGCTGGAGAGATGACTTAGCAGTTAAGGCATCTGCCTGTAAAGACAAAGGATCCTGGTTTGATTCCCCAGGATCCACGTAAGCCCAGTGTGCCAGGGGGGTACATACATTCATACATTTGGAGTTAGTTTGTGGTGGCTGGAGGCCCTGGTGTACCCATTCTCTAGAGCTCTCTCCTCATTTTTTGTCTGCCTCTTTCTTTCTCTCACTATCTCGCTCAAATAAATTATATACATATATATATATATGATTTTAAAATATTTTTGTTCATTTATTTATTTATTTATTTGAGAGCAACAGACACAGAGAGAAAAACAGATAGAGGGAGAGAGAGAGAATGGACGTGCCAGGGCTTCCAGCCTCTGCAAACGAACTCCAGACGTGTGCGCCCCCTTGTGCATCTGGCTAACGTGGGACCTGGGGAACCGAGCCTCGAACCGGGGTCCATAGGCTTCACAGGCAAGTGCTTAACCGCTAAGCCATCTCTCCAGCCCTATATATACTTTTTAAAAGAGTCTTCTTGGAGACTTCATTCATACAAGCACTAATCCCACTCTTCTCCATAGACAATGTCTCTTAATTGTATCATGATGAAGTTCGAAAACATGAAGTTTGGGGACTGGGAAAAACAGACATTCTAACCTTCAAACCATAATATTGATTATGAGCAGATTTCTCAGTTCAAAAGCACCCATCAGGAAAGTTTAAGATTCTAAGTTATTCTGAAAGCAGAACTTGAGGTTAAATGGATCTGCTAAGAAGCTGTTTGAGGGATGTCTACACTGGCCAAAGAAAAGGGAGCTTCCAAGAGACTGTCATGTGATGGGACATGGCGACAATCACGGGGATCCCTTTCTTTTTTCATCTTGTCTCTGGGCCAGGCATTATTCAAGTTCAACAGCTATTGCCCTTGGAATTACTCTGTTTTATTACTTTGACCGTGTTTTGTAAGAATTTGACCGCATGGATCTCAAAACATGAAACTTGTCTTATTTTGAACTTTCACTCACCTGATTTCCCAACAATCAGTATGGTTTGTCTGTTAAAAGTTTGTCTGCTAGCAGTTATGGGTTAGAGGTGATAATGAAATAGCTTAGGTCACCTGATAGTTTAAGAAATCTTGTGAATTTAGTTCTGAAGATGTCCAAGGATGGGATACCACGATAAGAAGACATTTAACCCAACCCGTACATCTTGCTATTCTGAGGAAATGGATTTGATCCGTAGCTTTCTCAAGATTCTCATTTAGCAGTACGTGACGGGAAACACACCTAGCCTCCACAGGGCCGTGGGAGTTGGGGCGGGGCGGAAGTAGAAATCCTCCACACTTTCGGGATGCCTACAAGGATGCTACAAAATCTATTAAGCATCTGAGCTTGATAGTTCTTAGCTAGTTAGTTCTTCCAAATGTCTGGATTTATAAGATCTCATAGGATTTTGTTTCTTGTGTAGGAAGCAAGGTCTCAAATACCATGTCATAAAATCTGTGTGTGAATGTTCCCTACCTGGAAAACAGTTACAGTAGGCTTTCCCCTTAGCTGACAAGTTGTAGAGTATTTGATAACGTTACTTTCAGGAAAAGATTTTAAGCTTGTTCCTTTACTAGCAATTAAAAGGTACTTTGTAAGAGTCAGGCATATGGATGGCAGAACGTCATCTTTGAGATGAAACTTAGCTTCACTGACAGTTGACCTGTCTCATGTTTATCCTCTGTGTTTGAGTTACGTTCACTGGATCACAGCTTCTGCCCATGCTGGTGGCATTTCTTAGCACATGAAGATGGGTATGGTGCCTTGGCATGTTTTAGGTCCTCAGGAGGAACTGATGCATTCTGGGAGAATTCCTGCATAGTTGCTTTTCTCCAATGCACCACTCTGAGAAAGAAAAGGAGAGAAAAGAAATAAAACCATAATCATAGAAATTACATCATATTCTCTTACCAATGAGTATCAGGAAACAGTTATTTCCTTTAAGGTTAACATATCATGATATTGAGGAATAAAAAATATCCCCCACTTAGGGGACCTTATGGGAACTGTATGGTGAACTTTAATCTGGTTGACTGAGAATGGGGGAGGAGATTCTGAGAGACCAGGGCTCTGGGAGATCAGCCAGAAATGCTGAGGTCAGCCGGAGGTAGTTACCAGTGAATCTTCTACGATAGCTCACTAGGTAGGTCACCTTGCTCCCTAATTCAATGGAATTCTTAGTAACTGCTAAACATCTAATAGATAACCAATCAGCCTGGGACTTGGAATTATGCGCAGGATCAGCCCCAATATACCTCGAAGACTGAATCCAGACCTTATTTGGGTTCCACACTTTCAGAACACCCACCTGTGGGGCGATTTGCTGCTTGATACTAAGCTTGCAGTTTCTGTCTGTGCTGTAACGCTGGTCCCTAAGCGATAAAGCTTGTTGCACACATCCATTTACTCTTTCCTATAGGTTTTTTGATTGTCTTGGCTCGGCTGGGAGACAGCATATTCTCTGTCTGACTTTTAAGTAAGAATCCAATTTAGTAGAGTGGCCAATACCTCTCCCAATTCAATATCAAAAGAAAAATGTCACAAATTGACACAGTAATCACTAAGAAACTTTATTATCATCATTTTCTTAATTTTCTTGTTGAGATAAGCTTTGCTACATAGCTGCACCTGAGCGAGTGACCTTTTTGCCTTGGCCTTAGACATTTGGGATAATAGGGTAAGTGTGTGGCATCCCACTCTGTTCTAGAAATGTTTTAAAAATCTCAGAAAATATAAGTGTGCTAAAAAATTTTAAAAACTCAAAAAAAATTTTTTCAAGGTAGGGTCTTGCTGTAGCTCCCACTGACCTGGAATTCACTCTGTAGTCTCAGGGTGGCCTTGAACTTATGATGGATGATCCTCCTACCTCTGCCTCCCATGTGCTGGAATTAAAGGCGTGCACCACCATGCCTGGCCTAACTGGAAATTTTATCAGTCAACTGAGAAAGAAAAAAAGCCTACTCTTGAAAACTTTCAAAGTTATTATAAAAACATATAAGACTATGGATGCATGTTAGTTATTTTGTCACTGCTGTGACCAAATAGCTCACTAGAAGGAACTTAGGGGAGGGTTCATTTTGGTTCACATTTCTATGTCACAGTCCATCATGGTGGGGAAGACGTGGCCACGGGAGTTGAGGAAATGGTCACACTGAGTCCAGTGAGGAAGCAGAGTGATGGATGCTGCTGCTCAGCCTGCTCTTTCCTATATATATGGAAATATATATATATATATATATGGAAATTATATATGGAAATATATATATATATATGGAAATATATATATATGGAAATATATATATATTCCACAGTGCAGGTGGGTCTTCACACCCCAATTAACCTAATTAAGGTAATCCTCCTTACCTTTTCATTTATTTGTGAGAGAGAGAGAGAAAGAAGCAGAGAGGGAGAGCAAGAATGGGCACACCAGGGCCTCCAGCCACTGCAAACGAACTCCAGATGCGTGTGCCCCCTTGTACATCTGGTTTATGTGGGTCCTGGGGAATCGAACCTGGGTCCTTCGGCTTTGCAGGCAAATGCCTTAACCACTAAGCCATCTCTCCAGCCCAGCCCCTCCCGCTTATCTTAGTCATGCCCAGAGACTGGCCTGACCTATAAAATCCCCTACGGATGTGCCCACCAGCTTGTTTCTTAGGTTTTTCTAGGTTCTGTCGAGTTGACAATCAGTATAAACCAGTGTTAGTATTATTTCTTAATCGCGAATATAACCATCATGATGTCAACACGTCTAGACAACTTGTTTAGGATTCCTTGCATTCTTGGAAATAGAGACAAACATTTCCTTAAATAGCCTCTAATTCATGACAAGAATCATGATCACAATGGCAATGCCTCCAGTAAGGATTTCCCTCCAGCTCCATGTGCCTGACCTTGATGTACTTTGCCACATTGGAGATTGCCAGGCTTGGGGTACCAAGGTAGAGCTATAGCCACATTAAAGACAGTTTTCCGTGTTTTGTCATTTGACTATTCCTGAAAGGGCTCTATCTCCATTCTATCTGTTTCTTCACAAAAAAAAAACTTGGGTCAAAAAACAAAGAGATTTGGGGGGAAGAAGTGTCTGAAACATAGTCTTGAGATGCTGGTCTTTAAGATTTGCTCAGGAGCCCATTCTGGCTTACAGGAGCTCAGCAGTGCCCAAGCATCAAACCAGCTGTGCTTAGAGTTAAGCTACCTTAGAGAGAACCCCCCACCTCCTTTAAAGTGTATACTGAACACTTGCAAAGTAGGAAAAGTGAATGGGTCATCTATTTTAGGGTTTCAGCTTACGGTGACGAGTGATGGGGAGGAACAGAATTCAGCTATGGAGTAACAGTCACCTTTGACAGCTGTATTTTTAGGTCATTTACTTTATCTTGGGAGTAAAACTGAAATTGGATGGAGCCAACTTCATTTCCCTGATAAATTTATTCAAAATGTTGGGCATTGTAATGCCAGGAAGAAGGGGTCACATACTTTGACTGACTGTTCAGGGTCTTGCTGAGATGCACAGTCTCTTTTGAGGGAGCATTTGGTCCAGCCCAAGTGGGAAGCGGCCTCTGTTGCAGTAAATTTATTATATATGACAAGGACTTTTGTTAGGTTATTCTAGCCTCTCTTTGGCAGGATTATAGTTAAAAGTTTGGCAGTGTTAGTCCAGTAAATGATGATTTTTACAGCTTGGCAGTAAAGCTTACTTAGGTCTGAAATGTGATATACAATCTCTCCATCCTGGAGAGCTTGCCTTTCAAACAGAAAATTTCAAAATAGTTAATAAAACTGGTCTGTCTAATTTTCCCTGAGTTATATGAGTGTTTTGTAAAAGCAGAAATGTATCACTGGTATAACCCTCTCTGACATTTTCCTCAGTTGGCCTTGGGTTTAAACAAAATGCCATAAAATTTACATCATTCAAGATGAGCTTGGACAAACTGGGAAGAAATGATGCTATGCACAGTACGAGATTAGCGAATAGGAGAGAGTCAGACCAGCTTTCTGTTTAACTTTTTTTTTCTTCCTGTGGCCTACTGGTAGAAGCCTTATGAGACAATTAGCAGTATGCATTTCATCATTTCATTATGCATTTTAGACCTCGAAGTACATAATCACCAGCTCCCATCTATCTGATAAATAGTGAGATTTTTATTTCACATTTGCATTGTTAATTACAGTACATTACAGAGGCAAGATCCCAAGCATCTGTGATTAATAGAATGTAATACTTTTGAATAACAAGGGCACTTTAAATAGACAAAGAGAGAGCACCCTTTGCTGGAGGCCACCCGGCTCCATTGACAGCTGTTTGGAGGCTCAGGCGTCTGGCTAGGAGGCCCATGTGCTGAAGCGATCAGATCGAACGGAACGTGGCCCGTGGTCTGCGTGCTTCCCTTGAGAAAGGAGCCGGAGTTTTGCGAGCACACTAACAATGCAAATGCATTTATGTGGAGAGGATGCAAAGTCCAACTCCTGAGCTGCTTCCCACTGTAGGACAGCCTCTGGTCACTGCAGGGGGGCTCAGCTGGAAGAATCCTGCCGTGTGTGTGTGTGTGTGTGTGTGTGTGTGTGTGTGTGTGTGTTGGGGTGTGTGTGTTGGTATCGCCTGTAGTATGCAAACATGGCTCCTGTGAACAGGGTTCATCCTCCTTCCTGCCCGGGTTGAGGTGAGAGGAGTGGGGTCAGAAAAGCCATAAACGAAAGTGCAAGGACCCGGGGTCCCTCTGTCTGCTCACACTGTGATTGACCCAGTGATGGCTCAACCTGCTCCCGGACGGGATGGGCTTGCACCAACTATCAACTGCACCGTCAGAAGCAGACACACGATGCCAAAGCAAGTGAAACCACTCAGGCGTTGCTTCTAGAAAAGGCTACCGGGTGGACGCTTGATGCCTGTTCTTTTTGGCGATGGCATTGTCAGCCACTCCCACCAGGACATAGAGCAATCCTTGCAGGAAGGAGGTTTGGCCACCTTGCAGAAGGTCTGGCGAGGTCCTGACTAGTGACGCTCTCTCCACCCACTCCTAAACTCATCGATTCTCCATCACATAACTTTGACCATTTAAGGATGCTACGTAAAATAAGACCACACAGTACAAAACTATTGAAGACTGATTTTCCACTCAGCAGCAAGGTCTTGAGGTTTATCCGAGTTCTTGCAAGCATCAGCAATTTAGTCCTGTGTGTTGCTTGATAGCACTAGATTCTAAGAATTGCCGCTGTTAGCCAGGTGTGGTGGCACACGCCTTTAATCCCAGCACTTGGGAGGCTGTGAGTTCGAGGCCACCCTGAGAATACAGTGAATTCCAGGTCAGCCTGGGCTAGAGTAAGACCCTACCTCGAAAAACCAAAATAAATAAATAAATAAATATATTAATAAAAAGAAAAAAAGAATTATCACTGTTTACTTACCTCCTCATCTAAGGGTCGTGTCAAGTCTTTGGCTACGAGCATTTGTGTGTAGGTTTTGGCATAAACATAACTTCTTAGGAAAAACACGCAAAAGTGTGATTGCTGATTTCTGCTGTGTGCGCTTAACGGCATCAAGAGTGAACAAACTGTTTTCCAGAGACACTGTGTCTTAGGTTCCTCTTAGAACGCATGAAAGATCCAGTTGTCCTGGATCCAGGCCAGAACTTAATATTATTGGTGTTTTCCCTTTAATCCCTTGAATGGGCCTAACTTGGAATTCCCTACTGACTAAAGACAGTGAAGAGGTTTTCATATGCTATTTGTCATGTGCATATTCTCTTGGGGGAAGTGTCTGTTCAAGCCATTTCTCCATTTAGAGAACGAGCTTTTGAAGAAATCTTTCCATGGTGCCTGGATATATATATAGAAATAACCCAACAAACTCTATGAGTTTGTATAGCTAAGATGTTTCAAAAACTACAAATAAAAATTAGTAAGAATGTTTATGAGAGCTTTAGTATGTACTCAAAATATTGCTTGACTTGTAAGCCTTTACTTTTCTAGCTTGGTTTCTTTTTCTCAAATACAGGTACAGCTGAAAATTCCCAGGAAAGTACACTTAAAATTCTGTGTTGGGCTGGAGACAGCTTAGTGGTTAAGCACTTGCCTGTGAAGCCTAAGGACCCAGGTTCTATTCCCCAGGACCCATGTTCGCGGGGACACACACGTCTGGAGTTCATTTACAGTGGCTGGAGGCCCTGGTGCTCCCTTTCTCTCTCTCTCTCTCTCTCTCTCTCTCTCTCTCTCTCTCTCTCTCTGTTGCTCTCAAATAAATAAATAAAAATAAACAAAAGCAACTTTATGTGTTAAAATACTAAACAGAATATGAGAGTTATTTAGGTTGATAATAGTTTTCCTCTCTTAAAATCTAGTCAAAGCATAGCTTTCCACCAATAAACAATGTGTCTTACTTATGAATGTAAAATAACTTAACAGGAGGAATATTTATTGTGAAAAACTTTATAATTCCCTCATATAAAGCACCCTATACTCCCCTGGATGTCTAGGTTCCCTTCCTTGGCTCCCGCACTCTGGAGACCCTGTTTTGGCCTAAGTCCAAGTTTTCGCTGCTTCCTGAGTTCCCAAGGGGACCAGAGATCCACCCTTTCCAAGTACATTTCAGGTTCCAGGAACCTGGTATTTCCTGCCCAGAGGGCAGAACCTACTTCCTGGGCCTTTCCGCAATATCCCATCCATCTTTCTCAAGAACAAACAGGCTCCTGGTGGGCTTCTGGCTTGACGCAGCAGATGCCAGGAGTGTCTGTTTTGTGGGGTGAGTTTGTTGCAGAGTTTGCCTTGCAGGAAGACACTCCTTAGTCACCCATGAGGCTGCACCTGTCCAGAGGGATCCACAGTAGAAAGACATGGAGGCCATATGCAGGCTGGTGCTGGGGGTAGAAGGCAGGAAGTTTACCACTGGGCCCTAAGAATACCAGGATGTAGTGCAATAATAATAACAACAAAACATTTAAAAAGAATGAGTTTCTTAAGTTACTACTTTTAGATTTTCTGTCAATAAACTTACAGTATTAAAAAAAAAAAAAATGACCACACAAGCTTTCAGAAGAAATCCATTTCTGACTCAAAATTCACCTATGCCACAACTGATATATTTTCATTTGCCAATTTGCTTCGTGCATTTCACATCTTAACAGAGGTGCTTTCTTTCCCCCTGACAATTCCTATAATACTTAGCTTGTGTTGTGAAGTTTAGAATTTAATTATATTCTCTCATGTATGGTGTGTTTTCTTTTACCAGAGTTTTAATTTCATTTTGTCTCCAACTAGACTGCAATTCTCAAGAGATAGAAAAATAAAACTTTTGCCTCGATGGTGTGTGCTGACTATGATTAACAGAATTTTTGAATACAGAACAGATAATGAATACTGCTGATTGATAGACTTACAATGCCTTACAAATATGTTAAACGAGACATAAGCTAACAATTTTAACGCAAAGTTGTGGATAAAAAGCAGGAGTATCAGGGCTGGAGAGATGGCCTAGTGATTAATGTTCATGCCTACGAAGCCTAAGGACGCAGGTTCAATTCTCCAGGTCCCACATAAGCCAGATGCATAAGATGGCGCATACGTCTGGAGTTCGTTTGCAGTGGCTGGAGGCCCTGGCTTGCCCATTCTCACTTTCTCTCTCTCTCTCTCTTTCCCTGTATCTCAAATATATAAAAATAAATATTAAAAAAAATAAAACAGAAGCAGGAATGTCACAGGGACACAAGACAGTAACACATCTCTGAGAAGGGAGTCTCACACAAACGGAGACCCTGGGCATCTGACTTAGCCTAGGAGAGGCCTGAAGGACTCTTCTGGACACCCCTCCCCCCCACACACAGAGTTGTGTCGCTGTGGGGTACTTAAGAACTCAGGGACCCAAGTAGACTGGTGGGCAGGGATGGCTTTAGTTGTGAAAACAGCAGCAAAGTCAGCGACAAAGGCACCGTGTTTTATATCAAACAACGGCGTTATTCTTTTGTTTCTATGATAAATGACTTGTTCACACTCAAATCAATAGTGTGCAAGCAGAACGGTTTCATGTGTAATTACAAAGATTACACAGCAGAGGATCTGTCCCTCTATTGAGGCACAAGCAAAACTAAGCTCTACTTCCGACACTACCACGTTTTCCCATGGACAGGGCAGAGCAGCGGGGAACCCCTAAAATCAGTTTATTCTTCTCAAAAGCAGTCTCTCCCATTTTTCTCAGGCTGATCGTGTGGATTCTTAGATGGCTGGTGACTCGAACGGACCGGGTAATGTGTCGTGATTTGGTCCGGCTGCTTTCCACTAGACCGAACTCATCGTCAACTGCCTCTGCTAGGACCACGGTGCTCTGGGAAAAGACACTGCGCTTCGGTGACGTCCTCTGGGAGCCCCAAGACTGCTCACGGCGGCGTCTTAAAAGTCCACACTACTTGATGCCCAAACAATAATATTACCTGCCCCTTCACTTTCATCTCTCAAGAGCTCACAGCGAAGGCTTTCAGGGGGTTACAGGTTGTGATCTCATCATGGTACTGTTGATAAAAGGGCTGTAAGTATACGTATGTAGGATTTTAAGGATTTATCTCCCTTAATTTTATATGTATATATATATGGAGAGAGAGAGAGATGGGTGCACCAAGGCCTCTAGCAACTGCAAATGAACTCCAGGCACATACACCACCTTGTTCATCTGGCTTTATGTGGGTCCTGGGTAATAGGACCATGGTTCTTAGGCTTTGCAAGCAAGTACCTCAACTGCTAAGCCATCTCTCCAGCCCTGTCTTAATTTTTAACCTAGCACATATTAATCAAGAAGGCCCACATAAGCAAAGCCTTTTTATTTATTTTTTTGGTTTTATTTTTATTTATTTATTTATTTATTTATTTTTATTTGAGAGCCACAGACACACAGAAAGAGAAAGACAGAGAGAGAGAGAGAGAGAGAGAGACAGATAGAGAGAGACACATGTGCCCCCTTGTGAATCTGGCTAACGTGGGTCCTGGGGAATCGAGCCTCAAACTGGGGTCCTTAGGCTTCACAATCATGCGTTTAACTGCTAAGCCATCTCTCTAGCCCAAGCAAAGCCTTTTTGAGCAAGTGCTATACCACGGACACTGAGCTACATCCCCAGTGCTGACAAAACATCTTTGGGATCTGTCACTTTAAAAAGTACAAAAAGGGGGGCTGGAGAGGTGGCTTAGCAGTTAAGCAGTTTGCCTGCAAAGCCAAAGGACCCAGGTTTGAATCCCCAGGACCCATGTAAGCCAGATGCATAAGGGAGTGCATGCATCTGAAGGTTATTTACAGTGTCTAGAGGCCCTGGCATGCCCATTCTCTCTCTCTCTCTCTCTCCCTATTTCTGTATTTCTTTAAAATAAGTAAAAAAAAAAATTTTTAATAAAATATTTTAAAAAATAAAAGTGCAAATAGGGTCTTGTGAGCCAAAAGTTTGTGAACTGCCACCTCAGTGACAATCCTTGAATTTACCCATGAACCATGGAAAGAACAGAGTTAATTAAAAGGACTTTAGATTTATGAGGACAACGCAGAAGATACCTGAGATTGGCCCAGAGATGAGACGTTGGAGAGATTCCCTACCATTGAGTCTGGTCAGTGAAGGGCTGCCACACACAAAAAGCAAAATTGGCTTACAATGCAGTGAGAGTGCGATTTAAACTAGACAGGAAGAGGAATTAATTCCCCGTCAGGGGTTGTTAAGCTGCAGATTTGGTGACTGAGGGGGCTTGTGGAATTTCCCCCTCTGGAGGTCTTTTAAAACAGGGTAGATTTCCATCTATCTGGGATGATTTAAATGTGGCCACACCAGAGAACCGGGAGATGGGTGACATGGTGTCTCCAGCTCCCTCCAGCCCCTTGTTTCTATAATTAGCTGCATGCAAGGAGCCGTGGCAATTGTCTGCGGAGGGTTGAGGCAGGACTGTGCTCCTTGCCCTCAGGACAGACCCTGGTGGGAAAGTCCGGGAATTGGTCTCGTGGCTGGAGAGGAATCAAGGAAAATTTCAGATGCCCATGAATGTCCACTTCAGGTCAGGTTCAGAGGGACTGGGACCTAGAGCTCTCCTGGAACTTCCTCGTCATCTAGGAAGAACAAAGGGATTTTAGCAAAGTGGATCATGGAAAATGTCAAATATTGAATGTAGGCATTTGTGCATAGGATGTTCATAAATATAAAGGACAAAGAAACTACAGTGCAAACCTTAATTTTGTACAAGGACAAAAATTCGAACATCTGAATGGAAAATATGAGAATTATGTTCTTTGTGGACACACTCTTCCCACTCTCCTATGTAGGAATACTTTCTCTCCTCCTGCAAAGCTAGTGGCATTTTCTTGCTTCTAGTTTTCAAACCCAATTCACATTTTGTAAATTAGAGGTCTAAGGGTGTATGTAAAGGGCCAGAGATCCAGAGAACCAGCTAAATTCCAAGGTAGTTTGTTTCCTTTGCTTATCACTTGAATTTCAATAAATAATGCTACTGGTCTAAGACACAGAAGAAGAAACAAAAGCAAACTTCCAGGATCCTGACCCCAGGAATAACAGCAGAAGTCAGTGAAAGCAACTGGGAGAGTGAGCTCGCGTTACAGAATATAAGTCAGATTTTATCTAGATGCAGATACAGTCACCGGGGTCCTTGGGTCTCTGTTGACACTTAAAAAATATTTGGATTACATATTATCTTGGTTAAGCTGATTGATAGAAAGCAGGGAAACACATTAGTGGAGAGCCCCTTGGTTCCTTTCAGTGATTGCAGGCTAGTAGGATCAATATCATTCAGGGACAACGCGGGGAGATAGCAGATAACCTACCTCATTGTGGGAAATGATTGCCAGGCTCTGTCTATCTCCGAGAGATTCCAAGAGGCCCCTGACCTCTCCCCGACAAAACCTTGTTTCTGAATGAACAGAGAGCATCAGGCCTGGGGCAGTATGGTGACCAAGCATTCTGTCCCAGAGAAGGGGCATGGAACTGGGAGGAATTGATGGCAGTTTGAAAACAATAAACTTTGCACTTTTTAAAATAAATGTTAATTTAATTTATTTATTTGAGAAAGGCAGACAGAATGGGCACACCAGGACCTCCAGCTGCTGCAGATGAACTCCAGACACAGGCGCCACATTGTGCACCTAGCTCATGTGGGTCTTGGGAATTGAACCTAGGTCCTTTAGGTTTGTAGGCAAGTACCTTAGCTGCTAAGACATCTCTCCAGCGCTAAACTTTGATTTTTAAAACTCACAGCATGCCGATACTCAAGATCAAACTACCTTTTAACTTTATTTTGAGTCTCAAATTCATGAGTCCTTGATGGAGAGGAGGAGGAGGAGAGAAGAAGAGAGAAGCTTTCTGGTTTTTGGAAAGGAAAGAATTACCCTGGCAAAGACAGGTTTCTGATATTTTCTAAAATGTCACACATGTACAGTTGTCAAAGGAACCACAGGATACATTCACTCCTGGTGCTGACTCTTGCAGCTAAGCCATCCAAAACAAGGCGGACGGAAAGGGCTCTCGGGACAGCTCCGGTGCCTGTGTGGCTTCGGATGGAAAGCTTTTCTTTGTGGGCAGAGAAACCTGTGAGCATGAAGACGTAAGTGGTCTTTGGGAACAGAAAAGGGACATCTAGTTACATGTGTGTGCATGCGTGCGTGTGTGCGTGCGCGTGTGTTTAAAGCCCCCTTCTACCCCAGGGAAGCCTTTGTACGTTAGCGATTTTCCACGGGGTGAACGTCTCCTGTGCACAGGCTCGCGTCCCTGCGGCCACGACATTCTTCCCAAGGGCGTGGCGGCCATCCGTGGGTAGATGGGGCTCTCTGAAACTGTGAGCCAAGCTCAACCTCCCTCCCTTTACGGTGGTGTTCTCAGGTAAGATTTGTCGCAGCAATGAGAAGGTGACTAACACGAGGGCAAAGGATAACGTCTTTAGGCACTCGGGAGGCAGAGGTGGGAGGATCGCAGTGAGGTCGAGGCCACCCTGAGACACCATAGTGAATTCCAGGTCAGCCTGGGCTACAGTGAGACCCTACCTCGAAAAAAACCAAACAGCAACAACAAAGACGCACAATGAGGGAGTGAGCTCCTTCCAGGTCTCCGGGAGAGATGGAGGCTGTCACGGAATTAGTTCTTGGTCTTGATAAACGAATAACACTTTGACCAGAAGGCAGTGGATGTAGGGAGTGAAGACTATAGGCTAAGCAATGACTCGCAGAACGGTCTGGATTAATAAGGCAAGGCAAAGCAGGAAGAGAGGAAAAGCAGCACAGGAAGGGGCCAGGGTAAGGAATCCCCCCCCCCCGCCGCCAATCTAGGACAAGCAGTGACTTAATTCCTGCAGTGACGAGGCTCCAGCACTTAATGTTTCCAGAACAAGTGTCCAACACATGCTCCTGTGGTGAACACCTCACTGTCCACCTTGTGTTCCCCGTGCACCTGACACCGACGCTGTTCACTCGCACGGCCCCTCAGGGTAGCCACCCAGTTGGCTCTTTTTCCAGACCTCAGGATTGGAATAACATTTCCTACTGCTGGCATGGTGTTCTAACATGTGTTTTCCAGAAATGAGGAAAAAAAAGAGAAAGAAAGAAAGAAAGAAAGAGGGAGGGAGGGAGGGAGGGAGGGAGGGAGGGAGGGAGGGAGGGAGGAAGGAGAGAGAGAGAGAGAAAGAAAGAAAGAAAGAGAGAGAGGGAGGGAGGGAGGGAGGGAGGGAGGGAGGGAGGAAGGAAGGAAGAAAGGAGAAAGAAAGAAAGAAAGAAAGAAAGAAAGAAAGAAAGAAAGGAAGGAAGGAAGGAAGGAAGGAAGGAAGGAAGGAAGGAAGGAAGGAAGGAAGGAAGGAGAAAGAAAGAAAGAAAGAAAGAAAGAAAGAAAGAAAGAAAGAAAGAAAGAAAGAAAGAAAGAAAGAAAGAGAAAAGAAAAAAACGTCCAGGCTCTCCTAGTGCACCTGATTGCTGGAAGTGTGTTTATTGGCACTAAGTAGTTAGGAAAATGGTAGAATTTAGGTGTTTAAAATCAAAAGTAGTAGGAAAGCCCATGTCTGCCTATATATTCCAGTAAATGTAACTTAATAAGGCAATGAAAGGCTGTGTTGTGCATGTCATATATATGTATGGGTCTATGCTTGGAGGCCACCCTTCATATCTTCATGGCAGCTTTTCAACCTCAAGCCACATAACATAAAGAAGCACTAAAATTGGACAAAATTTCACAAATGTGAGATTAAAATCCTCCAAGAATGCCTTGAGTTGAAGGCCAAATACAAAAAAGGACAAGAAGAGAATAAGAAAGAAAATCACTACTCTGCTTTCTTCTAACAAAATTTCCCTCTTCTTGTAAAATTCTGTCCTCAGAAATCTGTTGTAATGCTTTCTTACTTATTTATACTAACGCCTACCACAAAATCTGGAGCAAGGCATCTGCGGAAGCTTGAGCGCATGCTGCCCATAGACTCAGGTGGCTTACTAAGCCTGTGATGTCCATCTCCAGCTGCCTGGCTGGGGGAGGCACATCTTGAGGCCCGGCCCTCCTCTTTTTCATCTTTCCTCAAGTAAATTCCTTGTTGGAATCAGGTTTCAATCAGGCTGGGGGCGGAGAGGGGGCACAGATCTGCTTTCTACCCCAAAGGTGTGAGCCCTGGCCAGGCCCTTGGTATTTGCTTCAGGTCTGTTGTGCTTGTTGCTCTTGGTGCTGGCAGCCGTGCGATGGTCCCTCTCTGCTCGGGTGTGTGGGGAGAGCTTCGTCCACCACTGCTGGACCTTCCCCCTGGTCCTGTGAGCTTTGAGGTGGACCCTTTCTGCGGAAAACTGACTACAGCATCTAAAAACGAATAGAGTCACTGGATTCTCTTCCTATTTTTTTTCTCTTTCCTTTAGGTGAGGAAAGTTGTGAATTATTTTCAAGGGAGGAGTATGGTATTTCCACAGATGAGTGCTTTCCATCACAAATGTAAACTGCAGAACAAGTAACTTTTACTTTTCATGAGAGACTGTTGTTGTAGTTGTACAAAGCATACCCTAAAATTATAAGGAACATGGGAAACACTTAAAATAATTATTGTTAGCAGAAACATAATTGTGTTTAGGTTTCTTCATGCCTTACTTCATGATTCCTTTTCCTCATTCCTCAAGTAAGTTCCTTGTTGGAATCAGGTTTCAAACTTGAATTAATTCCTACTCTGATAACCTGTTGTGCAAATATACAATGCGTTTTGAAGCTTGTTTTGAGAGATTTTATTTTGTAAAATCCACCTTCATTGGTTTCAGAATTTTTTTTTCCTTTAAGGGCAGAAGTCAATGACTGATACCCCTGTGGTTAAATGTATGGTACCAGACACACAGACACGGTCCCTTAGATTGACAGTGAGAGAACTACAGATGAGTTTGGGTTATTTCCTATTTTCCACTTTAAAAATATTTCTCATTGATTTGCAGATATATATATGTATATTAGCAAACTCATACCCTTTGTAGAAATCATATTGATCACATTAGTGAAAACTGCAGAATTTGTGATACAAAGAACATATGCTCTAGAAAGATTGATTTTTTTAAAAATTGCTCATTTTATCCTTCACCCTCCAGAAGGTCCTTGGGATAAGCACTTTCAACACTGATGTAAGCAAGCTTCTCAGGGTAGAGTGGATTTCAAGTTGGGTTAGACCACAATGAAGTGTGTTGAAAGCCATTAGCAATTAAGAGCATGGCTCGGTGCTGATTCGCCTGATGGTGTATTTCATGCCGCTCCTGCTCAGTAGGTAATACACATGGATTCAGCATAAATTTAATTTTGCACATTAAGTAAAGTGCAATAGATAAATTATGCTTGAAGAGGAGCCACCAGCTGCCATAGGCACTTCAACTAATGTCCCCGGAGGTGCCTGAGCACATCAGTAGTGCTGAGCCACTAATGCATCCCGGGCAGCTGCATGGGTGCAGTTGCTGCTGGAGCTGGGGCTGGCCTCCTGACGCTCGGGGCGGGGCGGGGCGGGGACGGGAACTGGCTCAGCTTTCCAGGGGACAGAATTCTTCCGCTGGGTTCCTGACAGCATTCTGTCATGCCGGGCCTCGGTCAAGGGTTCGGTGGAAGGGTCCGAGTCAGGATTTTCTCACGACCCAAGGAAGTGAGAAGACAAAAGATACTACCCAAAACGTCCCTCCCCTAACTCGGTTGAGGGATGTAGAGTCCGTGTGAAGTGGGAATTCCAGTGAGCGTTCAGAAATCGGACAAGACACATTACTGCACAGACAGCCGAGTTAGAGGTACTGGGGGATCACTTACTTTTAAATTCCCTTGCATCCTCGGACCACATTGCTCAGCCTTAATGTTCCCTTTATGGTCATTTTTTCTGTACTTAATATATCTGCTTCCCATACAGAGAATAAAGGAGAATGCTCCAAGGGCTTTAAGGAAGAAAACAGATCTCCTCTCTGTGGCGAGTTCCATTCCTGTAGCCAAGAATGGAGACGACATTCTTTCAGTTCCTTGACATGAATAAGCAGTTATTAGGTTGCACTGGAAGTGAGGCTCTGAAGATTTCCAGTCAGACCCTGGTAATGGATATGTCATCCTTTCGGCCATCCCCAGCCGGGGGGGGGGGGTCCCATGATTACACCTGATGCAGGCTTATGCTCTTTCCCACTAAGGGAGGAAATATGCCCCATTGGCATCTGCCACCATGGCCTTTTGCCCATCCACAGCACTGTGTGAGCCTCTTACTCTAGGGCTAATGGACTCTGGGAAGGTGCTGCAGGTTAGGAAAGGGAATCCAAATCCCTTGAGTCCCAGGTGGGCCGACGGAGGGTAGTGATAAGTGAGTCAGGCTCCATTCTAAGTACTTCCCACAGACCCCACTCTCACTTTCATTTTGCAGAGGAGCAAACGGAGATTTGAAAACAAACACAAGTGTCCTGCCCAGGGAGAGTTCCATTTGGCAAGAAATTAAGCCCGTCTTAAATCCAGATTGCTGGGTGACAGGCCCATGCCCCTCGCCAAGACGTGCACTTTCTTCTAGCTGAGATTGTTTCCCTACACACGATGTTCTGCAACCTACTCACCTTAAAAAATATTTATTTATTTATTTGAGAGCAAGAGAGAGAGAATGAGAATGGGTGTGTCAGGGCCTCTAGCCAAAGCAACCAAACTCCAGATGCATGAGCCACCCTGTGCATCTGGCTTTACATGGGTACCAGGGAATTGAACACGGGTCCTTTGGCTTTTCCAGGAAGCTCCTTAACTGCTGAGCCATCTCTCCAGACCCAAGAAGGCTATTTAGATAGCAAGTCTATTCATGCTGAATCATTTCTCTTCCCTCTGATGCATCACAGGAAGACCCTCAGATAGGAGGAGAGACTGGTATTGCCCAACAGATGGCTGACTGGTGTGGTGTTCAGTCTTACCGTGGGGTTACAAGGGCTCCTAAGAGAAAGGCAGAAGCCACAAGGATAACAGGCTTTTCTCCTTCCTTGAGGTTCTTCCCCTGGTCCAGTCAGACAAGAGGTGTCCGGTAGTGGGCTGCAGCCAGTGTGCACCAGCTTGGAAAGGCCTTTGCACACTATTGCCCCAGCTCTGTGTTCACTGACATCATGTTGGGAATTTGAGATTGGCCTCTGTGCTCGTCACATCAAGTGATTAGGAAAGTGTCTTGCACCGCTGTGATGAAATCCCAGAGGCCTCAGTTCTAGGTGGAGCTTGTAAGTTGTACTCCACAACTACAAAGCCGGTGTCCACGCCCGTGCTTCAATGCCAGGGCTCTGCCAGCCTCTGTCTGCTCTCTTGCTGGTTCTGATTCATACCTTCATTGCGACGTCTTCGTTTTTGCTTCTGCTTAGTTATGATTTTTGCAACGTGGCTATATTTTATATATCTTCCTAAATTACCTAGAACATGTTTTGCAACAAGGCAGTATACAATTAAACGACGCATATGATCATTTACTAAAGCTCTTTTCTGATTTTAATGTCCTATTTAGAAAATTTTCATGGTTCAGTGTACAGGATATATTCTTTTAAGTTTAAATATAACATCAGATATGCCATCTTGCTACATGCTAACTCAAAATGCCAAGTTGCTCTATGAGCCTTTTGGCTTAAATTTACATTGCAAATGAAAACTATGCCATAGAAATAAGAGGAATAGGAATTATTTCCCCAAAGAACAATAATTTTGCAATAAATTTCAAAATAGCATGATTTAGTAAATTAATCTTTGAGCTAAATATGTTAAATGTAGTGAACTCTGCAAAGGTAAATTCTGACAGCACAGTCTTCGAGTATTATTTTAAAGGTGCTCGTTTTGGAGGGAAAAAAGAAAATAGCATACGGCTGAGCAGTCAAGGCACCTGACAGCACAACTTGACAGCCCAGGTTCGATTCCCCAGTGCCCATGAGCAGCCCGGTGCACAAAGTGGCTCATCATCTAGAGTGCATCTGCAGCAGCAGGATGCCTTGGTGTCCCTACATATTCTCTCTCTCTCTCTCTTTCTCTCTCTCTCTCTCTCTCTCTCTATCTATCTCTATCTCTATCTCTATCTCCATCTCTATCTCTCCCTCCCTGCCTTCCTCCCTTCCCTTCTTGAAAATGCTATATATTAGTTTAGGGGTCCTCGGGTCTTTGGGGTGTTGGGTTCTGTTCTTAAAGGCAAGAAGAACAAACCCTTTCATTCCAGGCAGACTATAAGAGCTGTACGTGGACATGGCGTATTCACTTCTTTTCCACACTAATGGGCCCTCATGGTTCATCCAGCATCCTTGCACAGGAAACCTGTACTCACCACTCGCCCTCTACCCCCCTGTTGGTTGGCAGTGCCCATGGAAGCAGTGTTGCTTTGCTCTATTTTTAGCACTGATATTGTTTATGTTAAAATCGCATGCCCTAAGGTTGGTAATAAAAGCATATTTTCACTTTTAGAAGCCTACAAGAACTCCCGGGCCAGCTTCAGAGGACATAGTCTTAGCTGCGATCTCGGAGACACCGTGGATTGAGTGGCAATTCCTTTGGAAAATCTCTTTCAATTTTCTCCATTACATGTGTGTGTAGATGACCTAGCTTAATCTTTTTTTTTTTTTTTTTTTTTTTTTTTTTTTTTTTTTTTTTTTTTTTTACTAAATGCTGTTAAAAAGCATCACTAAAATATTAAGTGAAGAAGGAGAAGAGGAGGAGAAGGCAGAAGACGGAAAAAGAAAAAGAATAAAAGGACGTGGGGAGAAAAGAAGACGTAAAAACAAAATGTAGGCATCTCTCCCTCCACATCTATCTACCCAGCAATCTATCACCCACCTATCAACCCATCACCGGATCCATCCATTTGTCTAATGGGTGCTGTCTCTTTCTGCGCTCTAACATGGAGAAGCAGTTTGCAAGTGGAGAGACAGAACTGGCCCTCTCTTGCTCAGGTTAGATCCATTTTTCCCAATGCTGGCCTCTTACAGACTGCCCTGCTGTGTGCCTTTGGTATTAACCATTTCCCCTCCTTTTTTCATTCACTCTACACTAACAAGGTATAATTTTTATACGGATTTCTAAGCCAGTGCCAAAGAATTGTAAGATCTTTGAAGCTCACAGGAAACGGTAGTATGAACTAATTTTAGACGATTTGGAGACATTGTGGTGGGTCCACCTATTCTACGTTGCAAGAGCATTTTCTGAGTTGGTCGTGCAGTTACCAGTGCCGTTCCGCTGGAGTACGGGTCATTACTGGAAGGCCTGGTAAACAAATGATGCCGCATGGCTGTACCTGTGAGTTGCTGTGAGACACATACACTTTTTCTGAAGCTACGACATTTTTGTAGCTGAAACCTCGGAAGCTATGTGTGACTGCCTCTAACATGGTTCAGAACTTACATTTCCTCTCCGTGGACTTCTAGGGTGGCCGCCAGTCTACTTGCTCACGGAGGAAGGCTGATGACAAGAGGAAGATCACAGCTCTTACTGAATGTGGGATCCACGAGAGGCGCCCCCTGGTTCAAGTCTTGCCATTGATCTGGGGCTACGGGCTCTCCTCTCTCTCTCTCTCTCTCTCTCTCTCTCTCTCTCTCTCTCTCTCTCTCTCTCTCTCCTTCCTTCCTTCCTTTCTTTCTTTTTATCTTTGGGGGGGAGAGTGTTCAGCAAATGGTCACCTAAAGGGTGAATGCTTAACTGAGTAATTAGAGATGAGCTATTCATAAAAGAATTTGCTTGAGGGGCTGGAGAGACAGCTTAGTGGTTAAGGCGCTTGCCTACAAAGCCTAAGGCCCATGTTTGACTCTCCAGATCCCACATAAGCCAGACGTACAAAGGTGAGACAAGCTCAAGGTCGCACATGCCCTCTAGGTGGTGCCAGCGTCAGGAGTGCGATTGCGGTGGTTGGGACCTCGGGGTGCCAATTCTGTCTCTTTCCCTCTGTGTCTCCCTCTCTTCCTCTAAAAAAAGAAAAGGGAAAAAATAATTTAAAATGTACTTGCCTGCACCAGATATTGTGGCGCATGTCTATCATGCTAGCTCCCAGGAAGTTGAGCAAGAAGATCATGAGTTTGAATCCCACCTGGACTACAAAGCATGGCCTGTTTCCCACCCCTCCCCATCCCCTAAAAAAAAAAAATGTGTCTGGTTGAATACATTCTTTGATTACTGCTGATTAACCAAATCTTTTCAATCTAACCTTGGACTCCACATGTAAACTCATTCCAAACTCGCTTCTATAATAGCACATGTGACATAATTGTGATCTTGCCAAGCCTTCTGAAAAGAATTATTTTCTTTGAACACACACACACACACAAATAATTGTCAGTTCCTTAAAGTTCAGACTGTAAAGGTCTGAATACTTAAAACCTTTTCCACACCTTGGTAGCCCTCCCCAAAGGTTCGGTGCGTCCCTGTCTTAGCATCTACAAGGTAATTGCAGGAAAAGGAAAGAGAATCTTTTCAGAAAAGGCACAGGGACCAAGCCGTCATTTGTGCCTGCAAATCCTTTTGGGTTCTAAAGAAGCAACAAGATAATGAATTGTTTTGCTAAAAACAGGAAGTTTGACAAAGATGCCAAAGTACAGCTAAACTTTGGCCAGGCAACCCAAAACATTGTGTTCTTTGAAAGTATTTCCAGCAAGGAAAAAAAAAAAAAGATTGGAGTGCCTTGAATACGTACTTGGAGAAACAGGAAAGGCATGTGACAGCAGACAACGCTTGCCAAGCTTGTGGTTGCTCTGTGCTTGCCGATGGAGAGACGGGCCAGCTCTCAGTGACTTATGTCATCATACCCAGCTGGAGACCCCTGCGGAAGTAAGACCCGGAGCGTTGTGAAGAATGAGGAGCGTCGAGCAGATTCCCAACTCCCACTTCTCTTTCTCCCTTCATCCAAACCCTGAAATCTGTGAAATCAAAGGGAAAGATTTATTTGGAGTTTACATAGCGCTGCCAATATAGGATTTCTCTGTGAAACCTGTTACTAAGCAGGAGTCAATCAGACACATTCTGGAAGTTTTTCATACTCTTCTTAATCCCCACTCTGGCCAGCTTTATTAATGTGATTGTGATGATGCGGTTATCTGTTCTGGGCATAGCCAATTGGATTAAAATTTCCAGTTTAGTCCAGCAGTTTGGAAATACTTCAACATGTGGGCCAGAAAAAAACAAAAATAGTAGTAAAGCAATTAGCTTGGGATAGAGCGATGGCTTAGTGGTTAAGGCGCTTGCCTCACCAGGAAATCAGTGTGCTGACATCACTTGCCATTGTACGAAGCCTTGGTTGGAGAGAATGGGGTTGCTGGACCTTGGCAGGGCAGGGTATCCTTCAGACAATGATAGCAGCAGAATTCCTTTTGCATTTCATTTTACACTGGGTGACTTGGCTCTTTGGATGTGGGATCCAGGAGAGGCGCTCCCTGGTTCAAGTCTTGCCATTGATCTGGGGCTACAGGCTCTCCTCTCTCTCTCTCTCTCTCTGTCTCTCTCTCTCTCGCTCTCTCCTTCCTTCCTTCCTTCCTTTCTTTTTATCTTTGGGTTAACATTTTTTTATTTCATAAATATGATTTGTGATTTTTTAAAATTGCCTAAAATGTTATTTTAAAAGATCTTGGAGGCATTCTTTTGCATGTATACTCCTTTTTTTTTTTCCTTTTTTTGCTTTTTGAGGTAGGGTCTCACTCTACCCCAGTCTGGCCTACCTGAAATTCACTATGTAGATTTTTAAAAATTTATTTATTTACTTATTTATTTTATTTTATTTTTGTTGGTTTTGATTGTGGAGGTAGGGTCTCACTCTGGCCCAGGCTGACCTGGAATTCACTATGGAGTCTCAGGGTGGCCTCGAACTCACAGTGATCCTCCTCCCTCTGCCTCCTGAGTGCTGGGGTTGAAGGCAGGCGCCACCTCGCCCGGCTGTGTGTACTCTTATTGGAAGCCAGAGACTTCTTTCCATCCTTGAACATCATGATGAACAACTTGTTTATAGTTCTTTTGGGAAGAATTGCTGGGTAGTTTTACCTTAAGAAGCCAGTGGCAGGCTGGAGAGATGGCATAGCAGTTAAGCGCTTGCCTGTGATGCCTAAGGACCCCGGTTCGAGGCTCGGTTCCCCAGGTCCCACGTTAGCCAGATGCACAAGGGGGTGCACGCGTCTGGAGTTCGTTTGCAGAGGCTGGAAGCCCTGGCGCGCCCATTCTCTCTCTCCCCCTCTATCTGTCTTTCTCTCTGTGTCTGTTGCTCTCAAATAAATAAATAATTAAAAAAAAAAAAAGAAGCCAGTGGCCATATTGTCTTTTTACATGTTCACAGCCAATTCAATCATTTTTATCTCCTCATCTTGTTTGCTCCTTCCCTTTTTTCTTTTGAACAATTTCTACACATGTATAGTATGTATTTTGTTTATTTAGCCTCCCCATTCCCTGCTCTTATCTCTCCTTCTCACACCCACTAAATCCCCTCTTCTTCCCAATTGAGCCCCTGAGTTTGGTTAGGGCACCTCGAGCATGGGTGGGGGGACCCTGAGGCACAGGGCCTTACCAGGGGCGCACAGTTGAAGTTCTTGACTCCCCTCCCACAGAACCAACAGCCTCAGGGATGACTGGGATGTCACTATCTCATTTTTAGTTTTTTTTTTTTTTAAGATCTCTTGATAAGTGATAGTTATTTTTTTCTAACTATGAGAGATTTACTTTCCTTAGAAAAAGTAGAAAGACTAATCTTAATGGATTTATCTCCATAACACACTCTGTGTGTGTGTGCGTGTGTGTGTGTGTGCGTGCGTGTGTGTGTGCGTGCGTGTGTGTGTGTGTGTGTGTGCGTGTGTGTGTGTGCGTGTGTGTGTGTGTGTGTGTGCGTCTCCCACCCTGAACCCTTCCACTCACTTTAGACCATGTTGATCTCCTGTTGACAGGCAGTGAGGCTAGAGATAGGGTTAGCTGCCTTGAACTTTTGTATGTAAAAGATCCTGTTCAGTAAAGTGTAGAGAATGGAGAGGGCTGGGGGCTGGAGAGATGACATGGAGCTTGGCGGCACTTGCTGGAAAATGGAGTAGAAGCCGAGGAAACGTGCGTGCGTGTGTGGTTGTGTGTGTGTGTGTGTGTGTGTGTGTGTGTGTGTGTGTGGCGGTGATGCGAAACCGTGCAAATCTAACACTGTACGAAACGGGAGCCTGGAGCCAGGACGGCTTCTGAGCACTGACGACCCTCAGGCTGGCGAAGGACAGACTCTCCCACGCTCGCCTCACCAGCCTGGCAGCGGTGGCCTTGGGGAGCTGTGACAAAGGCCTTGCCACGGCCTCTCGCTGCCTCTCTTCCCCCATGCCTTTGAGACCAGTGCTCCCACAGATGGGGACCAGCTTTTCTTGCCTGGCTTTAGAATCATCTAGTGAGATTTCTGAGGCCCAGGCTGCAACCTGGAGCATGGCAATTAGCATCTCTGTATCAGTACAGGGCCAGACTCTCAGGGGATTCCAGGCGCAGCCAGAGCTGGGGACACCCGTGTAACAGGAAACATCACCACTGTGCCTGCCCAGCACAGGGGCCTTCAGCCTGTGGGTCTCCAAGCATTGACATCTATTACCAGAACCACCTGTCTTTCTGTTGTTATACAGTAATTGCAGTTTACCAAAAGGCAAGAGGTTGAACCAACTGAATTCCTCAGTTCTAGGACCCAAGAGTGTAATGGAAAAAAAATGTAGATATTGTATTAAAATATCTTTAACTGGGGCTGGAGAGATGGCTTAGCAGTTAAGGCGTTTGCCTGCAGAGCCAAAGGACCTTGGTTCAATTCCCCAGAACTCATATAAGCCAGGTGCACAAGGTGGCGCATGCATCTGGAGTTCATTTGCAGTGGCTGGAGGCCCTGGTGTGGCCATTCTCTCTCTCTCTCTCTCTCTCTCTCTCTCTCTCTCTCTCTCTCTCTCTCTCTCTTTCTCTCTTTTTCCCGCTTTCAAATAAATAAATATAAATATGTTTAGAAATAGCTTTAGGGCTGGAGAGATGGCTTAGCAATTAAGCGCTCTGCCTGCGAAGCCTAAGGACCCCGGTTCGAGGCTCAACTCCCCAGGACCCACGTAAGCCAGATGCATAAGGGGGCGCACGCATCTGGAGTTCGTCTGCAGTGGCTGGAGGCCCTGGCGCGCCCATTCTCTCTCTCTCTCTACCTGCCTCTTTCTCTGTCTGTCACTCACAACTAAATAAATAAAAATAATTAAAAAATTTTAAAATAGCTTTAATTGGGCACAGCTTATCTTGTAATTTTTTTCCCCTTCACCCCCTAGCTCAAAGTTTCCACCTCACCATTTCTCTTGAAAGGCCAATAAAAGTAAGCATGTCAGCTTGCTTGGAAATCACTGGGATGGATGGCCTACTGCTAGCTCACTGGGACCTTTACGTGCCTCACCCACCATCCACCACTCACAAAACCTACTTTTGGAAACACCAGGGTAATGCTTATGAAGTCACACCCCATGAGGTTTGGCTTTGGAGAAATGTTCCAGCTGAAAGAGCACAGTCCACGCAGTGAGAAGTCATTTAAAAAATAAATAAATCAAGTCTTTATTCGCAAATGCTCTATGTGAACGGGAAACAGTGCACCCTTTTTTCTCTTCCACATCCCTTGCCTCAACATGCTAGGACTGCTCCCTAAACCCCCCCCCCTTGGACTCCCACAACCTTTGCCTCAAAGGCCACTGTGGTCCCAGTCTCCTGCTCCTTGTACTGGAATTTCTACCCATAAGCCCAAGAATCTCCTCTTGGACCCATCTGAGCAGCCAAGGGCAGCCAACAATCGGCTGAGTGACGTAGTCATGTGGGAAAGCCCAGCCTAGGGCATGTCTGGAAGTAGTAATTACCACAACCTTATATTTTTTTAAATATACAAGGGTACATAGATGTATTTTTAATATTTTATTTTTTATTTATTTATGAGAGAGAAAGAAGGTATGTGTACATGAGAGAGAGAGGCAGATATATTGAGAGAGTTGGGCCTGCCACGGCCTCCAGCCACTGCAAAGAAACTCTGGACGCATGCCCCACCTTATGCATCTGTCTTACATAGGTTCTGGGGAATAGAACCTGCGTCCTTAGGTTTTGCAGACAAGCATCTTAACAGCTAAGTTATCTCTCCAACCCCATAGATGTCTGTTAAAATATTTTATTTATTTATTAATAAGCAGAGAAAGAGAGAGAGAAATGGAAGGATTGAAGGAAAGAAGAAAGGAAGGAAAGGAGGGATGGAAGGAGGGAAGGAAGGAAGAAGGAAGGGTTTATCCAGTCATGTAGCCTCTACAAATGTGCTCCAGATAAATGCTCCCTTTGTGTATCTGGCTCTACATGGGTACTGGGGAATTGAACTCAAGTTGATAGGCTTTGAAGGCAAGTGCCATAACTACTGAGCCATCTATCCAGCCTTGTAAACCTTATTTCTTTACACCAAAAAAATGGAGCTCAATATGGTGGCACATGCCATTGATCCCAGCACTTGGCAGGCAGAGAGATGGCTGTGATTTGGAGGCCAGCCTAAAACTCCAGAGTGAATCCCAGGACCATCTGGGCTATAGTGAGAGCCTACCTCTGAGTGAGGTGATCTGCATTTCGTGGGGAGTACAGACAGCTATCAGGAAGCACTTACCACTATTATCTAAAACTTGTAGTTTGAGGTGCTATACGCCTGACTGATTGCCAGAGTTGGGGGCCAGTGTTCCTCTTATACCTGGCCTCTTCCCCAACTCTCAGTGTGTATCCCAAGATGGAATATGATATTTTTCAACTCAGTACTCCATTTCTGAGACTTGACCTTCATCTTGTGAGATTTCCTTTCCATGCTGCCCAAAGTCCCTTATTAGTTTCAGGTTCTTCATGCTGGTAACTGAGAATCCTACTTCTTCAAGTACTGGGCACCATGTTTTCCAAACAGCTTGGGGTCCTCATAGAGCTGAGGAGCCAATAAAGCCGCTTGGTGTTTCAGAGGTCCAAAAATAGATATGAAAACCAGACACCCTTGAGATCCTTATGGTAGTCATCAATAGAAGCCATTTTGTTACAAGAATACTAATGTGAATATAGTGCTCTTGGAGTTCAGAGAAAGATAGTTTCTTTTCTCTCCCTCCCTCTCCCTTTCTTTCCTTTTTCCTTCATTTCTTCCTTCTTTCCTCCCTCCCTTCCCTTCTTCTTCCTTCTCTCTTTCCCTCTCTCTCTCTCATCTCACCATGGAGCCCAGTGATGGCTTTGAATTAACAATCTATTTCAACACCCAAGTTCTAGAATTACAAGCATGTAACACCATAATACGGCCAGGGCTATGTTAGCTGTGGTTCAGGAAGGTTGCTCTTAGTTGGGATTTCTCTTTCACCTATATAATGGAGGCATTTAGGAATGATGATCCTAACAGAGGAATCTCCAAAAATGGGGCAACAGGGTAGACCTCAGCACTAAACATGGATGGGTAAGAATGGCGAAGCAGGACCAGGAAAAGTTGTCGATGCCATGGGAAAGTGGAAAGATTTCCCTAGGGAAAAAAGAAAAGGGACCAAGAGCGGAAAGAGAAACGGAAAGCAGAGGGACAAGGTTAAGTTAGAGGGCAGAGACATAGCTACAAAAGCAGCTCCTAGCATCAGGAAGGGGGGCTGCAAGATACAGACAAAAACTCAGAGGTGACACTTGCCAACGGTGCACACAGGACATTCTGAAAGCATCTTGTCCCAAGTGTGTCTGACGCTTTGTTTTACATATGTTTAGAGATAGATTCTAAAACTAGAGCATAACACTGAGGCATTGTTGGGCACAGCCATTCTGAAAATGAGATCACGGGCATCTTGTTTAGAACCCTGCTCTCTGGACAGTCAGACTTCAGATTGTCGGGAATGAGAGTCTGTTTGGTCCTCCACTATGATCTCATTTTTGGACCCACACTGGCACTTTTTAGAATGACTTCCATTGGCTTCCTTTTGCCAACTTAAAAGATAAAACTTATTTGCTTAGAGAAAGGATATTAAAAATACATCATTGATCTAGGAGAAATCTTTTAAACTATGACATATCTTGGCTATGCGAGGTCAATTTTTGTTCCAAAGTTTAAAGAAAAGCTCTTATCTCTAAAAGACTGATTACTCGACTTTTAATATTATTCTTATGCTTACCTTCTGAGACATCTTTGTAAAGTCTCCAAATTCATGGGGTCCACAAGGAAGAGCTTCAGTCTCTAAGATTCATTTTGATGGCCTTATACCCACCAGCTGCTCCATGGCTCTGATGATCAGTCAGGTGGCACTGAGCCTAGGGAAGATTTGGCATTGTTATGGGGCCCTACGGAGTCTCCTGTGCCTTTTCTACATTTCTGATCACGTAAGCATCTGTGTGGAGAACAGCTCAGTGTCTGGCTTCCAGGATGCTGTAAACAGTACCACAAACAACTAGGTCCTGATTAGGTGGCTTGTTTGAGAAATGAACTGGTAAAGCAAGAATGACAATGTTGTGACATGGGTTTGATTCTCAGAATTTGACATCCTTGCACGTTCCTGGCTCTTTACCAGGGCGGTCTCTGTGGTTTCTGGGCACGCCTTCTTGCCTCTCTCCCCATCCCCCAGCGTTTCTCTTACTCTGAGGACTTTTGTTCTTCGACAGATGCACAACGGTGGGACCATCACGATGCTGAATTTCTTCTTGGCCCATCTATGTCCAGGTTTCCCTGCCCATGTGCTGTTGAAACTAACACAGATAGCCAGCCTTCGGAACACCACTGATTACTGCCTCTGGTTCATGTGTGCGCATGTGCACGCGGGGGCGTGTGTGCGTGGAGGCTGCAGTGGCTGGAATGGCTTTCCCAGTTGTGACATGTGGCATGAAGACTTCAGTGTCCAGCCTGCCCCAAACTTGTACGAGGTCTGAGGTAACAGTATAAATGGAAACGCTCACCATTATCTGTCCCCTAAAAGTTAGTGACGAGTGCCAAGGGAAGTCCCCAGCACCCTTTCATTAGCCAACACCGCTTCACAAAGACCTGCATGGCTCAAATTAAATTGGGAATTCTTGGTCGCCTTGGAGTTCTTGGCTGGAGTTCCTTCCAGCACCTCTGGACCTCGTTCTGCTTCCTCCAGCCCCCACATCTATTCTACTACTAGGTACCTAGACACACAGCACCCGGGTGAGAACCGCAGCTACCTGTGCAAGCTCAGTCTACCTTCCCCCTAACAGCCCCCCAGCCATGGGCCAGAGGTGTGCCAGGCCGGTAGCAAGGAGCTATGGTTGTTGTGGTCATGCTATTCAAAATGAACTGTAGTGATTTCTCTTTCCTTTCCTTTGACAGTGTTCTGAAACGTAACAGTTGTCACCGTATGACAGCCATTTGAGATGGGAAGAGTGCAGCTTTTTGAAATCATTACCCTACTGCATGCTCCTAGAATCAATGGCCATTTACCAAAGTTATTTAATAGCTGAAGAATTAACTTGGTCTGACATTTTACATTATCATAGTTCTGAAATTCCAGAACCAACCTTATTTCCTGTGATCCTTTCCATCTCCCTCTAGTTTTGGATTCTATTTGAAGCAAGATATGGTTGAAAACTGCAATTGAAACTTGCGATGCAAATGGTAATAGGTCACGAATGAGCTACTGAATGGGGCTGCCGCAGGAGGGACGGGTGCAGGACAGCCTGTCTGCAGCCAGTCAGCCAGAGACGGGCCGAGGAGATGCCGCCTTGCCAGCCGTGACAGGGCCAGCGCCCACGTCAGACTGTGAGCCTGCTCCCTGGCAGCAGCTTGCTGCTCGTTCAGGCCCAGAACACCCGGTGAGCTACCCAGACCCCCAACCTCCATGTCAGCCTCTTTTTCTAATATTTAATCTTTATTTATTTACTTATTTGACAGAGAGAAAGAGGGAGAAAGAGAGAGAGAGAATGGGCGCGCCAGGACTCCAGCCACGCAAACGAACTCCAGATGCATGTGCCCCCTGTGCATCTGGCTAACGTGGGTCCTGGGGAGTTGAACCTGGGTCCTTTGGCTTTGCTGGCAAACGCCTTAACTTCTAAGTCATCCCTCCAGCCCGCTAAGTCAGCCTCTCGAGTCCACAACCAATCAGGTCTCCCCCTTATCATCTGAGTCTGATGACAAGGCTTGTCCTAAGTTGGATGGTCAATCCATCAGTGGGCCTGGCATTACGTAAATCTTTTGTCCCTCGCCCCACTCTCCTGGTTGGTTGGTTGGTTGGTTGGTTGGTTGGTTGGTTGGTTGGTTGGTTGGTTGGAAACTCTCTCTTTCCCCGACCATCCTGGCTGGGAAGTGGGAGGGCTTCTTATCTGCCTGGGCATGCTCCTGCTTGCTTTCTATGTGCGTTTTGTCCTTGGATGTCGCCTGGCTGTACTACATGCATGCAGTCTACCTTAAGACCCACGTCCTTTTTCTGACCCCTCTGTGCCTGCGAAGGTGACCACGGGGCTCTTTTGACCAAGGTTCTCGTGGTTTGCTTTCCGCTGCCCAGGTGCCTTCTCCAGAGATGTGAAGACGATTTTCTCCATCTCCCCTCCCCCCATTCCCAGCATGGTTGGGAAGAGGGATAATTCTTGTCTGGCTGGGGCGTCCCTGCCTGCCTTCCTCCTGGATCCTATCTGTCCCTAAAGTAAACCTCATCGTTTATAAGTCACCCTTCTCGTAGTCTATGTTTTCAATTTTTTTTTTGTTTGTTTGTTTTGGTTTGGTTTGGTTTTCTGAGGTAGGGTCTCACTCTAGCCTAGGCTGACATGGAATTCACTACATAGTCTCAGAGTGGCCCCGAACTCACTGTGATCCTCCTACCTCTGCCTTCCAAGTGCTGGGATTAAAGGCATGTGCCACCACGCCCAGCTATGTTTTCAATTCTTTGCTCACTTGAATAAGAATCAAGACGTTGGAGTCCACGGGCCTGGGATCTCCTACATCTTTATGGCATTGAATCCCTCCCTGAACCCTAAATCCTGCATCACTATTGTTGCCAGCTATTATGTTTACTTAATGATGAGAATGCATGCACTCTTTGGGATTTGGGGAAGAAAGTTAAAATTTATCTGAAGACTGTTCATGTCCCTCATCAGATAAAGTGGCTTCTACTTCATGATTGTTACAGTTCAAAATTGAGAATGCACAGGAAGACATTAGTGTAGGAAAAGTGTTGATGTGACTTAATTGGACGTTGACTGCCAGACAGAGGCATATTTGCCACAATTTGCAAGCATTGGGAAGTTGATTTTTTAGTGGAGTTTGCAACTGGGAAAATAAAACGTGGATTTTTGAACAGCTGCTTTTAGGCGTTTCACCCGGGTAATATCTAACCTTGTCTTCTTTCGTAGTATTCGGATGCTTATTATAAAATTAAGGCCTAATTTGGAGCAGCACAGGTCAACACATGACTCTCTGGGTCCCCTGTGGAGCAAGTTTGTAATCATGATGCTCCATGGGTAAGCACGAAACACCAGGTGGATCGAAGGGTGAAAGTCAATGCAGCGGAGCTGCCTAGGACACTGTGTGACAGCCCCCGAGTCCCCACCTGGTAATTTTCCAAGAAAGGGTGCCAAGTATAGATGAGCCTGTGGAAATCAGGCAAGACTAGGGTGAAACTGGAGACAGTTTTAAGAGCAAGCCATCAAGCTCACCCTCCGTGGGTTAGTACTGAAAACGGTACCAACGGAGTGTGAACCATTCAGTTGAAGTCTTCCACATTTTCCCCATTCCCATTTATATTTCCTGGTACACGAGTGAGGAACAAGATGCCACTACGTGCTGCAGCTGCTTTGTTTCCCAGAACCTCTCCCAACACATAAATGGCTTAATGCTTATAGACTCCCACAGGCAGGATCTTTAATCCTTATAATAACCCTACTAGATGCTACTATTATATCTGTTGCATAAAAGAGAAAATTGAGGCATCACAATGTTAAATAACTTGCCTGACATCACAGAGCTATGGAGATGATGGGACTGGTTTTCAAATGTACAGTGAAGTCAGGCATGAATCCATCATTTTGATTCCTGTTAACACTTAAGTCATAGACGTCTTAATTAAGGCCTTAGATTTCTACAGGGTTTGGAACAGAGTTCTGAGCTGATCTCTGGATCTGAAAGGAACAGGAGACCTGGCTAACATCTGTTTTACACTTGTTCATAGAGGAAAAAAATAAGGTGAAAATTTGATTGATTTCTAGGAGGCCTTGTGGCAGAGCTCCTGGAAGACTAAGCCTGAGGTCCAGGGGAACAAAATGACTCCCCCAATTATCCAAAGTCCCCAGGCTACAGGAGGAGCAGATGACTGGCCATCTGTGCTGAGTACCCAAGCCCTCTGGGCCCAGGCCTGGCTAATGTCGGTGACTGACGTAGCCCAGGCAGCAGAGGAGTTTGACTCTGTGAAGCCCAGGGCTGCTGCTGCGTCAGGGCCTGGGTCAGCTCCGCAGGCAGGTTGGTCTCACGGATGGAGCTGCCAGCTCACTCCCCCCCCCAACCCACTCCCTGCCTCCAACGGGGTTTCTTGGATTGAATGTCCAAGGATCTGCCGATGGATTGGCCTGAAGTTTCCAGTTCTACAAACCTGATCTCTCCCCAAGGCTTACCTTGATGTTAAATCCAAGTCTAGTGGACAGAGATGGCGATGAGGTAACAGACAAATGTTCCAATGAAAATTGGCGTTGGTCCCTTTTCAGAGAAGGCTGTGACAGAGCTGATGGCCAGACACTGTCTCGAGGTCCAAGAGGCTAAGTGGATGGTACGGGGGAAACTCACAGCAAGCGTTCATGCTTCGCCATGGCTTTTCCCAGAAGACGCGAGTGTATGTGCTGTTGCCATGGAGCTGCGTAAGCAAACAGCTTTTTAAGATCAGGGTTTCAGTTGGGCATGGCGATCCACTTTGTAATCCCAGTGCCCAAGGCACAAGCTGCAAGTTCCAGGCCAACCTAGTCTACACAGGGAGTTCCAGGCCACTCAAGAAAAGGGGTGCTTAGTGATTAGGGCGTTTGCCTGCAAAGCCAAAGGACCTCAGTTTGATTCCCTAGGACCCACATAAGCTAAATGCACAAGGGGGCATATGTGTCTGGAGTTCGTTTGCAGTAGCTGGAGGCCCTGGTGTGCCCATTCTCTCTCTCTCTCTGTCTCTGTCTCTGTCTCTCTCTCTCTCTCTCTCTCTCTCTCTGCCTCTTTCTCTCTCTCAAATAAATCAATAAAAAATAAAATATTTTTAAAGGTAAAGAATAAAAGGATGACTGACTAACTGAATTAAAAAATAAATAAATCAATACCTCACTTTCTATAAATGCAAAATGTAGGAGAGACTTTGGAAAACATTTCAGGATTGTTAAGAGGAAGAAGTTTTGCAAAGCATTACTGTGTATGAAATAAGGCATCACTAAAATTGCAAGTGAATGCATTTATCTGGGGGAAAGGCAGGTAATAGTGCTGCGCACATGACCCAGGACTACGGTTGGCACTGCCACTTTAAGTTTCGTGACGGTCACAGCAGTGCCTTTTGGTGTTCTTTGTCGGGTTCCCTGAGCTTTGCCGTGAGCACACTGTAGATCAGGGATCCTCGGAGCCTGGGAAAACACGACGTCAATAATGATAAATGTGATCAGCTTACCAGTACTAATTGAGGATTCACGTAAGCTTTGGAACTTTGAAACTTTTAATTATCTTTAATTACATATGTAGCAGCTCAATACATTCTCCTCGTTTAAAAATGTCAAACAAGGGCTGGGGAGATGGCTTAGTGGTTAAGCACTTGCCTGTGAAGCCTAAGGACCCTGGTTCGAGGCTCCATTCCCCAAGACCCACGTTAGCCAGATGCACAAGGGGGCACATGTGTCTGGAGTTAGTTTGCAGTGGCTGGAGGCCCTGGCGTGCCCATTCTCTCTCTCTCTCTCTCTCTCTCTCTCTCTCTTTCTTTCTCTGTCACTCCCAAATAGATAAATAAAAATAAACAACAACAACAAATTTTTTAAATGTCAAACAATAGAAATAAAGCAAAAAAAAAAAAAATACCTGGCATATAACATCAATGCTGTCCATAAAAGCAGCTACCACTCTGCTCTGGCATCTCCTTCTAGCACTTTCTGCGCAGATTTGCACGTGTACGTAAGTCCACATAGAAGCACACACCCTCGGCAGTGAGGGGTGATGATATACACGAGCTTCCCAGTAGCTCCGGAGGAAGAGACCGAGACCGGGAGATGGTGGACACAGGCCAGCCTGTGCTGCACAGTGACTGTCTTGTCGCCTCCCTGCAAATGATCAGTGGTCCATCCTCTAGGTGGCTTGTTTACAGTATGCTGTCACACAGGGTTACCTTGGGGTCTTCTCTTTTTTCTGTTTTAAACTTAGAGATTTTTCTGTGCCAGGCAGCTCTATTTTTTGTTTTCCTCTTACAACTTTTGCCCCTCATTTTATCACGGGATTCTTTCATGGTTGGGTAACATTCTTTGTTTCTGTGACTTTGTTCCCTTCTGGAACATGTGTGGGCATCAGTACAAACAGTCTCTGTGTCTGGCTACGTGGGGCCTGGAGGTTTAAACATGAGTTCTTAGGCTTTGGAGGCAAGCGCCTTAACTGCTAAACCATCTTTCCAGCCCCTCCTTAGGCTTTCTTTTGGTTTGGTTTTGCTTTTTTTTTTTTTTCTTTTGGTTTTTTCGAGGTAGGGTCTCACTCCAGCTCAGGCTGACCTGGAATTCAGTATGTATTTTCAGGGTAGCCTTGAACTCATGGCAATCCTCCTACCTCTGCCTCCCAAGTGCTGGGATTAAAGGTGTGTGCCGCCACTCCTGGCTCCTCCTTAGGCTTTTGAGTTGTATTCTCCTCTTTAAAGTGGACTTGGCAGCATGTACTTCACTGAAAAGTCATAGTGGAGAGTAGCGGGTGTGTGTCATGTCAGGAGTGTGAATAAATGACTCAACTTCTTTCATTTTGCTTTCCTCTCTTCCGCCCTGTTATGGGTTGGATTCTTAATCTTCTCCAAGGGATGGGCATGTGTTGGAGCCTAGGTCCCCAGACCAAGGCACTGAGGGAAAGTGCTGGGACCTTCAGGAGGTGTGCCCTTGTGGAAGGAAGTCAGGCCATGCCAGGTACATCCTTGAAGAGGATAATGGGATCTCAGCCCTACCTCCACCCTGGTGCCTCCCCCTTCCCATGATCATGAGGTGAGTAGGTCTGATCCACCATAAACCCACTGCCAAAATGTTTAGCCTCGCCATAGACCTAGTACTAATGGAGTCACCCAACCAGGGACTGAAACGTCTAAGATTGTGACCCAAAGGAACCCTTATTCCTTATTAGGATAATTTTCTCGGGTATTTCGTTACAGTTGCAGAAATCTAACTAATACCTCCCCCCACACACACACACACACACTCCACACACACACACAATACTGTCTGCCCTGGGTTAAAACCCTGGAGACCCATTCTGGCTGTTTGAGATGTTGGTTCATTGAAGTCTCTCTCTAACTGCAGTTGTTTTCCAGTGTTTCTAAAACCAGTGAAGCTTCTTCCACTCACAAAGGAAAGCCTGTTCCAGTGATGGGATTTCCGGCCCTCAGAGAACATGCCTGGGGCGGGAAATATTCCCCAAGACCCCCACATAGGTCAGTTCTTAAGTGCAAATGGGATGCCAAGAATCTATGTTTTCCATATTCCAGTGATGCTTCACTTCCATTGGGCCAACATAAAAATCAATAAGATCTGACAATGAACTTAGTTCGTTGAAAAAAAGAATGAAAACAACTACGGTTAGTCATCCAGGAATAACCAGGGGAAGGAATGGAAGGTCCCAATTCCATGTGGAAGTTGAGTTTTCTTTTCCAGTGGGTGGGTGTGTTCACAGAATCGTGGCTGATAGCAGTCTCTCGTGAGCTTCCCAGGGCCCTCTGTGAAGTTGTAAAGGGTGCTGATTCTCACCCAGAGTGAGAGTCCTGTGAATTGTCTGGAAGCAATTAGAGGTATTTTTCCATCTTGGCCTGACAACCTCAAAAATGGGCCATCGGTGGGCGGAAAGGGTGGAGTCAGACGGGCCGAGCCCTCCTGCTGCCATTTAAACAGCTAAAGTCTTAAAGCTACTCGTGCTGAGCTACGCAGAACTGATTGTGAGGGGTCCCTGACAGTGAGCGCCAACACGACGCTCTCAGAGGGGCGTAGCCCATCACCAGGAAGAAAACGCTCTGGAGAGTATTTCTGCCGCAGCTAACGGTCTCCTAAGATGCTTCAGAAAAATACCGTGACATTCATTGAAAGGCTACTCAGCAAAATTCCTGAACCAACATCAGAGGTGGCCTGCAGGCCCAGTGAGCCGAACGTCACCTGATTTAAAGTGCAGGACAAGTGCTGTGCCCCAGCCAGGCAAGGCACCTGGGTTTTCAGAATGGCAAGCTACATCTGCAGATCTTCTTTTTTTCTTTCTTTCTTTCTTTCTTTCAGGATGCATGGGTCTCCTGGAAACTGCATTTGGATTATTAAACAGAAGTGATATGTGGGTTTGTTTATTGATTAGTTTGTTTTGAAAGAAGACTAGAGTGGAATAAGAGGCCAGGGAGGGGCTGGGAAAGCTCAAAGTGTCCCCAAAAGGAGAGCCAGCAAGCACGCAGAGACAGGCAAACATGGGCCCACCTCATTTGGCAGGCTTCTTGACAACCCTTCTAGACGTTTATTTTTAAACTGAACTTAGAGGCAAATGTTCCCACCTCTCCTCTGAAGGTCCATCTGCAAAACAAGTCCAAATTGTCAGGTGCTGTAACAGACAGTCAACAGTGCAAGGTTTGGCATCTGCCAAATGGTCATCTGCAAGACCACCGCCCATGTGCAGGGCCCGGCGCTTCCCAGCGTGTTTTCACACCTATGGTTTTGTGGGTCCTTCTGGCAAACTCACAGAGAGAGTTTTTTCCCGCATTTCAAAGACAGCCTGCAGAGAGTAAGGCTCTGTTCATCCCAAAAAGGAAGTGCTGGACAAGGGCTCCTACCTGACCTTCTCACCTCACTCGGGTCTGCCCCTAAACCATGCTGCTTCCCAGTGGGTTTGCTGGGCTGCCAAAGGGTTTGGCCCATTCAGTAAGACTACGCGGATGAGAAGATGAAGCTGTGATTCATGTCTGCAGCCAGCAGCACACGGGGCCCATTTTCCCCTTCCCTTCCTTTCCCTGCCTTCCCCTCCCTTCCTTTCTCTTCCACTCCCCTTTCCTCTTTCCTTTCCTCCTTCCTTCCCTCCTATTCCCTTCCCTTGTACTTCTTTCTTTTTCTTTTTTTTTCCTTTCTTTCCCCCTCCCCTTCTGTTCCCTCTGCCCCTTCCCTTTCTTCCCCTCCCAGCTCCTCCCTTCCCTTCCCTTCACTTATATTTTCTTGCCTCCACAACTTGGCTGTGTTGGATCCACAGTCTTCAGATAAAAATAAGGAAGAGGAGCAGACACGGGGTGGGGGGCAGCAGCAGGTGCTGCGACGTTTCACGGTAGCAGGGAGCTTACTTCCCATGAGCCTCCAAATAAGTTTCTCAAACATAAAAATCAACAGAAAATTTCTTCCATCAGACCATCAGTAACCTGGGCTGGGGTGGAGGAGACATCTTAATTTTCCTCCACTGGGCATGATGTAAGGCTAGTTTTCGAGCCTATGCCCTCTTCTTTAAACATACTAGCTTTGGGCTGGAGGGATGGCTTAGCAGTTAAGGCATTTGCCTGCAAAGCCAAAGGACCCAGGTTCGATTCCCCAGGATCCACCTTAGCCAAATGCACAAGGGGTCACGCACATGTGGCTGTAAGTCTGGAGTTCATCTGCAGTAGCTGGAGGCCCTAGCACACCCATTCTTTCTCTCTCTCACTCGCTCTCTCTTTCTCTCTCTCTCTCTCTCCCTCCCTCCCTCTTTCTCTGTTAAATATAAAAATAAAATATTAAAAACTAGCTTTTCCCACGTAGAAAGTGTTTTCCCTATTCAATGAGGAAAGTAGTATTAAAGACCAGAAATATTCATAATGTTAATTCTGTTCTGGAGAAAGCTGATCAAACATTCCTTAGATGAATCCGTGCTTCATAGTCTCTTTGCAGGTGGGTATGTGTGTGTGCACGTTCACGGGCCTATGGTGGGTCCGTGTGTCTGCCAGTGCGTGCGCATGCATGTACCCATGCACGTGGAGGTCATAGGTTGGTATGGGGTGGCTTCTTCAATCACTCTGTCTTTGAGATGGCTCTCTCACTGAAGCTAGAAGCTCAGCAGTTGGGCTTTAGTATTAGGCTGACAAACTGCCCAGAGGGTCCTGCTGGTTTCGTCTCCCTAGCCCTTGGTTTACGTGGCGCGCCACCGCGCCTGGCTTTTACGCAGGTACCAGCTCTGAACTCAGGTCCTGACGCTTGTGTGGCAAGCACTTTGAACACGGAGCCATCCCCCAAGCCCCGCAGCCCAGTCTCTTAATTCTGATCAGAAACCGGCTTTACAGTTAGTGATGCTGAGTGGAGAACAACGCTCACCCTCCACACACTGGGTCACTGCGCAGACAGAGAGGGTGGGTCGGGGCGGGGGCTGCGCAGGAAGCACCCAAGGGCACCGCATAAAGCTGACATTTTATACCTATCAAGTAACAACTCCCTCGCAGCTCCTGTCCCTGCCGTCCCTCTCTCTGAATGTGACTATTTACATGGCTCATGCTGTGACGAGCCAGTGAGCTTTTCCTCATTCAGTAAGTCCTCCTTTAGGAAAAAGCTTGAATTAAGACTTCCTTGGCAAATTTGGTAGAGGCAAGACTCTGGCCCACAGAAAAAGTAGTGAAAACTAACAGCAAGATAACCAAAACAGCAAAAAGCCCACAAGATGCAATCTTAGCAACTCCAGACGCCCGCCACCCTGTCTGGCATCAGTCGGATCACACGTGTAGTCAGCCTTTAAATGCTCTTCCGCCCTGATCACACTTGAGCTCCCAGAGGAGGAGTCGGCTTTAGACACATTAATTGAGAAAACAAACAAGAAATGTATTACGTTACTGAAAAATGATTTCCTTGCATAATTAAAATAAGACCTATCAGGTTCTGTTGAGCTTTAAAATGGCTTAAAAGCCAGAACATAATTTTACCACTTTGACCGCGTTTCTGCGTCCAGTTCAGTAATGCTAAGGACAGTCGTGAAGTTTAACAACTGGACTTAGAACTGAGAAATGGGTTTTTTTGGATGAATGGGTTTTGGTGTTACACAAAGGTCACCCACCGTGAGACAGCTGTGATGTCACTCAGTGGCATGACCCTTTGAGACTTATAGACACATGCGCAGCCTGGCGTGGGCTGAGATGCAGCTATGTCGTGCAAGGCTGTATGCTGATGGTTGTGTACCGACCCTCAAATCTACCAGGCAAAACTGACACTTTATTCCTATCAAGGTACCACTCCCTTCCAGACTCCTTCCTCGCAGCTCCTGTCCCTGCCTTCCCTCTCTCTGAATGTGAATGTTTACACGGCTCATGTGAGTGGGATCATGGGGCACTTCCTCCTTTGAGATTCTCTTATTTCGCTTGGTGTGATATCCTTGAGATGTATCCATGTCATACCATGTGCCAAGAGTTATTCCTTTAGAAAGGCTGAATAATACTGAGCTGCGTGCACATGCCACTTCTTGCTTATCGGCGTATCTGAAGTGGAAATTTGAGTTGCTGCGAACATAGCTGTGCGCATGTCTCGTTGAGATCTGATTTCTATTGTTTTTCAAGAGGTAATTCCTCTACTAATCAGGAAACTGTCAAAAATAACCTCAAAAGGAGCCACCTTCCCACGTGAGTTATTCACACACAAAAACAACACTGAGTTTTCTTCAGGACGATGCTAATAACTGGGCTCCTGACAGCTCAGGACTAGTGGCCTTTACCAGTGTTCCTGACAGGGAGCCTTCTGGTCACCCATGGCTGACCCATTTTCTTCCCCTCCAAACTCCAGTTACGAGGCGTCCACGTGCCTCTGCCCCCACATTATGACCTTTGTTTTCCCCACAGAGGAAAGTCCTGACCTGTGCCAGGCCCACCCCTGTCCTTACCTGGAGGGGACCACCGCCTGCCTCACCTCATTGGTCACCATTATTATGTCATCTAGATCAATCACTGGGCCCTCGGCTGCCTTAACTGTGGCTTTGATCATTCGTTACACTTTGTTAGCCTTCATCACATCCAGGCCCCACTAATCGGAAACAGAGGCCCTCAAAAGCAAGGCAACCTGGTGACCAGGGGCAATTACCACATTGTTTGGTTTTTAAATTAGTCCCTTCTTGCTGCTCTGATCACCATCAGGAGGTGGGTAATTCAGAAACAGGGGCAGGGGTGCCGCGGGTGAGGAGGGAGGGCCGCCTTCCCTGGCCTGCCTGGGTTCAAGCCCGCTGGGTTCAATGCAGGCCCAAGGTGAGAGCCACCCTAGCGGACGGACAGCATATAGCCAGTGATCCCGGGGCCCAGGCTCCTTCTAGGAGGAAGAAGTCCTTGCTGGGGACCCCTGTCTCCTACAGAGCATTCCTCTCTTACCTTTGCTTCCATGCAGGGGCTCCGGGATCTCACCGTCAGAACCAACACGAAGCAACCCCAGCCACAGACCCCTGGGGATCGGGAGACACCCTGCGTCATCCTGCACAGCTGGAAGGGCACCCAACTGGTGACAGACTCTCTCGTGGGCTTCCAAATAACTGACTCCGAGTTTTCGCTTCCAGCCCAGGGACCACCCCTTCCCCCCACCCCGAGAAAAGTGTGACAGGATCATTTTCGTAAGAAATTAAACATCAGTCCAAGCCACCTTCCAGTCCTCCTCTGTCTTCAATGTCACCAGTTTCCAGAGTGCAGGGTTATATGAGGCTGCCTTCATTGTTTGTTTGTTTGTTTGTTTGTTTTGCTGTGGCCAGTCCTAGTGTTTCTTTGGAAAGAAGCACTTGAAGGAAACTTTATCTCCTAACTTTGAGTGGAAACCAAGTGCTTCTTAAACTGCTCTCGGTGGGGAAAGCGTAAAGATGTCACGGGGGCTGATGAGATGGCTCGGTGACTAAAGCCTTTTGCTTGCAAAGCCTGTCAGCCCAGATTCAGATCCCCAGTACCCACACAGCACCAGATACACAAAGTGGCACCTGCATCTGAAGTTTGTTGTCAGCGACAGGAGGCATTGGTGTACTCAGGATCATTTGTTCTCTCTCTGTCTTTTCTTGCTCTCTGTTAAATAACAATAATAAAATATTGTTTCCAAAGATGTCGTGTGTTCATTCTTGAACCCTCACCCAACCCCCACTAGCTCATGAATGCTCCCCCTCACGAATGAACCCCTTCTCTTCCTGTCAGCCAGGAGGTAGCTCTAAGGCATGGTGGGGGTGCGCAGCCTTAAGTATTTGACAGGTTACCACAGTCAGTGAACAGTGGAGCTTGTGCCTGTTAAGGATTTCTATTATGTAAATGTTGCAGTGCTTTCGTGTTGGGGGATGGCTCTGAAGGCTCCCTAACAGGCTTTGTGGTGAGAGCCCATTCCCACCTACCTTCAGCTCACACCAAGAGACGCTTGCCTTCTCATGTCTGTCAGGTGCTCACAAGGGCTGCTATCCATTCTTATTGCTTCTTTCTTGGAAGAGTTACATTATTATTATTATTATTATTATTATTATTATTATTATTATTATTATTATTTTGGACCATGCAAGTGATATGTTCCTCTCTTACAAAGGTTCTGGTCCCAAGATGTCCTTCAAAAGGTGTAAGGCACAAAGCAAGCTTGTCAGCTTATATTTCCCATGGTGTCATTGTGGCCAACATAGGTGAATACGCATGTCATTTTTGATAACTTCTTGCATGAAGGATTTATATAGAAAGAGCAAATTTCATAGGAAGTCCAGGGAAGAGATGTGTGGCCTTACCTCTTCCTCCTCAGAGCAGCGGTTATCAGGAGGGACCAAGCTCAAGCAGCCTTTTGACTTAAAGTCAAAAAGATTGCATTTTTCAGTAAGGCAGAATATATTTTAACATAGTAATTGAATTTAGTTCTATTTAGTCTAGTTTGACGGGGGTAGACTTAGGATTGTGAGGTTAGAATTGACATCATTTAATACCTAACAGATGGGTAGAAAACAAAAAGTTTAGGAGATAAGAATGTCAGAAGGTTAACAGTTGCTATAGGCATAGAGTTAAATGGAATTTGTTTGAAAAGTTAGGCTTATGTTTATTAATACTTATTTTTCTTTCTGTTATATTTCCTATTTACAAATTATTTTTGGTGAAAACTAGAATGCTGTGTGTTTTTCTTTTGTTTGTTTCATGTGAGATGGCCTTAGTACGTAAGAACATGCTTTCCCCATTTGCTTGGTTTAGAACCCAGGATGGTATTTCGTCAGCATGTTGACTCCATGGAGCAGCACTCATTACTTTCTTGCCTCAGATTCGAAAATTATGGAGCAATCATATGAGGAAAAGTGAATTTCCCAATGTGTGCTTTAATTTTCACGTCACTAGATATGTCAGTCGACTCCTAGAAAGCTTGTTAGGCAAGAGCCACAATGTTACTAAAGATGACATGTGTTCATTTTTTAACCATCATAAAGCCACTACTAAAATTGCAGTAATTTGTCCCAGTATGTGTTTTGGCATCAACTCCTTATCCTCTGAGCCTGTGCCTAAAGTGGAGTCCATCAAAATGACTCCAGGGGAGAGGGAGGGTGGGAGCTGGACAGGAAGCGCTTCACAGGGTCTCAGGAAGTGACTCAATGAGGGATATTTGGCCTACAGGGCTGGGGGGGTTGGTTCCAGTGTCCCCCATAAACTCAGGTGTTCTGAATGCTAGGCTCCCAGCTGTGGTGCTTTGATTCAGGTGTCCCCCATGAACTCAGGCGTTCTGAATGCTAGGTTCCCAGCTGTGGTGCTTTGATTCAGGTGTCCCCCATGAACTCAGGTGTTCTGAATGCTAGGTTCCCAGCTGTGGTGCTTTGACTCAGGTGTCCCCCATGAACTCAGGCGTTCTGAATGCTAGGTTCCCAGCTGTGGTGCTTTGACTCAGGTGTCCCCCATGAACTCAGGTGTTCTGAATGCTAGGTTCCCAGCTGTGGTGCTTTGACTCAGGTGTCCCCCATGAACTCAGGCGTTCTGAATGCTAGGTTCCCAGCTGTGGTGCTTTGACTCAAGTGTCCCCCATGAACTCAGGCGTTCTGAATGCTAGGCTCCCAGCTGTGGTGCTTTGACTCAGGTGTCCCCCATGAACTCAGGTGTTCTGAATGCTAGGTTCCCAGCTGTGGTGCTTTGACTCAGGTGTCCCCCATGAACTCAGGCGTTCTGAATGCTAGGTTCCCAGCTGTGGTGCTTTGACTCAGGTGTCCCCCATGAACTCAGGCGTTCTGAATGCTAGGTTCCCAGCTGTGGTGCTTTGACTCAGGTGTCCCCCATGAACTCAGGTGTTCTGAATGCTAGGTTCCCAGCTGTGGTGCTTTGACTCAGGTGTCCCCCATGAACTCAGGCGTTCTGAATGCTAGGTTCCCAGCTGTGGTGCTTTGACTCAGGTGTCCCCCATGAACTCAGGTGTTCTGAATGCTAGGTTCCCAGCTGTGGTGCTTTGACTCAGGTGTCCCCCATGATCTCAGGTGTTCTGAATGCTAGGTTCCCAGCTGTGGTGCTTTGACTCAGGTGTCCCCCATGAACTCAGGTGTTCTGAATGCTAGGTTCCCAGCTGTGGTGCTTTGATTCAGGTGTCCCCCATGAACTCAGGCGTTCTGAATGCTAGGTTCCCAGCTGTGGTGCTTTGATTCAGGTGTCCCCCATGAACTCAGGCGTTCTGAATGCTAGGTTCCCAGCTGTGGTGCTTTGACTCAGGTGTCCCCCATGAACTCAGGCGTTCTGAATGCTAGGTTCCCAGCTGTGGTGCTTTGACTCAGGTGTCCCCCATGAACTCAGGCGTTCTGAATGCTAGGCTCCCAGCTGTGGTGCTTTGATTCAGGTGTCCCCCATGAACTCAGGCGTTCTGAATGCTAGGCTCCCAGCTGTGGTGCTTTGATTCAGGTGTCCCCCATGATCTCAGGTGTTCTGAATGCTAGGTTCCCAGCTGTGGTGCTTTGACTCAAGTGTCCCCCATGAACTCAGGTGTTCTGAATGCTAGGTTCCCAGCTGTGGTGCTTTGACTCAGGTGTCCCCCATGAACTCAGGCGTTCTGAATGCTAGGTTCCCAGCTGTGGTGCTTTGATTCAGGTGTCCCCCATGAACTCAGGCGTTCTGAATGCTAGGCTCCCAGCTGTGGTGCTTTGACTCAGGTGTCCCCCATGAACTCAGGTGTTCTGAATGCTAGGCTCCCAGCTGTGGTGCTTTGACTCAGGTGTCCCCCATGAACTCAGGTGTTCTGAATGCTAGGCTCCCAGCTGTGGTGCTTTGACTCAAGTGTCCCCCATGAACTCCGGTGTTCTGAATGCTAGGTTCCCAGCTGTGGTGCTTTGACTCAGGTGTCCTCCATGAACTCAGGTGTTCTGAATGCTAGGTTCCCAGCTGTGGTGCTTTGATTCAGGTGTCCCCCATGAACTCAGGCATTCTGAATGCTAGGTTCCCAGCTGTGGTGCTTTGACTCAGGTGTCCCCCATGATCTCAGGTGTTCTGAATGCTAGGTTCCCAGCTGTGGTGCTTTGATTCAGGTGTCCCCCATGAACTCCGGTGTTCTGAATGCTAGGTTCCCAGCTGTGGTGCTTTGACTCAGGTGTCCCCCATGAACTCAGGTGTTCTGAATGCTAGGTTCCCAGCTGTGGTGCTTTGATTCAAGTGTCCCCTATGAACTCAGGTGTTCTGAATGCTAGGTTCCCAGCTGTGGTGCTTTGATTCAGGTGTCCCCCATGAACTCAGGCGTTCTGAATGCTAGGTTCCCAGCTGTGGTGCTTTGACTCAGGTGTCCCCCATGAACTCAGGTGTTCTGAATGCTAGGTTCCCAGCTGTGGTGCTTTGACTCAAGTGTCCCCCATGAACTCAGGTATTCTGAATGCTAGGCTCCTAGCTGATGGAGATTTGGGAATTAACACCTCCTGGAGGCAGTGTATTGTTGGGGGTTGGCTTACGGGTATTACAGCCAGTGTCCACTTGTCAGTGTTTGGCACACTCTCCTGTTCCTATTGTCTGTCTGATGCTGGCCAGGGGGTGATGTCCACCCTCTGCTCATGCCATCATTTTTCCCTGCCATCATGGAGCTTCCACTCCACTCTGTAAGCCAAAATAAACCTTTTTTTCCCCCCCCCCAACGCTGCTCTTGGTCAGGTAATTTCTGCCTGAAACACAAACAGGACTGAAACAGTAATATTGGTGCCGAGAGTGGGGTTGCTGCTCGACACCTGACTGTGTACCTTTGGCCTTTTGGAGCTGATTTTCAAGAGGAATGTGGGAGGATATGAAACCTTGGCCTAAGAGGTGCCTTGCAGTGCTGTAAGTACAGCTTGATGGACTGTTCTGGTCAGAGTTGAAAGACCTGAATGCAGTAAGAACTATGGGCTGTGAGGTTTGGCTTATGAGGGTGAGAAAGAACTTTGCCTGGATTGGGCTAGAAGCAGTTTGTGTGAGGGGCTTGCTTTTATGCCTGAGTCCTGAAAATTTGTGCAGAATTGCATTGCATAGAAATGGTCTGGTGTGAGCAGAGGGATATGCCACCAAAAGAAATCTTTAGGCTGAAACTCCTGCCTGTTCAGCTGCAATTGAGAGATTACAACCACTGAGATTGGGCCAGCTGACCTGCAGTGAGACAACAGGAAGAATGTAGACTCTTTTCAAAGGGTCTGACTGCTGAAAGAGTGTACTGTTCTTCAAAGTCTGCTTTATTCCCCTGGATTAACAAATTGGCACCCTAACTGGTATTATTGAGTATAAGAATTGCAGGAAAGAGAGGGTCATTAAGTTTGTAACACAGTCTTGTGTTTTGGAAGCAGCCATGAGCAATGTGAAGCAGGTTTGCTGGATGCCTGCATGGAGACCCCATGAAACCATAAGGATGAACCATGGGTTGCAGTGGAGACCCAGTGGAGATGCCAGGACCATGGGATGGCTCCTAAGAAGAGCTGTTGGCCCTGGATAAAGTTTCCAGGACTGTGAGTAACATGGCTGGAGGGGCAGAATTGGAACTCCAGAGACGTGTTGCTGGTTAGACTTGTCACTGGCTGGAGTTGTTGGACTTGGAGCTGCAGTTTGATGTTTGTCCTGTTTAAATGTTGTGTTGGTTGAATATTTCTTTGCTGTGCCCAGTGCTATCTTTGCAGTGTTAGTGTGTATTCTGTGCCATGATGGGCTTTGGGGGAATTTTTGGGGGGGAGGTATTATGGCTCAGTTAAAAGGGATTTTTGAACATCATTAGGAATAATAAAAACTATGAATTCTTTTAAAGTTGGACTGAATGCATTGTGTATTACATCATGTATGGATATAAGTTTATGGGGGCCAGGGGCCGCATGTGGTGGTTTAATTCAGGTGTCCCCCATCAACTTAGGTGTTCTGAATGCTAGGTTCCCAGCTAATGGAGATTTGGAAAATAATGCCTCTTGGATGAAGTGTATTGTTGAGGAAGGGCTTAAGGATGTGATAGCCAGTGTCCCCTTGCCAGTGTGTGGCACACTCTGTCCACTTCATGTTGGACAGGAAGTGATGTCCACCTCTGCTCATGCCATTGTTTCCCCTGCCATCATGAAGCTTCCCCTCGAGTCTGTAAGCCAAAATAAACCCCCGTTTTTTATTCCAAAAGCTGCTCTTGGTTGGGTGATTTCTGCCAGCAACGCAAACCTGACTGCCACAATCACCCCACCCAGCTCATAATGCCAGGACTTACAGGCAACACTAAAGTGAGGTAAAAACAAAGGATACTGGGTGTCAGGGGTTCACTAAATCATTGGGGAGACAGGGTTAGAAGCTCTAGGGAGCAGCTTGGTCAGGGAAAATGCTACTTTTTATGGGGGCAGGATAGCAATGAAGGCTTCCTTCAGTCCTTAATAAATGAAAACCTTGAGGTGGCTGCCAAAGACTTCACAAAAGGTGACATTTGACCCGAGTCCTAAAGGGTTTTCCTTGCTCATCATCTTTTCTTCTTTTTGTTATTTTGGCAGAAAGATTTTTACTTTAGGTTATCTCTGTTTCAAAGCCAGATTGCTATTATTGTAGGCTTTTGAATTAGACCCTTTTAAATACTGGTATTCTTTCGGCTTTGTACTTGACCGCTCATAGTCCGCTCATAGTTCTGCTCTCAAGTTCAGACATGTCAACATGACACACTGCAAATTCAAGAGACAATAAAGGTGACATGAAGACAGAGGTCACCAGAGAGGAGACAATAGGGAACGGCGTAGCTTGTGAAACAGTGGGGTCTTCTCTAAAGGAATTCAAACGTAAGCTTAAATATATGTATGTACTTTTTTTTTGCCTCAACAAATCATATCTTCTCACTGGACTTTGGGTTACACAAAAAGAACCTGTGATCTATATATGAACTTTTCATGACCCTTGGTGGGTGTGTGCACCAAGGAACAGCCTACGTGCTATCACTTGGAATGCCATTGATGTCCGTCTCTTTTTAAAACTTTTTACTGACACTTTTCACATATTTACATAACATATTTGGATCACCTCAACTGACCTAGTCTAGAAAATTCCTCACAGACAAAGTTCCACATTGTTTCCAAGGTGATTCTAAATCATGTTAAATTGACAACCAGAGATTAAACATACAAATAAACAAAAGCTATGTATATGAACCTGAGTGGGCTGGCTTAAATGGAAAGCAGCCTCATAGATTCGTGCGTGTGGGTGATTAATCCCTGGTAGTGGGACCTTTAGAAAGGTTTCTAAACCTTTAGGAGGTGCAGGCTTACAGGAGGAAGTGGGTCACAGGGTTGGGTGTGGCTTGTTTCTCCCCATTCTTGATTGCTGTGTTTTTCTCTCTCTTTATTTGCTCCCTGATGTGATGATATAATTTCTATTTCCTGCTCCTGCCATGATATATTTCTCCTTAAAACTGTAAGTTGGAAATAAACTATTTTTTAAAAATATTTTGTCTTCATTTATTTATTTACTAGCGAGAGAGAGAGAAGGGGTGTGCCAGGGCCTCTGACCCCTGCAAACAAACTCCAGACCCACGTGCCACCATGCACATTGGGCTTATGTGGGTCCTGGGGAATGGAACCCCACATCCCTGGGCCTTGCCAGCAATTGTCTCACCAGCAAAGCCGTCCCTCCGGGCCAGCACTTTCTATACGCTGCTGCTTCTGGCTGGATGCTGTGTCCCAACAATGAGAAAGTAACAGATACAACTAGAAAAAGGTGGCGCATGCCCTTAATCCCAGCACTCAGGAGGCACAGGTAGGAGGATCACCGTGAGTTCAAGGCCACCCTGAGACTATATAGTGAATTCCAGGTCAGCATGGGCTACACTACAGTGAGGCCCTACCTGGAAAAACAAACAAAGTGAGTATTTCTCCCTTGCCGAGATGGGCTTAGTACCCCTTTCTGCCTCGTGATGCTCCCTGTGACCCTGCGTGCCCTGGGGGAGGCAGTGCATCAGGCGCCTCCAGTTCCAACCCATTAAGAAGATTTGGGGTGTGTATTGCCCCAGAGGAGTTCAGAATAGTCACCTATTGGAATGAGTTTCTAGCCCAAATTTAACAAATTCAAGCTTTAGAGATTCAAATAGAATGCTAAATAGTGTAATTGCAAAAACTGTTAATGAAAAATTCCAGAAACGGATCGGAGTATAAAGTCTTTAATGTGGTAAATAAGGTATTTTAAGTTAATGAATCAAGAATGAATTATTGAATATGAAATATTGAAGGTTTTTTTCTTATAAAAGTAGTTAATAGGTGAAATTAACTTTCTGCTTTCACCTAAAAACATTTTTAAAATACATAATTTATTACAAATATATAATAATTATTCATATATTCAATGACTCATATATTTTATGTAGAAATATGTAATTTATATTTTAATATTAGTATTTAATGTTAATTTGATATAAAATAAACATGTATTATTTATGCATATAAATATGTGTAAAAGTAATTTTTTATCAAGAGGGTTTCATCTAAACCAAAATTGTAAAGTCAACTTTAATATACAAGGTATATAAGTGAAACATTAATATAAGTGAATTATATAATAATATAATTATATACATTATATAAGTGAATTACTGATAGAAAACATCCATATATTGTTTGAGTAAAAGGGTGCTTTCCATAATGATACTAAATGCAGAAATCCACAAATGAAAGATCGATGTTCAGTCATGTGACAGTTCTTGTTAAAAACTATAGCAAGTAAAAAGTTTAAAATACAGAAAAAGATTTGTAACATTCATAATATAAACATTAATATTCCTAATAAAGAGCTCTTAAGTGTTAAATTTTTTCAATAGAAACATTCCTCAAAAACGGATAAGAAGGTCTGGGGAGATGGCTTGCTTGCAAAGTCTGTTGGCCCAGATTCAGTTTCCCGGTATCCGTGTACGGCCAGATGCCAAATTAAATGTCAAAATAGAAGAGAAACTGCTGGGGGGGGGGGATATGACAGAGAGCAGAGTTATGAAGGGGAAAGTGGGCAGGGGAAGGGAGGGGAAGAGAGGGAAACACCATGGTTTGTTGTCTGTAAATGTAGAAATTGTCAATAAAAAATTATGTTTTTTTTTTAAAGATGAAGTGGCCTTGCATGAGAGATACTGGATCTGACTTGATGGAGAATTGAGCACCTGTGACCCAAGCTTACATGATCTATTTATCTGGATCACCTGTCAAACTCCCTTGGGAAAGTATGACTTGGAAAGTCTTGACCCAGGGCCACTGGGGCCACTGGTGGTGACCGGGAGGAAGTCCCATTCCTCCTTCAAAGCCTGGGACTGTGGGATTTGTCAATTTCCATAACAGTAGGTGATGCCAAAATGACAGACCGGGCTGCTTTGGAGTGTGCCATGCCACAGCCATGGAGAAATGTAAAAGAGGCAGCTTTCTTAAAAATCTGACATTGAAAGGGTTGGGACCGAACCTAAGAGATCCCAAGGTGGTTCCTGAGGGGCGCCTGGTTACAGTTGATAAAATCACTGGGATGCAAGAAGGCGAGATGTATTTGCTGGAAATAACGTTAATAGTTTTCTTTGAGATGCCCAGAAAGTGTTTGGAGAAAGGAAGGAAACCTCACCGAAGGTCACATGTATTCAGGCAGTAAGCTTGGTTCAGGGACATTCTAACATAAAGCATCTATATGCTGAAGGACTTGTATCTCTATTTCATCCGCCTGCACAGCAAACATTAATTGTGTTGGAATTCTTGCTTCTCAGCTGGTGAGGGGCTTCAACCAGACTCCCAAGTGTGGGGCTCCTCTTCCTTTCCATGGCCACATAATTTTCTGTCTTTTTCTACCATGTCTCAAAAGAGTAAAAAGTGGGCTGGTGAGATGCCTTAGCAGTTAAGGCACTTGCCTATGTATACATACGTGTGTGTGTGTGTGTATGTGTGTGTGTGTGTGTACACATATATGTGGGGAGAGAAAGATTGGGTGCACCAGGGCCTCCAGCCACTGCAAACAAAATCCAGACACATGTGCCACCTTGTGCATCTGATTCATATGGGCCCTGGGAAATCAAACTTTGGTCCTTTGGCTTTGCAGGCGGGTGCCTTAACCACTAAGACATCTCCCCGGATTTCTGGGAAGGGGTTGGAGGACTCCCCTAGGGGGCAGGGATAAGAAATTCTGACACTTCTGACCTATATTCTATCCCCTACAGGCTCAAAGCCATCTCTCGCTTATATTTGTGGGGCACCTTGTTACCCCTAAACTGCCTCACCATCCTCCTTACCCCGGGGCCAGAGGACTTTGTTCCTCTGGTCAGGAGGAAGTGGCTCTTCCCTTTCATGTATTTTCAATCCTCTGGACAAGCAAATGTGGTATTTCCTTTTCTAATGTTACTAGGCTGGGAAGGTGGCTCAGCGGTTAATAGCGCTTGCTTGCAAAGCCTGCCGGCCTGGGATCCATTCCCCAGCCACCCACATAAAGCTGGATGGTCATTCATTTGCAATGGCAAGAGATCCTGGTGCTCCCAAACACACACACTACAAATGACACCCCCCCACACACATATTGTGAAAAAAGTTGATGATGTTTCCTTTTCTAATGTTCCAAGTGAAATAGGATGTGGGAACCCCCCTTTAATGATCTAAAGCCCACTAATGTCTTCCTACCTTCATTCTTTCCATATCCTGCCAACTCCTTCCTCCTGCTTTAGCTGATAGATACTCATCTACCTTCCCAGGCACCTGAGCCAGATATACTGGAGTCCACTTTGATTTTCTTCCCTGGACCCCACAGGAAACCAGCCCTCAAGTCCTCACATGCCCCTGTCTGTCCGTCATCTGGGGTCCCTTCAACTCTGGCCTTACTGTGATTGCCAGTCTCCCGTCTTGCCCCCTGGAGTCTGTCATCCAGGCAGCCAGCAAAGGGATTTCTCCTGTGCTCAGAACCCTCCAGGGCTTCTCCGGGGATACCACAGGCTGGCCAAAAGGAGTCCACGTGCTTCCAGATCAGGGCCGGGGCCCAGGGCCTTGGTGTTTATTCAAATGCAGATCCCCGAGAGCCCACTCTGCAGCAGCAATGTCTGAATCTTCGGGAGACAGGGAAAAGTCAGACTTAGAAATGTGTGCTCCAAGTAGGTCTGGCTGCGTTCAAGAAGTCTATACCTCAACAAGGAGGGGCCCGTGGGGAGGGCGTAGGTCACAGATGAGCCTAACAATGGTACCAAACTGACTGTATTTGCTGAATACAAAACTAATTCATAAAAAGAAAAAGAAGTCCCTGACTGGCTAAGTGATACCTTCGCGGGGCTCTTCAGCCTGTCCACTGGGAAACCCCAGATTTCCCTCCCATTGGGCCTTCCTCTCTTCTGACCCCCACATGTGCCTTCGCCCTAATGGACTGTCCACTCTGTCTTGGTGGCAGTTCTCAGGGTGCGTTTTGCCGCTCTTTTCCTATTGCCCCTCTGGCTAAAAGTAAAGAAATAACCAGAAATCTTCTGTCCCTTGATCTTCTTTTTTTCTTCTTTTGTTTATTTTTTATTTTTTTGTTTTGTTTTTAGGGTCTCACTCTAGACCAGGCGGACTTGGAATTCACTATGTAGTCGCTGGGTGACCTCGAACTCACAGTGATCCTCCTACCTCTGCCTCCCCAGTGCTGGGATCAAAGGCATGCACCACCATGCTCGAGGCTCCCCTGATCTTTATTTAAGAGTGGTGTCAGCGAGGCTATTAGAAAATGGGACACAATATTAAGCCCATGCCAAGATGTGCACAGCGGAGCCATATCTGAGTCACATGGGAACAGGCATTTTATTTATTTATTTTTTTGAATGGCTTTGTCAACAGAAAAAAAAAACCCTTAAAATATAAGAATAATCATTATTTGCTCTAAAATCCAAATGTATATTTTCTATCCTTTTTATTTACAATATAAAGTGCTTTTCTCAGTAAATCAACAAATATGAGCATTCATGTCACCAAGTGCTGATGATTAAAAATAATTACTTTAATGGGAGCTGGCCCAATGCCAAACATGATCGGGTTTTGCATTTCAAGCATGATCATGGATAATTTACATCTCTTTCACACCGGTACCACCACGCTTAATGGATTCTATTTTAGTCTTTATGAATTAACAGAATTTAATGCTTAATTCTTTATATTATAGTCCACCATTTACTTTTTAGAATCTATGGAATTATCTTTAGAAATAATCACAATGGCTCCACACCTCATAATTCTTTAAGATAACTTCTTTAAAATGTTTAGCTGAAAGAACAGACTAAAGAGATAAAATAGCACCAGGTCTCAGGCTGCCCAGGAGGGCACTGATTTTCTACAGGAGAGTCTCTGTACCATGCTGGTATGCTGTCTCCTCCACAAAGCACCCGGCCTTCGACAGTCCTGGCCCCACGCTGAGGGACCTAGCACCTGAACTACACCTCCCAGCAGGAGAAGACAGTACCACCTTCTCTTGTGAATTTCCCTTATTCCTTTGAAGTTTCATGTTTAAGGAAGATATGTCAAAACAGGATTGCAAAGAATTGTAGCAGATTTTTAAATGTTTACATTTAGCAGATTAGCACCTCTATGGAGAAAAGCAATACAACTGTATTGTTCAACAGATAACTACGGGACTTATTAATTAACAAGATACAGCTCAACATAAGCAACCCTAAAGGTAGTGCTGTCCAGTGACAATGATGTAGTTCCCATTGGTGTAATCTTTTACAGTTTTGACTGTACATCTCTGTGACACTGTGTGGACAAATGACCACCGATAGGCATCTGAAGATAATGTCAGTATTTAAAAATGTGATTTGATTAAGTGGATGCAAGGTCTTAGCCCTTGGCTAGACAAATTTGTGCAAATACTTCTGTAGATGTGTCTTCAAAGTTGTCTCATTACTGATAAGACTTGGGGAGAAAAGGGGAGGCAAGCCCAGGGAGTTTGATCGGAAAGTGCGAGTGTGGTAAGCGAAGAAGTACTATTTCCACATCTTGAGGCGAGGGACCACTGAGGTGGGGAAGGGAGAAGAAGGGCACAGAGCTACGATGCTCCGGGCGTGGCGAGCTGAGGTCCGCTCCCCACGAACTTTCCTGGAGCAGCCTGCGCTCTGCAGACAGTGTGGCATAGATGTGCCTGCTTGTCCTGATGTATGCCAGTCTCTCTGCCAGTGGGGAATGCCATGGTAACCTGGATAGAGCCTTCCCTCACAGCATTTCCTTTGAACATCTGGAAAGCTCAAGGTATCTTCATCCTTTACCAATTTTTTAGATAGAGAGAAAGAGAAAGAAAGAGGCAGAGAGAGAGAGAATGGGCATGCCAGGGCCTCTAGCTACTGCAGACGATCTCTAGAGGCATGTGCCACCATGCGCATCTGGCTAACATGGATACTGGGGACTTGAACCTGGGTCCTTAGGCTTTGCAGGCAAACACCTTATCGGCTAAGCCATCCCTCCACCACCACCCCCTTTTCTTTTTTATTTTTTTATTTTTATTTTTTTAAAGGTAGGGTCTCACTCCAGCCGAGGCTGACCTAGAATTCACTATGTAGTCTCAGGCTGGCCTAACTAATTCATAGAGATCCTCCTACCTCTGCCTCCTGAATGCTGGGATTAAACGCATGTGCCACCACGCCCAGCCTCAAGGTATCTTGAGAGAAAAGAACAGTGGTACTATTTTGTAGAACAAAAGCATTGTGGTGCATATCTTTATTTCCTCAAACTTGAGGGAGGCAGAGGTAGGAGGACCTCTGTGAGTTCGAGGCCAGCCTGGAACTAGAGTGAATTCCAGGTCAGCCTGGGCTAGAGTGAGACCCTACCTCAAAAAACGAAAGCAAACACACAATAAAAAGAAAAAGATGAGTGGACTTTGGACTGTGAGATGGACACATACTTTACAGTTTGGTTGGAAGAAGCTGGAGTTCTGTGGCTTACTTTAAGAAGGAAACAAAGGCACGTGAAATTACTTGCATGGTCACTACAGAAATAAAACAGCTCTTTTGCATAATTACAGAAAAGGACGGTACCTTATTCCCCCAGGACCAATGTGCTATCCCACACTGCCCGTTCCAGAATGTGTCTCTTTGGGGGACTCCGTACAGTGATGCTCCCCTATTCCCTGTATAAGCAAAATACAGAGCTTAGTGACGTCTGCCCAGTCGGCAGCCAGCATGTGAGAGTGAGGCGTGAGGTTGGCAGGGACCATTTACCAACCTAGAATCCGTCCTGCATCGAGCCGCACACATCTCTCTTCCAGCACGCGATGCCGTCTCTGACCTTGCAACCCCCTCCGTGCAATCAAACACATCCTGGAACTAGAGGCCACGAGCTGGTCTAGTCTGAACTGGTTTTAAGTACACGTACATTAAGACAAACTGTGTCCTCTCAGAGAACTTTTAGGGAAAATCCTCTATTAACCATACTATGCATGACTGGTCGCGAATATGATTAAAATCAGATGCATTATGGAAAGTACGTGTGCAGTGAACAAAGTTTACATAACCCGTCTGTGAAAAAAAAAAGCAGCGCATACCCCATCACTGGCGGCCAGCTCCTCCTCCTCCTGGACCCCAGCAGTTCACTGGTGGGTGAGCAACTTCTCGGCAGGGACCCACCCTGATCCTGGGCACCGTACGGACCCTGTGCTGCTGCTTTGAATGAAACTTCTTGCTCCTTTGCTATTCGTGTATACTTTTGCAGTTCTTGAAACATGATACCAAGAACCTGAAAACACCTGGGCCAGACAAAGCCACTGGGAACTCGTGATTAATGTGGAAAGTATGGAGTAGCAAACTACTTGTATCCAATACCAAGTCACCTATGCCTGCTATGGTAACGCTGGAAAAATTGACAAAACACACACACACACACACACACACACACGCATGCACGCACACATACAGAAATAACTGAGATGATATTGGAGGAGGTGAGAAGAAATAGGAATAGAGAGAGAAGAAAGAAAGAAAGAAAGAAAGAAAGAAAGAAAGAAAGAAAGAAAGAAAGAGAATGACAGACAGACAGAGGCAGCAGACAGATGACAGAAAAGACCTCACTTATACTCACTGGTTGATTTTCCTGTGGACACTGACTCTACCAGCCAAGACAGACTTGAACTAGGAATATCCTAAGAAACTTATGCAATAATTGGACTTAACTTGTTCTTTCTATTTGCATTCTCGCTCAACAAAAATAATATCCATGCACTTTGTGCTAGCATTTGGGAATAAAATTGGTTTATAGGACACGTGACATTTATTCTCAAAGAGAATGCAATTCTAGAGGGAGACTCCCACGAGCTCAGGATGCTCAGACACCAGGAGGGACTGGTCCAGCAGGGGCCAAACTCAGGACCCTTGCTAAGGAAAACCTTCAGGTCCTCTTGGAAGAGGGACCCAACGAACAAGCCTTACATAAGTCTTTTCTGTGTTTATTAAGAGGAAGTGTAATCTAATGGCTCAAATAATCAAAAGAGTGGCTTTTTTGTGACTCAAAGGACATGCTGGGTCATGTACGGTGAACTCAGAAACCACTTTGGCAGCCATGCATGACAACAGTCAACCCAAGTTTTGTTACAATGGTGTAGTTCTTTAAACATTCTGTCCCATTTAATCCTGTCGGTAACACTTAGTGTTACTGGTAAGGCATGGCAATTATATCCACTCTTGGATTTCCCAGGAGAGAGTTGCTGATTGCCCCAAAACTTGAAAGCTGGGAAGTGTTGAGGCACTTGATCGCCGCTCGCGTTGGACACCAGAAGCCATACGTTCTCGAGACCCATTCACACTGCTTGGTGCTTCTAGGCTCTTCTCTGAAGTGTTTAGAAGGTAGTGCCAGGGCTGGAGAAATGGCTTAGTGGTTAAGTCACTTGCCTGCGGACTTATGTTTGACTGTCCAGATCCCACATAAGCCAGACACACAAAGGTGAGGCAAGCGCAAGGCCGCACATTTTCACTAGGTAGTGCATGCGTCTGGAGTTCGATTTCAGTGGCTGAGGCCCTGGCCCACTAATTCTCTCTCTCTCTCTCTCTCTCTCTCTCTCTCTCTCTCTCTCTGTCTTTCCATATATATATATATATATATATATTTAAAGAAAAGAAAATAATTTCTTAATTAAAAAAGAAGGTAGCCAGCATCTCTGGCTCAGAAATGGGAATGGGGTTGGTGGCCATTTCCCTGTGCTTGAAGAATGTATCTTCGGACACAGCGGAACTGGGGTGGCTGAGGTCCTTGAGGTCAGTGCTGCCGTGCCGGTGGGGTGGTTCTGGTCACTTGATGCTTCCCTTCCCTGCTGAACAAGGGCCGAGGCGGCAGACAGGTGACCACGGGACCTGCTCTTGGCTCCACTTCCGCCAGCAGCTACGCCCCGCTTACTCCTTGCAGCATAGCAGTCCTGGAGTCAGCCTCGCCGGGCTGGGTGGCCGGAAACCCTACCTGCTGAGAGCAGTTTTCTCTGACTTTAGTTGGATGACACATTCCCCCGGGACCTCTGACCTCCTATCCCCTGTGTTAGGGTCCAGCTGCTTCAAAGCTGGTGGCTCATCTCCAACCCAAAAGTTTGCTTACAAATTCACCTGGTGAGCAAGTCCACTCCTGACCCGCAGTGGTGGGTTGGGGCTGAGCCACGAAAGCATTGGAACCTTTTACGCAATCCGTGACTTATGTGGGTCAGGGTAAAAGAACCTTAGGCACAGAAAGGTCAGCGTTTATGACGGGCGAGGTATCCAGTCCGCAGGGTGATTCATCGTGCTGGAAGATCAAGACACACAGATAGTGCCCAAGCACCCTTCCTCCTGAGTGTCAGCCAGCCGGCGGGGTCGCTTTGCCTTTAAAGCAGTGTTGACACTGTCTGCGTCCTGTGGGAACTTTGTAACCAGAAGCATCAACCTGGGTGCCTTGCTTATTAAACGGTGTTTCTGAAAAGCATCTTTTGCATTCAATTCTCTCTCACATAATAAAAATTAATAGCGCATGATTCAAGTGGAAAGATGAGAAATACAAGTGATTTTTTCCCCCTTACAAATCTTAAATAACATTGTCAACTTACATACATACTGAAATATAATCATGATTTCATCATAGTAACAAAAGTGCATCAAACAGTGGTAGACTTCTTGTTACGGAAAATACTCGGTCCATCCCTTACTGCTTTGTCCTGTCGATGATTTGCTCCCAAGAAACTGGCTACACTGTAGCCTTCTGTGCAAGACGTAGACAGAGACATCTGGGTTAAGTTGTAACTGAATTGGGATTTCAAGCGGTCTATTGTCTATGAACCCTGTGCAATGATTGCAAAGACATCCTAGAATAAACAAAGGAACTGGCAATGATGTTGAAAAGACAGAGATGCTGCTGATCTGTGCTTGCCAACCTGAACATAGTCATCTTATCCAAGGTTGGTGGGATGTGCATTTTGAAAACACTCATATTTCCCATGTTGGTTCGGAACATCCTTCACAGCACGTGTGGAAGAAACTCATCTCTGATGAACCCAGCTTGAAATGAGCAGTCATTTCCCTCCGAGACAGAGAGTGGCGAAACATCCTCAACTAAACCCAGACTACCTCCCGTGGGTGTGGTGACAAGTGAACCCAATGGCTACTTAACAAATAATTTGCAACCGTCACTATAAAGAATGGCAACTAAAATGTCCCCAGCTCGCTTGCCATCCCAGTGGCTGCCACAGTGTTCTTTGCTTTTCTTTGTTTTCTTTTCTGTTTTTTTTCCAGATCCTCACTCAATGGTTTTGCCAGGGCAACATGCCATAGGAAATTCTGCTCGGGACTGAGCTGATCAACCCAAACCTCAGCCTGTTTTGCAAGTAATTCAATAACTCGGAGTCCGGTGGGACGCGCGCGGCGCTGCAGACAGGCGCGGGCCGAGTGGGGGACCAGATGCGGCTGCTTGTTGCCCGTTTCTACTGGCAACAGTGCCCTGTTCCATGTGTGCCCTGCCCGGCTCCCAGCAGGCTGCTCCCTACTTCAGAGCAGAGCTGAGCTCAGACTGAGCTAAACTGAATCCAAATGCCAAGAGAGGTCCTGGCAGCAAGAAGCCAGCAGAGGAACGCTGCACTCGCTGAAATGGGTCTGAGTTTATCTTGAACTCCGGAGACTCGGCGGTCAAGGGTGTGCTTTACTTCAGGGATCCAGCATGAGTTTGGGTCACATCACCATGAAGCCAGGGATGTTTTTCCACCATCATCAATGTCCTACTTCCAGTATTTCTCTGGTTCAGATGTCTCTCTCTTTCTCTCTCTGCTTCTCTCTCTCTCTTCCCATCACCTCTGTGAGTCAGACTGAAGGTAAAGATTTGGATGTAAAAAGAGCAATTGACCTCAGAGTCCTTTAGCAAGTAAAGCTGTCATAGTTCCTCTTGTCGCTTCTCAAAGAAGCTCATGAAAAAGAAAGGGTTGTAGAGATGCAGATGTTACGAACAGACATATGCCACCAAGAAACCGTGAACATCATCCGCGTCTTGGGAGAACCAGACCCGTTTTCAAATTACTCGGAATGTTTTGTAGGAAGACTTGAAGGAGCTCAGGAGAAGCCACTTTGCTCATGGGTGACGGCACGGAGCAGGTAGAAACGGGGGAAAGACCCATCTTCTTGGCATCCATCTTCCAAAATCAGTGAGCTCACCACTTGTTTAGAAAGAAACCCTTCTCCTTCCTTTCTTCTCAGGGCTACACCGCCCTCACTGGGAAAAGGACTCTGTTCTCTGAGCTCTGTGTCATTCCACGGACCGCTAAGTGGACCAAAGAGCCCACAGCCTGTCCCCAACAGCCAGGCCAGGAAAGGAACAGTGTTCTGCTCAACAGAGGGGTTGAGTTCAACTGAAGGCACCCGGTGGATGCGAAGCCAGGCCACTCTTCTTCCAGCCTTACGGTGTCCCTTCCCTTTTCTGCTCTCTACTTGGCAAGCGTCCCTCCCGTCCTCAAAAGCAGCTCAACCATTTACTCCTCTGCCAGAGCAGAGCGGGCCACACCTCCGCCCATGACAGCATCTTCTCTGTGAGCTTTCTCTGTCCACAGCGTTCCTTCACAGGAACGAGGGGGCTGTCATACCTGCCTTGTCCACCCTTGGAGCCAACACAGAGCCTGGTGACCATGCTGGTACTTACGAAGAACTTAGTGGGTACATCCACTGTTCTAAACAGTCCACACATATCCACATATTCTTTATGACGCTCCCACAAGGCAGTTCCCTTTTTTTTTTCCTCTGTCACTTTCCTCAGCAACAAAACAGAGACCTTGAATTGTTACATTGTGCTCTAAAGATTAGAAACACAGCCCCATGGCTTCTGAGTATTGGGAGTGCTCATTGAGAAACTCAGAATGTTGGCTCTATTTTCTCTTCAACTAGAGGACATGGTCAACAAATTATGTTGCATGAATAAATTAGGAAAAGAATCCAAAGCAAATACTGCCAAATGCAGTTCCGTTTTCAATTCCTGCCCCGCTACTCCCCGGAGAAACCTAGTTTTAGAGAATCAACTCTTAGTCTGAGAGAAGATTAGCTTCTCAGTCGTCGAATTTTTCACATGAGTAATGTTACAGAGATAAATATAACTTCATCACATATAGTGTAGTAGCATATATAAATATATGTATATGTATTTGAACTGTGTGGCATAAGGCTTCAAGGGATGTAGGATAAAGAAATCTCAAATATAAGTCATCCAGTTTAACTATGAATCACAGATTCTTATCCCATCATTGGTAAATGACTACAGACTTGAGGTGGACTCTGAGGGATGGAAAATTAGTTCCTTTCAGAAGGATGAAATCCCTTTTAGAACAGTTCTACTGTTGGGCATCTTCCCACTGCTTCCTGCAGGGAGCAAAGTTGAGACTTAGGAGATATCTTTAGCTCCTTTGTTCTATAGACACCCATGTTGTGGTCGTTTGAATGGATGGCCTCAATGTGTTCAGGATTTTATTAAAGTTTGTCATTTAGATCTACAGCCACCTGACTGGAGGAGGTGTCACTGGGTGGATTCTAGGGTACATACAGCCCTAAGGTGTGGAGGTGTATGTGGAATTCCAGTCTAAAGACATGCAAAGTGCCTGAGCTTGGCCTGGAGTTACTGAAGTGTGTTTGCTTGTGGTGCTGGTGGTGGTTTTTGGCTTTTTCTCTCTCTGCTTGGCCCTGTGAGAGCAGGCCAACTTCTACTGCCATTGTAAAACTTCCCTTGCAGGCTGGAGAGATGGCTTAGGGGTTAAGGCACTCACCTGAGAAGCCTAAGGACCCATGTTTGACTCTCCGGATCCCACGGTGCCAGACACACAAAGGTGAGGCAAGTGCAAGGTCACACATGCCCACGAGGTGGCACAATTGTCTGTCATTCAAGTGCAGTGGCTGAGTACCCCTGACACCCCAATTCTCTCTCTCCCTCCCTCTCTCTCTCTCTAAAAAAATAAAAACTAATCTTCCCCTGGATCTGTAAGCTTCAAATAAATCCCTCCTTCTTCTCATGAACTGTGTCTGGTCTGAAGGTTCATTGCAGCAATGTGAAGCTGTCTACTATGCACATTGTTACACATTAACCCTTTGTCATAAAGGAACCAATACTTAGACTTTGCTCCTGCTTTTTACATCTAGTGGCTCCTTCGCCCTCTCCAGTCTGAAGAAGTGAGAAGGAGGCTGGGATGGAGACTGCTAAATAATGAGCAAACAGGACAATAGGACTTGGGATTTGTTTAAAATGGTGCGTCTCAATGTTTAAATTTCATGCGCATATGAATCTTCTGAGGAGCTTGCTGAAAGGTAGTTTTACGTTCATTTGTTCTGACTTAGAGCCTGAGATTCTGACGTTCTGATAGGTCCAAGCTGACGCAGAGAGGACCAGTCCAACGGCGAGGCCTGGACTAGCAGAGAACTTGAACTTGTCCTTGCCTTGTCAGGACACCGGCAACCAGCGTTCTCACTGACTTCCAAGTCCCAGTCCGCACTGCGGAGAGTTATTTAAAAGTGCAGGTGCCTGATCCTCTCTAGAATTTCTAGATTGGGTGTAAAGTACAGCCCACAGATGATGAGAGGGTTTTTTGTTTTTCTTTTTCAAAGCAAGTGTGTCTCCACATGTGATTTTGATGCAGATGGCCTTTGCTTCAAGCTTGGGAACCACTGCCTGAAATGAGGAAGTTAAGTGGAAACACCAGTTTCCTATGTAGCTCATCATTCTTGATCATCAGTGAAGGATTCTGCGAGATGGTGACCATGTTTTGTAGGCGTTGCTAATGAAGAGCCATGCTATTTGGTCAGGCCACTCTCTTACAGTCCCAAAAAAACATGCGCCACAAACGCCTTCCTGGCTAGAAAATCCACTCCATATGCTTTTTTTTTTATACAGAAAACTTTAATAATAAATATTATTCAGGGAGCAATGGTGTGGTGGACATATGAATACTATTTATTATTGAATTAGCTTGGACAAGGTGCCATTTATTTGGGTTATGCTTCTTAATGAATGGCATCTTCATAGAATAAAATGACGCAGCAAGGCCCAAGCCAAATTGGTTGTACTATAACAGAGTGCTCAGGGCTCAGGAAAGTTATTGAACCCCATACCTTAGATTCATTTCTAATTTTAATCAATGCATTGAATAAGAAAGACTGAGAAGAAGGATAATTATTAAATTATTATATTTACTGAGGGAAATACAGAGCCAAGGAAAAGCACCCATGTGGCCAGAAGGCCTGGAAAAACTGTGAAAAGAAAAGAAAGCTTAAAGAGCTCCTGCCCTGGGGGGTGCTGGAAGTGGGTGAAGAGCCCATATGCAGTAGAGGCCAGGGACTCTCTCCTCAGTTCGGCCTGGTGGGCCTGAGCCAAGCGCTGGCTTAGCAGAGGGAAAACTCACCCAGAGCTGGAACTTCTCAGGTGGTCAGGCAGCTCAGAGAGCAAGTCCTCCTCTCACAGAGGTATTTATAACCTTAGGGCGGTGGGCCCCGTCTTTCTGCTCAGGTGACCAGAGGGACGGCTGGTTGGTTAGGGTAGGGCTGTCTGAGGAAGAGGCTGGCCCTGACACCAAGTTCAGGGCTGAACTTGACCAACCACAATGTTTTCTAGGAAAGACCTCCCTCCCTGGAGGTGGCTCAGGTTGGTTATGCAAAAACAGGTCTAGGGAACTAGGCAAGAGATAAGAAGTCAGATCGTCTTTGATTTCTTGCAAGCATAGACTTTTTTTTTTTAGTTTTAGGGGCCCAGTCACCCTAACTTCTTACTCCCTCTAACTACTCTGGCTTGAACCTGGATGCTTAGAGAGTCATTTAACTCCAACAGGGCTCAGAAGAAACATATTAGACCTATTTGAAAATGTCCAGACACTAAAAACTTACAACTCTATTTTTTTTTTTTTGCAATATATTTTCTTCTGAGGGGTTATAAATGACACAGGTAAATGTGGCCACTGTTCTTACCTAATCCCCAGAAACAAAGCAGCTAGAGGTCACCCACTGTGGTCAGGATGAAGGAAGAAAAGCTGCTAAGGAGTGCACTCTATGTACTAAAATGGGGTCCAAGGAAACTTTCCCATTGATTTCTTAAGATGCTAGGATGTGGTTAGAATGTCTGTCATAAATATTTCTGACAAAGCCCCAAATCCAATTTGCTTCCTGCTCAAACAGACAACATGTCACCAAGCTCAAACTCAGGGTGTGTGGAAGCAATACACGAACCGTGAACTTTTCGATAGTGACACCCAGTGTGTACCAACCAGAGCAGCAGGCTCACCCCCACAAACGTGTGGCTATCCCTGCATGAACCCACCCTGTGGGTGGCTCGTCAGGTTCTGTTACAGGATAAAATGGAATGCGCGCTGCCCAAGGGGGGAGGAAGTGAGGGAACGGGTGTCCCAAGCATGGAAGCTACACGTGTGTATTCGTGTGCCGACTGTGGGTTGAAACAACACGACTCTTGCTATCGGGGAACCTGGCTACGGGCCAGTGAGATCTCAGTGAAATGGCTTCGAAGCGATGGCAAAAGGCGGACATGCATGCGGGAATCTCTGGCACATGATGTATGCGTCTGCCCATCAGCACTTTGTTCCTTCTTCGCTCTTGAGTCCTCTGAGGCTGATCGGACACGGTGATGATGACGATGATGATGATGATGATGATGATCATGGATCAAAGGGGCTTTTAGGACAGCCATCCCGTGACCTTTCCAAACACACAAATGTGCAGCACCGTGTAGAGACATAGCAACAGTTGGTGACATGGGTGCAATAGTGGCACATCTGTTAAGGGGGAAACCAACTGCCCTCTAATTGGACCGGAGGCCCGCTCCATGGGAAGGGAATACATCCCTGATACTGAAAACTTAAAACAAGGGTAGTCATGAGCCCTAGGGGTGTAACATCTGCTGTTGTCTGGCAAAATGTATATACTATGCTTATCAAACTGCCCAGTAAGCACTTCTGTTAATGTTCACACCCTTATATTAATGCTACTCTCACTTTTGGTTGAGAATCTTCTCTTTTCTGACCTTGGGATGACTCAGAAGGTATCATGGTAATGGAAAGAAATAACCACAGTGCTCAGTACTACAATATCTGTATCACACCTTCCAAGGTTCAGGGTCCATTGTGGAAGAGGTGGCGGAAAGAATGTAAGAGCCAAAGGAAGGGCAGGACTCCATACAACATGCTCCCTCCAGACACAAAATGGCCTGGATATCCATGGCCTCACAGTGCCTGATACTACCTGCACAAGACCATCATAAGTGGAGGAAAAGATCAAGACATCAACAGTAAAAGAGAGACTGATTGAGATGGGGAGTGGGTATGATGGAGAGTGGAGTTTCAAAGGGGTAAGTGGGGGTAGGAAAGGTATCACCATGGGGTATTTTTTATAATCATGGAAGTTGTTAATAAAAAAAAATAAATAAAAATTTAAAAGCCAGCTAATCCAGTTTTACTTATCAGAGGTCTGCTTCTCCGGAGGACGAACTACGAGACTGCCCAGGCAATAGGGTATAGAGAAGCGAGAAGCCGTTTTTTCTTCCAAGGTGGTCTTTCTGGTTAGAGTACTCCTAGAGCAGAGGCCGTGGCTGACGTGGATGACCATATCTCGTGGCTGACACGGATGACCATATCTCGTGGCTGACGTGGATGACCACATCTTGTGGCTGACATGGATAGCCATATCTCGTAGCTGACGTGGACAACTGTATCTCGTGGCTGACATGGACAACCATATTTCATGGCTGACAACATCTCATGGCTGACGTGGACAACCGTATCTCATGGCTGATGTGGACAACTGTATCTCGTGGCTGATGTGGATGACCATATCTCATGGCTGACATGGACAACCATATCTCATGGCTGACACAGATGACTGTATCTCACGGCTGACGTGGACAACCACATCTTGTGACTGACATGGACGACCGTGTCTCATGTGCAATCTGCCTGTTCCTCAGCTGTCGCACCTTCTCTTAGTTGTCATCCTCCAGGATTGACCACCTGACAGCCTGATTCTCTTATTTCCCTCACTGGTGGGTTCACAAAGGCAGACTCTTGAGACAGAAACAGTGCAGCTCCTTTTCTTCCGAGCTCAGGGCGGCGGCACCAGGAACGTGCAGTGGCTGCAGGACCTGCCGCAGTCAGCCTCACGCTTTCCAGGTTCATTTGGCTTGCTCTGTATGGACAGCTGACAGTCCCCGCTCTTCTGGCTTCCTGTTGGCTCAGGACTTGTATCAGCCCTTCAATCTGCACAGAGAAGGCAGCATCCAGAGTAAGTATCCCAACTCCTTGTTCACCATTAGCCATGCAACATGTGCATGTGTGTGCGCGTGCATGTGTGTGTGTGTGTGTGTGTGTGTGTGTAGTGGGGAACCAAAGCAAAGTGGGGACAGACAAGTGTGCTCATTATTTGTTGACATCTGGTTGCATTCTTTTGGCAAGACATCCATGATTGCTAGAAAGCAATCTTACAGCCAGAAAGCCTCCATTACCAACAAGATGTTGTCTTTGAGTTTGAGTTCGCAACACTTCCACACCATCTCTGGAGATGACCTTGTGACCCTCTGTGATACCGATTAGAAAGTCTAACTTTAACTCCCCAATCCCTGTGGTTACTGAAAAAAAACTAACACAAAAGTCAGATTTAAAAAAAAAAACAAACATTTTTTTTTTATTTGAGAGCAACAGAGAGAGAAAGAGGCAAATATAGAGAGAGAGAGAGAATGGGCACGCCAGGGCCTCCAGCAGCTGCAAATGAACTCCAGACGCGTGCGCCCCTTGTGCATCTGGCTAACGTGGGACCTGGGGAATTGAGCCTTAAGCCGGGGTTCCTTAGGCTTCACAGGCAAGCGCTGAACCGGTAAGCCATCTCTCCAGCCCAAAAGTCGCATTTAAAATGGTCGCAATCACCAAAAGTTCAGGGCGTGTTGTTGCAACAGCGGCAGCGGGAGGACTGTACGTTGGAGGAGGAGGAGGAGGGCTTCGCAATGCTGCCTTCCTCCTGGAGTGGCCGGTGCGTTGGTGACCTCAGAGCGGCCCCCGTTGTTGCGCAATGCCAGGCCCGTGGACGTGCTATTGCGGGGGACGGAGGAAAGTGAAGACAGCCAAACAGAAGGAGTGGCCGGAAAGAAGCGATCCGGCGGCAGGGGTGCGGGAAAAAGGAGGCCAGAGAACGTTACGCACACCTGTGAAAATGTGTCAATAAAATCTTCAAAACATGCTTCCAAAGTTGTAAGCTATTTATTTAGGCCCTTTAGCAGCATGTTGTGTAAGTACAAGGGTCTTTGTAGCGCAGAAAACACGTACTCGAGTCTCCGGTGATGTCAGCCCAGCCTTTACCTCTCTGCGGACATGGAGTGTTCTTAACCTCCCCATGCAGGTTCTGATCGAGAAAGCAGGGAGCGGGGATAAAAGGAAATCCTGACATGGGTCAGTCGGTATGCAAGGGAGCCGCACCCAAGGGAGACCTGAAAGCTCTCACCACTGGGCCTTGAGTCATCGCCCAGGCTCCTCGCTCCAGAGGGAGACCCGGATGGCCTTGACGCCCACCGGCTCCCGCTTTGCGAATGTAAGCCCAGGGTGCTCCGGGCAGCCCAGGTACACAGTCCGCATTTCACTTCTCCAAGAACGATGAAAGACGACGTGGTCTGTGACCTCTGACTTCACGGCGATGCACCGGCTCAGGTTTGGACAGGCCGTGCGTGGGAACTACCCCAGCCACCCTGCTGACGGGCCACCTCCACCCTGAGCGGGGCTCCAGAAAGCTGCAAGGTCACCCACTTTGGCTTCTGTCATCGCTGGTCCCCGCTCCTGCTTCCCCTGGGGACTGCAGGTGACACAGTCATGTTCTGCCTGGCGCGGTGACATGAGAGCGCGTCTCCCCGCCCAGCTCCGCCGTCCCTGAGCACGGTCGCAGTCACGGCCCTGGACGACGAGCCCTGCTCTGAGCAGCCGCCCCGCAGACAACGGCTTCGGAGGATGAGAGGTCACTCCTTCCTCTGATGCGTGAATTAGAGACGTGAGCTGTCTATTAAGAATGGACACAGGGCTGGAGAGATGGCTTAGCGGTTAAGCGCTTGCCTGTGAAGCCTAAGGACCCCGGTTCGAGGCTCGGTTCCCCAGGTCCCACGTTAGCCAGATGCACAAGGGGGCACACGTGTTTGGAGTTCGTTTGCAGAGGCTGGAAGCCCTGGCGCGCCCATTCTCTCTCTCTCCCTCTACCTGTCTTTCTCTCTGTGTCTGTCGCTCTCAAATAAATAAATTTAAAAAAAATTTTTAAAAAAAAAAGAATGGACACATATAGCCCACGACTCTTGTCCCAACCCCTGCCACCTGTGGGTCTCTTCTCCCCACGTCTGTCTTAGAAGAGCAGCGCTGGGCAGGAACCCCGGCCGTGTGCTCGCTCATCACCAGTCCCTCTCCCAGACTCGGCCCTCTCGCGTTTAACTATTATTTACATTTTCATTTATTTATTTACTTTAATTATTTTTGTTCATTCTTATTTATTTAAGAGTGACACAGAGAGAGAATGGGCATTTTCTAGCGCCCTCAGCCACTGCAAACAAACTCCAGACACATGCTCCACCTTGAGCATCTGGCTTACGTGGGCTCTAGGGACTTGAACCCGGGTCCTTTGACTTTTCAGACAAGCGCCTTAAGCGCTAAGCCATCTCTCCAGCCCTGCTCCCTCATTTTCATCTACACACAGCCCCTCCCATCAGCCTCCACCAGCCCCATGTCGCATACCCCCAGATTTAACCCCCCTCGGCTACTTGGGAGCCAAGTGGCTTTAGCCAGGATATTTGACTTTGCGCGCCTCGCTTTCCTCGGGGGACGGGGGCACATACTGCCTCCCTCACAAGGGAGTCTGTGAGGGCTCAGGCAGGGGCTGAGGTTTCTTACCTGTGCCTCAGGCTCACGCAGGCCAGTTCGGTTCCCCATTCCCCTCACGCACACCCTGCTTCCCCTGGAGGCAGCGCTGGCCATGCACCCCACAGCTGCGCCTTCCCCCAGGTCTCCTCGCGTCCCGCCCTGCCTCCCCCGTTGTCACCCCAGTGCACAGCAGCAAGGTTCTGGGCCAGCCGCCCTGCTCCTCACCTCGCTCTCTCCGCTCTCTCCATCCCGCCGAAGGCCCTGGCTGCAGCCAGCTGGCTTCCCTCTGAGCCGTCAGGTCGCCTTCTCAGTGCCGTCTTCCCAGATCAACGCTGAGCACGCAAAGTGGCCTCCAGCCACGCTCAGCCGCGTCTGCGTTGGGGGCCAGGGTCTGGGTTCCCTGCACGAAGATCTCTTTGACTTCAACAAATTGGAGTAACACCTATTTCAAATATATTATTTGATGAAAGCAGATGTCAGCAGATACTGCCTATGTAATTGATATTTGATTTATTCAAGATTTATGCATGCTGTGCCTTAGATTTATTAATGATAATCCCCGGCTCTTGTGTTTAATATAGTGGAACCAAAACATAATTTGCTGGGATCAGTCAGAAATGCATCAAAGTGATTAACTCTACATGCAAACCATTATCCAGTGACATCCCTACTGTGCACAGCTAAAAGGAGGTAATAATACAGTAATTGGCTTCACTTAGGCAAGTTGGATATTTGCCGTGATTACTAGAAAAAAACTGAAATCCCTTTTATCTCTGATTCTGCATCTCTCCACATCCCTTGTCAGCCTTTGATGCTCCTTTATCCTGACAGGAGTCTTCTGAAATTTGCAGGCACATATGTGCATGCACGTGAGTACACACACACACACACACACACACACACACACACACACACACGTACGCATGCACATGCGCACAACAATTATATGCTAGGGAAAGCAGAAGGCTTTATTCAAGCAGACCGGGGAGTAATTGTCCTCCCAAGGCTTCCTGGTGGGTGGCACTGCCTCTGATATGAATAACAGCCACCTCTTTCTTGGGACCTCAGTAGAATGGCATGAAGCATAGCCAGACAGTGTGATTTCTATACCAGCATTGCTTTCTCCCCATATTTATTACTGATTTCAATATTCAGGCTGCAAAACCACTGCCATCTAGGAGTGGACAATGTTTGGAACTAAGATAAACTTGGAGGAACATGTATGTTTTATTATATATATATATGTATATATCTTGTATTTACACATAGCCTTCTTAGAATAATGTATTTTGCATATGTCTTCAGACACTTCAAAGACATTGTATTGTTAAGCTGATTCTTTTATGATTTTTTTTTTTTGTTTTACATAGAAGAGAGATTAGTTGGAAAGCAAGGATTCACTAGAGGGGGGGCCCCGGTATGGGGTTAAGGGTGGGGATTATGAAACATGGTAGGTATGTTGTCTATAGTTTTGGAAGTTGTCAATAATAAGTTAATACAACATGTGATGTCATAATAATAATATGAGACTTCAATATCCCACTCTCACATCTAGATTCTCCAAACCAAAAATCAGCAAAGAAACCCCAGAACTTTTATATACACCAACAATGAACTAAATAGCCTAGAAAGAAATCAGGAAAAAAAAAAAAATCCCGTTCACCGTAGCCTCAAAAAAGAATCTAGGATTAAACCTAACCAAAGATGTGAAATAGTTCTATAAGGAAAAGTTTACAATGTTGAAAAAAAGAAAGAAAGAAAGAAATCAAAGAGACATTAGATGATGGAAAGAACTTCCATGCTCCTGAAATGGCAAAAATAATATTGTGGAAATGGCTTTGTTACCAAAAGCAGTCAGTGTAATCCCCTTAAAAATGCAATGAAAAAAAAAATGCAATGACATTCTTCACAGAAGTAGAAAAAAAAAATCATAAAATTTATATGGAAGCAACAACAACCACCAAAATAAAATTTAAAAACCTACAGCTAGCTAAGGCAATCCTAAGCAGACAGAACAACCGGAGGCGTCACATGACCCGGCCTCAAACCCGAGTACCGAGCCCAGCCAGGGAGACATTGTAATATCAGCACGGAAACAGACAGAGACCAAGGGAGCAAAACAGAGGATCCAGAGAGAATCCCACACAGACACACACTTCTAATTTTTTTTTTTTTTTGTAATTTTTTTATGAGAGAGAGTGAGAGAAGGAGAACCAGGGCACCAGGGCCTCCAGCCACTGAAATCGAGGTCCAGAGGCACGCGCCACCTGTGCACATGTACAGCCTTGCACGCTTGGGTTACCGTGTGCGTCTGACTTACGTGGGACCTGGAGAGTTGCACATGGTGTCCGTAGGCTTCGCAGGCAAGCATCTTAACTGCTAAGCCATCTCTCCAGGCCTGGACTTCCAAGTTTTAACAAAGGTGTCCATGACATGCAGTAGAATAAAGACAGCCTTTTCAACAAGTGGTGCTGACGAACACGGATATCCACCTTCAGAAGAATGAATTTAGAACCATATCTTTTACCCTGCACAAAAATCAAACTAAATCCAATCTATTTACTTAAAATCAGAAATACTGAAACTGCCGAAGGAAAATAGAAACACGTTGAGACATAAGTTGCCGTAGTTTGGCTATCACTGCTGGGACAAAACACCCAGCGAAAAGAAGCTGATGGGTGGAATTGCCTTATAGACTTGGAGGGAGCTTCACCGTTTTAGGGGAAGGGTGGCAGAGCAGAGACTGCACTTGAATCTTGCCACAGCAGCTGGTGGGAAGCAGCAAGAGTGAGCTGTGCTCTGGCAAGGGGAGCCGGGCTAGGCTCCAAGCCCGCACCCAGAAACATCCCACCAGCAAGGCTCCATCTCCAACACTGCCCCCAGTTGGAAACCAAGTAGGAGGCTTAATCACAAACACATGAAGCTCTGGTGAGGGCATTTTACATTCAAACTATGACCCACGTATAAGCACAATTTGTTAATAGAACCCCAGCTGCATAGAAAATAGCCTCAAGGATTGACCAGTGGGATTACATGCAGTAAAAAGCTTCAGTTCAGTGAAAGAAGCCAGGGAGAGAATGAACAGTCAGTCTACACAATGGATGGAAAGCTCGGCCAGCTACACTTCAGACAAGGGTTCCTACCTAGAATATAACATATAAATAACTGAAAGAAAAATAAACACCAAAAAGGTAAAATTGCTAGTCAGTACGTGGGTCAATGATCTGAATGGTCAGTTCTCAAAAGAAGAGATAAAAATGGCCAATAGATGTTTTAAAGTGTGTTCAGCATCAATAGCCATCAGAGAAATTTAAATTACAACTACTTTGGGGTTGTATCCCACCTCAATCAGAATGGCCACCATCAAGAAAAAAAATAAAAGAGAGAGAACAAAATGCTGGTGAAGGGCTGGAGAGATGGCTTAGCGGTTAAGCACTTGCCTGTGAAGCCTAAGGACCCCAGGTCGAGGCTCGGTCCCCGGGTCCCACGTTAGCCAGATGCACAAGGGGGTGCACGTGTCTGGAGTTCATTTGCAGAGGCTAGAAGCCCTGGCGCGCCCATTCTCTCTCTCCCCACTATCTGTCTTACTCTCTGTGTCTGTCGCTCTCAAATAAATAAATAAATAAATAAATGCTGGTGAAGATGTGGGAATAGAGGAGAACTTATCCATTGTTGGGAGCAGCATAAACTCGGGCAGCCACTGTGGAAATCAGTATCTTATCAAACAAAAAGTACAAGTACCGTAGGGCTCAGTTACATCACTCCAAGGATCCACCCAAGGAGCTCAGCTAATACTGCAGAGATGCTTGACTATCCATGTGCATGGCTGCTCTTTCCACAATAGCTAGGGAATAGAGACAGCCTAGATGTCCATCAACAGATGATTGGATAATGAAAATATGGTACATATATACCATGGAATTTAATTCAGCCATAAAGAAAAATGAAATTACAAAGTTTGCAGGAAAATGGACGGAACTGGAAAGCATTACTTTAAGTGAGGTAACTCAGACTCAGAATGACAAATACCATATGTTCTCTCTCATATGTGGATCCTGGCTTCTAACCGTTAAAGATGTGTATCCAGGTGAGAGTAAATTTGTGTAATGGGCAGGAAACTAGAAAGGGGACCGTGTGGCTGGAAAAAAAAAATAAAAAGAAAGAAAAGGCTTTAAGGAAGGAATAGGGAAACCCAATAGAACAAAGTAGAAGGGAGAATATTGGAGATAAATGGTGTAGGGGAAAACGTGGGGTCAGAAAAGTAAGGAAAATGGGGAGAATCAACCAAAATAATGTATGAAAATCCCATATGGAAATCTATTGCTTTGTAAGCTTAGCACAAAGAAGTGTGACGTGAGACGCTGAAGTCTCCCTTACTCCCTTCTATCTCCAGGCCCTTCCCACTAAGGGAATTGTCGTAACAGCTCCTAGAAATGTAAACAGTGGACTGAAACGTCCACGCGCCAGGTGTTTCTCATTTTAATGTATTTCTGAGCTGTTTAGTGCTTCTAATAAGGAGGTTTTTGATTCCTTTCCACTTCTATCTAGAATTATCTTTAATTGTTTAATTTTTAATTGCCTGGCCTGCAGTGCTATACAATGAACTATTTGCAAATCATTTTAAAAACCTTGTTTTGAGCCTGGGGGTTGGGACCATACTTGAGACTAAAGGAGTAACTGGCAGGAATTTAAGAGGAGATAGAAACACCGATCACCTCTCCTACTCTACAGCAAAGCTTGCTCAGAGCAGAAGGTCTTTGATTTTTCCTGTGGCCGGGAATGTGCCATCAGTCTCCAGGACTTGCGGCAGAACACGTCAGCCCGGGCACATGGCCCTCGGTGGCGGAGGGCATCTGTGGCTCCTTGGCCTCCTGGAGGTCCTCTCGGGGTCCTTGAGCAGCTCGGCCTTGTGACTTGCAGAGCCAACCCTGACTCACGCTGCTTTGAGATGAAGTCCTAGGACGCCTCCCCTGGTTTCTTCACGGGGCGACACTGGTTATTCCACGCCAGTGGTGGCTTGTTGGCATATCAGTGCTGCTTTGAGACTAAACAGGAACTGCTCACGAGGGACATGAGTTTGCATCTTCAGTGACATCAAGAAATCACTCCAACAGCCAAGTGGGTAACTTTTGCATTCTATAACTCATCTTCTTTTCAAGCACTTATGAACCATGCCTAGAGTTCTGCATGGGCAAGGCCTGTCAGTGAAGAACCCCACACCCCGCCTCCCCCTGGGGCCATGAGGAGAACTTTCTGCTCAGCAAACCCGGTGAGCTCCTGAGCCATGGCCGCAGCCATGCACTCTGTGCGCCTTTCTCTCGGCTGCTACGGAAGCTACTCCCGCAGTGAGCAATGCAGGTGCTCCATCTCTTCAGTTCTAATGCTTAATTGACTCCTGCTTTAGAGTGCCAGGGAGTACAAAGAACTACATCTTTCCCCAGCAAATGTCCATCAGGCCAGGTCCAGCCAGACTCACTTGGGAAGGCTGCCACAGCTCAGCATAGTCCAAGAATTGAAGTCAGAAAGAAATTAGGCCAGCGCTCAGAGGAGCCTGTCTGGAGGAGTAATTTCAGAATGGGAAGAATGACCACCAGCCTTCAGAGTGCAAAGCCAGACTCCGGGAGACAAAGAAAGGGCCATCACTCTCTCAGAGACGAGGACTGGCAAACAATTTGCAAGCTGACAAGCGTTTCATGAGCTGGTCCTTAAGACCAGACTCACCTGGGTGCAAATCCCACCTAGAAACATTTCCAACTGAAGTACCCCGAGAACAGCATTTCATCACTCTAGACCTCGGTGCCATTTTTTCTTCTGGGTGAGAAGTCTATGATTAGATAGTGAGAATAAAATTATAGGCAGAAGGTCAGGACACAGCTTTGGAAAAATGGCACCTCGTTCTTTGCAGAGTTCAGGTCAGAGACCAATGAACAAGAATGTGAATAGCAGTAACACTGGTGACTATTCAACAAGCTCTCAATATTGCAACTAAGAACAATGTTCTCAGAGAAAGGCTACAAGGGTCTAGGAGCCTACGGTGTGTTCTTGAGGACACCTGAGCTCTGTGAGGCCATTACCACTGTCTTTAGGCTCTCTGCCCTCCAAAACCCCTCTTTTACTTCCTGTGAGTTGGGCGGAGCGGGGGGGGGGGGGGAGCTGACAGTTCCAAAGGGATTATGTTGCTCCTTACAAGGAGCGAAATGAGGAGAAAATGCATAGAGAACCCAAAGCAGTAAATGTTTAATGAACTTCAAAGTAGCAGGGGGAAAAGCTGGCTGAGGCTACTTAATCTTGAAAAGCACCACCTTTCCCTCCTGGACCTGAAAGTCATGACCGCTCATTCAACCAGTGTTCATGTTCAAGTAAGTTATGGAAATGGCACATGACATTGAGTGAGGGGCTCACTTAGCATTATGAAGCCTCCTTCACACTGGAGCCGCTCTTAAACTAGAGGTAGGTTTCTGGGATGGGGAGTTATGTAAGGTTATTTGGGGCCACTAAGTAAAGTCTTATGTAGAAGGTTAGAAACATATCAGAAATCCTTGAGTTTAATGGTTTGCTCTTCAAACTTGTTTGGGATGAGTGCAGAGCAAGTTTTATCAATTTAATTTCTGGGCAGGAGAGTAGTCAAAGTGAGTTGTAAAAGTGAAGTTATGTTCCATATGGTGGAGCAGGGGAAAACCCTGACACTCCTTCTGGGATCTCTAGGTCCTGAAACACCTTTGAAAAATCACAGCTGTCTAATCTCATTGTTGTAGTTACCTTCACATTTCCGAGATAAACCACACATCCAAAAGCATTGGGTGGGAGGAAAGGGTTTATTTGGGCATATATGTTCTCAATGAGAGGCTTCCACATGGCAGGGAATGAGAAGAGGCAAGCACCATGTCATGTCACAGCAGCTGGCAAGAGGTAAGATGGGCTCTATCACTCAAAAGACTGCCCCCCCCCAGCCACATACCTCATTCAGCAAGTCTCTACTTCCAAAATTGCCACCGGCTGGGGACAAAGAATTCAAAACACATGAGTTGATGGAGGACATCTGGTTCAGACCACCATACCCCACCTTTTTTTTAACCCATAGGAGAGAACCACAAGGAAATGCTACCTTTTTATAAATGATACATAACATTTGTACATTTTATGTGGATGATATATTATTCATTGTACACCATGAATAATCATCAAATCAGAGTAGTGGGCAGTTCTGCCTCCTCAAGCACTTATCGTAAGAATAAGTGTTAGGAGCTTTCGGTATCTCCCGATGTTTCTCAACAAAAGGCAGTGCTGTGTCCAGTCATGGTCTCCTGAGCGAGCATCACCTTCACTTGAAAGTTGGTTTGGAATTAAGTTTTTGGGCCCACTCCAGACCTTCTGCATGTGGGAGGCAATGGTCTCTGCAGGAGGGATTAGTCCACGTGATTCTGATGTCCTCTTCCTCAAGCTTGAGATCCAGTCTCCAAAGGTTTTCACTGGGTATGACAAGCTTCTTCCATAAACTCAGCTTCAGCTGTCCAAACCTCAGGCAGATTCTGGGGCACATAACATGTATTGGGAGTGATTCTCTTCCACTCCATATCCTTCAGCAGCAATGCAGAGAATTCTGTCACATGTCAGAAACAATTCAAAGCATGGTTCCTCTAGACCAGTGGCTTATCATCAAGATATTTTGATCTCTGTAGTAGATTAATTTAATGGATTTTGGTCAGTAGTACAAGCTCTTGCAATGGGATCACACTTTTTCCAGCTATTAACCCAATAGTGCTGTCTTGGAAACATAATGTGGTCACAAGAGTAATGCAAAGGGAGTCTCCACAGCCAGAAAGAACTGGTAATGATGATGAACACACGGGGAACATAAGGAAACTCTACATCAGTAGCTGCAGGAGAGGCAAGGATCAGTAAAAAAGTTTTGGGAGGACTCACCAAGACTGCCAACCAATTAGCACTGGAAGAGGCAAGGGAGGTGAAATCTGGAATTCACATCCACTCCAACAAAAGGACAAACATTGAAAAGAAATATGAAGAACAAGAAGTCAGCTAAGCATGACCGAGCACCAGCCTCCCAATTTCCCCCATGATGGAAGCCAAAACCACTGAAATAGATGAAATAGCACATAAAAAAATCTGAATTCTACTTTTCAGAGGAACAATTACCATATAGGTGACTCAGATAATCAGATGAGTGAATGAATGAAATCTATTCAAGACCTTGCCAAGACAGTCTCTAAATTGAATGCAACTTATTGGACAAGAAAGTCCAAAATATGGTGGATAAATTCAGCAAAGAAATTGAAACACTGAAAAAGAATCAAACAGGAATTCAGGAAATAAAAGAAACCGTCGCTCAAATAAAAACCACAGTAGAGAGCATCACCACTAGACAGACACTTCTGAGGTAGATTACACCAAAAACCAACTGGACTTAACCATTATCTATAGAACTCTTGCAGTTACCTTTCCAATTCTTCGACAAAGCACCCAACCAGAGTCAGCCGAGGGGAGGAAAGAGTTGATTTTGGCTTCACCACTGGAGAAGTTCATAATGGCAGGGAAAGGATGGTATGAGCAGAGGCTGGACGTCACCTCTGCCACAGTTGTTAGGACACTGCAGGTAACACCTAGAAGCTCATCCCCAACAACATACCTCTACAAAGGCTCCCATTCTCAAATTCCCATCAGCTAGGGGTAGACCTCAAAAGCTCATGAGTTGGGGCCAGAGAGATGGTTTAGTGATTGATGGTCCTTACTTGTAAACTCTGATGGCCCAGGTTTGATCCCCTTATTCCCATGTAAAGCCAGATACACCAAGTAGCACATGTGTCTAGAGTTCATCAGCAGTGGCAAGAAGCCCTGGCATGCCTATACTCACTTCTCTCTCTCTCTCTCTCTCTCTCTCTCTCTCTCTCTTTGCTTCTTTCTGACTCTCTCTAAAATAAATAAAATATAAAAAGACACATAAGTTTATGGGGGGTACCGAATTCAAACCATCAAAAGAATATTCTACCCAAAAGACAAATAATATACTTTCTTCTTGGTGGTTCATGGAAATTTCTACATCACAGGCTACAGATTAGAGATGAATAAGGAGATGTTAAAACCCATACCAGATGAAAATGATACAATCATATGGACATAATTCAAAATATTTCAGGCTGGAGATCTGGCTTAGCAGTTAAGGTGCTTACCTGCAAAGCCAAAGGACCCAGGTTATATTCCCCAGATCCCACATAAGCCAGATAAATACACAAGGTGGCACATGTGTCTGGAGTTCATTTGGCAGTGGCTGGAAGCCATGCTGTGCCCATATTCTCTCTCTCTCTCTCTCTCTCTCCCTCTCTCTCTCTCTCTCTCTCTCTCTATATATATATATATATATATATATGCACTTCCTCTGTCTCCCTCTTTCAAGTAAAAAAATAAGACATTTTTTTAAAACCCTATATTTCACAAAACTTAAAAATTTGGAAGAGCTGGGCATGATGGCTCATGCCTTTAAACTCAGCACTTGGGAGGCAGAAGTGGGAGGATTGCTGTGAGTTTGAGGCCACCCTGGAGACTACACAGTGAATTCCAAAACATCCTGGGCTAGAGCGAGACCCTACCTTGAGACCCTACCTTAAAAGCAAAACTAAAATAAAAATTTGAAAGAAATGGGTGAATTTCTTGACATATGTAATTTACCAAAGTTAAACCCAGAAAAGAAAAAGTATCTGAATAGAGCTATATCTAATGAGATTAAGAGTAATTAAAAGCCTCCCAACTAAAAAATATCCAGACCCATATGGATTCATTTCTGAATTCTACCAAACCTTTACAACAGAACTAGAATAATTTGTTGTCAAGTTATTCCACAAAATTGAAAAAGAGGGAATGATCCCTAACTCCATCTATAAAGCCAGCATAACCAAATACTAAAACCAAACAAAGATTCAAGAAAATAAATTTAAATACCAATATCTATCATGGGCTTAGATGCAATATTTCTCAATAACATTCTTGGAACTTGAATTCAAGAACACATGAAAACTATTAGTCACCTTTATCAAGTAGGTTTCGCTCCAGGGATGCAAGAATAATTCAACATATAGAAACCAATAAACATACTACTTCATATAAATAGACTTAAAGGCAAAAATCACATGATCATGTCAAGAGAGGAAGAAAGGGCTTTGAGAAGATACAGTATCCTTAAGTATAAAAATATTAGCGATATCACTGATGGAGTAAGTAATCTTATCTCAACGTAATAAAGCAACCCTAAAGACAATATCATACTAAGTGGGGAAAATTGGAAATGTTCCCTTGAAAGCTCTAGAGAAAGGTCAGAGTGACCATTCTCTGAACTGCTATTTAACAGTACTTGAAGTATCAGCTACAGCAATAAAACAAGAGAAAGAAATAGAAGGTATATGTATTGGACAGGAAGAAATAAAATGAGCCTTATTTTCAGGTGATGTGATTCTGTATTTTAAAGACCCAAGAGCATCTCCCAGAAAATTCTTAGAGCTGATAAATTCTTTCAGCAAATTGGCAGGACATAAAATTAATACACAAGTCAAAAGAATTCTCACCAATGACAAACATCCTGGAAAGAAATCAAGGAAATTGATACATTTCAATAGCCACAAAATTATACATCTTTGAATATCCCACACCAAGGAAGTAAAAGCTCTTTACAATGAAAACATTAAAACCTTGAAGAGAGAAATTGACGAAGACATGAGAAAATAGAGAGAACTCCCCACGTTCATAGAATAGAAGTAATATCAGGAAAACGGCACTCCTACCCAAAGCAATATACAGAGTCAATGCAATTTCAATCAAACTTCCAGCACCATTCATAACAGAAGTAGAAAAAAAGTCCTAAAATTAATATGAAAGCACAACAGGTCTCAACTAGCCAAAAGTGTCCATAGCAAAAAACAATATTGCCAGTGTATCATCATACCTGATTTCAAGACATACGACAAAGCCAGTGTAATAAAAATAAAAAACATGATACACACACACACACACACACACACACACACACACTCAACCAGAAAATAAAAAAAGAACAGATTCATAGATCAATGCAATAGAATAGAAGATCCAGATATAAGTTCAAATAACTACAGACACCTGATTTTTGAGAAAGAGGCCGTGATGGTTTGAATCAAGTGTCCCCCATAAACTCAGGTGTTCTGAATGTTGGCTCTGAGGTAGCAGCACCGTGGGAGGTAGAACAGTATTGCTGGAGGAGGCATGTGATCAGGTGAGGGCCCAGGAGAGCTACAGGCAACTCCTCCTCACCAGAAGTTGATTTACTCTCCTGCTGTTGTCTTCCCCCTGCTGAGGCAGAGGTGATGTCTAGCCACTGCTCATGCCAAGCTTTTCTCTGCCCTCATGGTTCCCTTGAGAATGTAAGTCAAAATAATCCTTTCCTCCCATCGGCTACATTTGGCGAGTTGCTTTATCCCAGCAATCAGAAGGTAACTCCAACAAGACCAAAACTAATCAACTCTAAATCAAAGCCCTCAATATAAGACAGAAACCATGAGGGGAAAAAAAAAAAAAAAAAAAAAAAAACTAGAGGAAAAAGCATGGACAGTACATAGGGAAAGGCTGTATGTGATAGACCTATATTCAACACTACATTTAATGGGGAAAAACTGGAAACATTTCCTCTAAAATCTGGAATGAGACAAGCATGTGCACTATCTCCGCTGTGACCTAAGGTAGGACTTGAAGTTCTAACTAGAGCAATATGACAAGATAAAGGCATGATGGACATTAAACTAGGAAAAGAAGTGAAGCAATCCCTAAATCAGGTGACGTGATTCCATACTTAAGAGATCCTGCAAACTCTATCACAAAACTTTTCAGTTTAATAAATACTTTCAGCAAATTTGAAGTATATAACATTAGTTACTTTTACACATTGCAGTAATGAATTTACTGAAATAGACATTAGAAATATCCCATTCACAATCGCTCCCAAGAAAATAAAGTGCCTAGAAATATATCTCACTGAGGATGTGAAAGATCTCTGCGGGGACACTTTTAGACAATGGGGACGAAAGAAGTAAGATATTAGCCGATAGAAAGACCTTCTATGTCCTGGATTGGACAGAATTAATATTACGCAAATTACTTTGTTACCAAAAGTAACCTACAGTCAATTCCCATCAAAATTCCAGGGATATAATTCTTGGAATTGAACAAAACAATCCAGCAAAACCTATGGCAACCCAAGATCACACAGATCCAAAGCTTAAGCAGAAGGAAGATTCCTAAGGTTGTCACAGTCCTTGATCTAAAACTGTACTGTGGGGTCATAGTGACAAAAACAGCATGATAGTGTCACAAAACAAATGTATAGACCAAGAGAATAGAGTCAGAGACCCAGAAATAAACCCACACAGCTATGGTTGCCTATTTTCCAACAAAGGCATCAAAAGCCATATACTGTGGGCTGGAGAGATGGCTTGGCGGTTAAAATGCTTGCCTGTGAATCCTAAGGACCCAGGTTAGATTCTCCAGGTCCCAAGTAAACCAAATGCATAAGGGGGCGCATGCGTCTGGAGTTCATTTGCAGTGGCTGCAGGCCCTGGTGTGCTCATTCTCTCTCTCTCTCTCTCTTTCTCTCTCTCTCTCTGATTCTAATAAATAAATTAAATCTTAAAAAAATACGTGGGGAAAAAAGACAGCCTATTTAACAATGGTGCTAGAAAGACTGGGCATCCATGTGCAGAAGAATGGAAATAGAGCCTCATCTCTTACCCTGCAAAAAGTCAATTTTAAAATTCAAAATCATGAACGCTAAAAACGCTAGAGGTAAAAGCAGGGAATAGACTTCATGTCATAGACGTAGGCAGGGACTTTCTGAAGAGAATTCCAATAGCATGGAAATAGTATCAAGAATCAGCAACTAGGGCTTCATGAAATTAAAAAGTTTCTGCACAGTAAAATGCCAGTAGAGTGAACAGAAAAACCTCAAGAATTGGGAAGAAACTTTGCCTGCTATACCTCAGACAGGGGTTGATATGTAGAATATATGAAGAACTACAAAATTAAGCACCAAGGAACAAATCAGCCAGGCAATAAATAAGCTAATTAAGTGAATGGGCATTTCTCAAAAGAAGAGGGGAAAAAAAAAGTTTAACATCTTTGGCCATCAGGGAAACGTAAATTCAAACCACATTGAGAGTTTACCTGACGCTAGTCAGAATAACTATAATCATGAAAACAAATAACAACAAATGCTGGTGAGGATATGGGGAAAGGAAAACCATGATTACCTGCTGGAGAAAGTGTGAGCTGCTATAGGTACTGTGGAAATAGTGTGGAGGTTTCTCAGAAGGCTAAAATTAGGATTAGCTTATGGCCTTGCTATGCCACACTTGGTCAAATGCCCAAAGGACTGTTTGTCTTACCACAAAGATGCTTGCACATTCATTTTCACTGCTGAAATAGCCAGGAAGTGGAATCAACCTTGACGTCCATCAACTGGATAAGAAAATGTGACCCATACGTACAACATAATTTTATTGTAAACAAGTACAAACATTGTGAAAATTTCAGGAAAATGGATGGAGCTGGAAAAGATGATGAGGCAACCAAGGACAAGAAAGTCAAAAATTTTCATGTTTGCCTTCATATGTAGATCTTAACTTTTAGTACCTTTATGAATGTAATTAGGGGATGTGAGAGAGGAGGAAGAGGTGTTGAGAGTGGGTGACATGGGAAAAGGACCCTTGAAGCATGAAAGTGGAAGTGAGGCCATGGTGGGGAGAGGCCATGGGGGAAGGGAGCAAGGTAATTTGCCTGAAAAGTGCCATAAAGAAACGTAAGGTTTTATATGCTAACTATACACAGTGTCCCCCAGCCCCTGAGCTGCTGGGAGGACTCTGCCTCCTCAGTCACAAGCCTTTTCACTTCAGGATGCTCGGGGGGACCCCTTCTTCTGCAGCTGGTGTCCTTGGCTGTTGCCACTAAGGAAACAGAATCACATCACCCATCCACTCTTCCAGCCCCTTTGCTGAGGCAGGTGAGAGGGGAGTGCTGTTTCCCACTGGCACTGAGGATTCTGTCCACAGGAACTCAGAGGAGGAATGGCAGGAAGGTGGTGATTAGGGATCACTGATGATGATGATAAAGTGAAACCAATGAAGGTGTTTAGGAAGAAATTTCCCATAAATGGGACTGCAATTGAACATCCAGAGTATGGGGGAGAGATTTCACTACTGGGTAACTAGTTCAAGAACACAGGCTAGGTCCTAATAAACACTGGAGTGGCCAAGGATGACTGGCAGAATATGCAAAGGGCTCTAAGTGCTTGTGGCTCTCTGAAGTTCAAGTGAGGATTTTCTTATAGTAAGTAGAATATATTTTCCTGTCACAAATTTATAAATCTGGTGACATATATATATATATATATATATATATATATATATATATATATATATGGCATGTAATCATTTGGGGTCCACTTTTAACATGGGCTGGTGTAACTCCTTCTTGCCATGAACTAGAGACAGAGGGAGAGAGAGAGAATTTACATGCATTATCTCCATTGAATAATGTTCCTACTTCAATCTTGCCCCCCACAGCCTTGTCCTTATAAGTTTTAGGCACGAAGAAATGAGGAGCAGAGGAGATAGGTAATGTTTCATTGCTTACATACCTAGGCCGTCACCAATGAAATGGAGGAATCCAGCTCCCTATGGCATCTAATCTGTTGTTTGTTTTCTGATATTTCAGGAAATTAATTACATATTCCCTAAGATGTGAATTTGTAACTAAGTTGGTTTCCTTGATGGGTTTTTATTATTTCCTCTCTTTAATTGTTCATTTCTGGCAGTGATAAACTTGATTGTGGAAATCCTGGTTTAGTGGTTAGGTAGGGAGCTCCCAGCCCCATCTTAGTTATAGGTGAGATGTGAGATGCTGTAACTAAGGCAACTGTTTCCTTCTGATTCTATTGGTGGGCATCTGTTTCTAGTTGTAACTGGCCAAACATCCCCTTTGCAGTAAAACTAATAACATCTTAACATATGGTCTTGAATCTGGGCTGCCAAATGACCTTGCAGGGAGATTAATTGAAGGTGTTAATGCACAGTCCCCAGCCAGGAATGTCAAAATACTGGCATGGCCTTCTATGTACATGGTTTAAGAGGATTTGCTAGTGATCCTGAGCTGGCTTAACTTTAAACATACAGAAAAACACCACAACTTCAGAAACCACCTGTGAGGCACGTTTCTATAGCTGAGGACTCCGGATTAGGGCTGCAAGCAGGGTGTGGGATAATGAAGTTGACATCCCATTTTTGACTCTCTGGGAACAATTCCCAGGGTACAGTCTTCTTAAGTGGGGGTAATATAGGCAGCAAAATTCTTCTGAGGGTGAAAAACCTTTTCTATGACCTTCTCTAAGACTCTTCCTGGAAAATGCCGTGAGAGGTTAAAGCTGATTCATGTGTGCTCTATGCAGTCCCCTCCTGCCCTTCCTCCTTCCACACTCAAGCAAGAGAGAAAATAGGCCGAAGAGCACAGGGAAACACTGACTTTGAACTTGACTCTTTCAAGAATTTACATGGCAATACGTTCAACTTTCCATATGCTGCAAGCTTAGCTACAGTCCTCCGTCTCCTGCCTTCCTCCACATATAAATGTGTTTCCTTCCCACTGGTTTTCTTTTAATTTTTATTCCATTGATTGTTCTGGTGTTTGTGTATTCAGACGCATGTTTATGTTATAATTCACCTTAAGGGGAATTTGGGGGGGATATAAGTTATAAAGACATAAAAGGAAGCATGGAGTAATCTACTTTTACACATATGTTTACAACTCTTTTCCCACGTTATTCAACTACTTAGACCAAAGGAGACACGTTACATATGCCAGAGCAAGATAAGCTGCGCAGTCAAGTGGGAAGTGAGAAATCATTAACTCAAACACACTGTTGCCAATTTGATCGTTTATTTTTAGGCAAGAGAGCCTTGAAGTTACAACTCACAGGCTGTTTTTGAAGCCCTGCCTTTGGAGGTATCCTTCTTTCAAACAGGGTAACATACTCGACCACACACCTGTACCATCTCCCTTGTCACGTAGCACAGGTGTGCATTTCCTCTGCTCTCATTTGTGCCGGATAGTCAGCGAGCTCCCTGAGAGCTGGACTGCTGTCTTAGTTGTTTGTTTAGTGATCATTGTTTCCTGCAATGACCGATCTAGAAGAAGATCTTTTTGTGTGGGATGGATGATCCCCTGAGATATACAAAGGTCTCAAATATTCTTCTTGCAAGGAAGTTTTAATAGTTATAGTGCTTACTTACCTGAAATAAGCAGAATGGGATTTATCCATGGCAACCGCGCTGCACATTGCTTTCATAAGCTCATGGGAGTCAGCTAGGTAGTTTTATATAGCTAGCACAATCTGTACTTTTTGAGAAACCTTTCTTTCTTTCTTTCTTTTCTTTCCTTTTTTTTTTTTTTCAAGGTCGGGTTTCACTCTAGTTCAAGTTGACCTGGAATTTACAATGTAATTTCAGGGTGGTCTTGAACTCACAGAGATCCTCCTACCTCTGCCTCCCAAGTGCTGGGATTAAAGGTATGAGCCACCACACCCGGCTTCATTTCATGTTTTTGGTTTTTTTTTTTTTTGTTTTTGTATAATTAAAACAAAACCTGGCTAGAGAGATTGCTTAGTGGTAAAGACACTTGCCTGTGAAGCCAGATGCGCAGTGACACAAGCAGGCAAGGTCGCACATGTGCACAGGGTGGCACAAGCATCTGGAGTTTGACTGCAGTGGCTGGAGGCCCTGGCGCACCAATTCTCTCTCTCTCTCTCTCCCTCTCTCTCTGTCTCTCTGTCTCTCTCCCTCTCTCCCTCTCCCTCTCCCTCTCTCTCTCTCTCTCTCTCTCTCTCTCTCTCTCTCATAAGAAACAAGGCCAGTCTGTTAGGCTTGCCTCAACAAAACAAAAACAAAAATAAAACCCATGGCTGGAGAGGTGGCCAAATGGTTAAGTGCACTTCATGTGCAAACAGGAGGGGCCTAAGACTAACCAAGGGGCCTGAGCCAGACCAATTTCAAATCTCCAGAACCCACGTTAAACATCTGGGCATGGCCACACATGCCTGTAACCCCAGTCCCTTAGGAGAGGAATCACCAGAATTCCCTCTCTCTCTCTCCCCCCTCTCTCTCTCTACACACACACACACACACACAAAGCAAGTTATGGAGTCAGTAAGAGACTGTGGCTCTAACGAGAATGGGCAGAAGAGCAACGGAGCAGAATTCCACTCAGGCCACCGTAAGCAAGTGTGCCCTGCTGGGGACAAATGCATGAGATGCCATGAGGGAACACATGTGCACACACCATATTTTACACACACACATGCACGCACGCACGCACACATCCAGAAAGAGGCAAAAACAATCCCTCTAAAAGTTCAATCACTACTACAAACAGCACGCTTTTGCTCATGTATTTGGATCAACAAGATTTCACATGTGCCTTTTAATTTCCCCTTAAATAAAAGTTCCCAAATTAGTGTGTTGTTTGTTTTTTTTTTTTAAAAAAGCTTAACTCGTTACATTTGTGTAAGAGAAGTAGTAAATGAACGGGGCAAACGTTCTCTAATTCTCCAACTGGAACATGAGGGAAAACAAGTGGACATATAATGTCAGGAGCCTCAGCCCATGCCCTGCACGTCTGACCACACTGGCAGGCCACTCACTGGGTGGTCTGTGGCAAGAACAAACTCAAGAGAGGACAGTGCTGAGAGGGCCTATCCCTGGGATGCAGGCCGAAATGTCTGCGAGTGTGAAAAGAGATTCTGTAACCCTGGAAATGGCAAATACTCCATAGACTTTTGTATTTATTTATTTTTTGTCTCACTGAAATGAGGCAATAGATAGATCCCTCGGTGGAGAAAGCAATCAGTGGTAGGGAATGAGTCCCTCCTTTTCTTTCTCCATTCTCTCCCTCCCCATCCTTTCAGATCTCCCTGGGGTCCAATTTGGGAATTCCCACAAAGGCTAAAGTCCAGCAGCTTAACAGCTATTAAACACGGTTGTAAAGGGAAGATGCGGCCGGCGCGTTGGGCTCTTGGCAGCATCAGAGGAATATGGCAAATGGCACAGCTCTTTTGCTGAACGGAAAGAAAGCCATGAAGGGAGAGGACGCGGGCAAACAAGACTGGCGTCTCAGACAGTGGCCTGCGGAGCACGCTAACCGGCTCTGGTGTTGCTAGTTAGTACCTGTGAAGTCTACCATTGTGCATTATTAAATTCATGTGTGATTGGATCGTGATAAGAAATGGAGATGATTTCTCAGCTTAAATTAAAGCCCTGCCTCCTTATTTGAATAAAACTGTATTACTGGCTGCGCAGCACGCTAATCAGAAAACTGCATTAAGCAGGTAAGGCTGTGTGAATTAAAAAATAATGAAACAAGACTTTTCAGCCAGACATTGTTCCCTCGCCTGCTTTTCATGACAGCAAATTTCCTACTTGGAGTTGATAAGACAACAGCAAATGAAGATAAGAACATGAGAGGAGATCATTCACTCTAATGGGCTCCACCTGGGCAGGCTCCCGCTCAGTTCCACGGCTGCAGAAAAATTAGAAATCATGCGGCAATTAGTCTGTTCTGGATTATACAGTGTGTCAACTGATACCACTCAGGAGAGCACTAATGCTAAAATGGTTTCAGAAGATAAATCTACCTCCTATACAAACAGTTTTAATTACCTGGAAAACGGCATCGCCTATTGAGAAATCTCTGTTGTGAACCTGGGCTGCTCTCCTGCTATTGGAATCAGATGTTGGGAAATTCCAGTGTTTATGTAATTGACTCATACAGCATTTGATGACTTGTTGAAGCTGAAGTTGGGCCTTTCGCTGGTGTCCCCAGTTGTTCATCAAAGGCCTCTTAATGTCTCCTTCAGAGTTGGACCAGGGCAGGGTGAAGTGTTAGACTGTACTGCTTCTGTTGACTGGTTCTTAGTGCTTCTACAAACCTGCTAGCTTGTTACACACTCACTTCAAACCCAAAGCTTAAGTCAAGAGCTCAAACATTCCCTTATGACCACTAGAGCTTGGGTTTTTCACTTAAGACAATGAGGTAAAATTTTTCTAAGCATTTTGGCCTTGAGATATTACTTTCTTTATAACTGAGCAAGCGCCCAGAGAATTAATACTTGTGAAAATTCAGCTTTTGCAGGAAGGGCTCACTCCCAGGTTTTGCTTAGATTTGCTTACGGCAGTGCAGATGTAGCCACCCCCACTCTGTATTTTGCCATTGAGAACGTTGGTTTGGTGGTTATTTTACTGAATTGGGGAAACTGCAGTAAAGTCGAGGTTAGGAGTTCCATCCACAGCAAAAGCCGGGGTTGAAGTGAACAATGGGTAGGAAAGTCTTTATTTTTGGCTGGAGGGGAATTACCTCTTGAGGTGTCTGTAAATGTTTATCTTCCGCCCGTATACCTTTTGCAAAAGGAAGGTCTAGGGCTTCAACACTATCGGGCAAGCCATTGTGCCCTGGAATTTCTTCTCAAAGCAAACATAAACAGATGGGTTGTAGTTGGCAGAAGGAAGTAGGCAAGGGGCATGCCTTAGAAGCATGCAAAGTGACGCGAGGGGACCAGCCTGTCCTCGAAGAGCAGCCAGCCCCAGTGCCATCTCTAACATAGTGGGGTTTAGCCAGCCCCAATGCCATCTCTAACATAGTGGGGGTTTAGCCAGCCCCAATGCCATCTCTAACATAGTGGGGTTTAGCCAGCCCCAATGCCATCTCTAACATAGTGGGGGTTTAGCCAGCCCCAATGCCATCTCTAACATAGTGGGGGTTTAGCCAGCCCCAATGCCATCTCTAACATAGTGGGGGTTTAGCCAGCCCCAATGCCATCTCTAACATAGTGGGGGTTTAGCCAGCCCCAATGCCATCCATCTCTAACATAGTGGGGTTTCAGCCAGTGTGACGTCAGTTGGCCAAGGGAATTTTCCCAGAGGATTTAGTTCAAGATCACATCCCAATATAATCTATAGAGATGGCTCACATATAATTTTAATGTGCTGGTTTCAATTTCAATTTCAACCCTGGGAGCATTAATCAGTGAGGCATCATTTAGGAAAAGAGCCCTTGCCTGAGTGTAAAGATGACGCTAGCATGTCCAAGGCCCTAAGATGTCGTGGAGTAGAGAAACCTGTTAAGCCCTGTGTTCTCCAGATTTGGCTGTGCTATGCAGCATTGCCTCAGTCCTTTTGGAAATGGAAGGCCCAAGAGGACAACGGGGAGTCATGCTCCTGCACTGTGAGAGTGAATTGCTCCAAAGTGGCTTTTTCTATGGAGAAAACACAAGGACATTGGGGCCATAGCTCATTATCCTAGGCAGCACAGAATAGATCTCACCATCTGGTACACATGGTTGATTTATTGATTGTGGTGTCTGTGTGTGTGTGTGTGTGTGTGTGTGTGTGTGTGTGTTGTATGTATGTGTGTGCGGGTGCATGTGTGTGAAGACTAGAAGACAACCTTGGTAACTGTCTCTCATGTGTAGCCACCACCTCGTTTTATAGACAGGGTTATAAATGGCCTGGAGCTCACCAATTAAACTGGGATGGCTAGCCAGTGAGCTTCAGAGATCCATCTGTCTCCACCTCCCCAGTGCTGGGGTCACAGACATGTTGCCACCATGCCCAGCTTTCTTAGGTGGGTTTTAGGGGATCAAACTCAGGTGCAAGTCAAGCACCTTACCCACTGAGCTTTGTCCCCAACCCCATGCGGTTTATTTTAAAGGAAATCTCCTTCCATTTCAGCACTACCAAAAACCCTATAGCTATGGAAGGAGGTCCACAGGCACATGTGGGCGCGGGCAGACGCCCACCCTCAGCTGTCTCAGCTCTGCCGAGGCCTTGCTCACACTCGGGGTTGCTTATCTGCACCACTGAACAGAAAATGCGTTCAATGACTGTTTCCTCTCTCACGAGTAGTAATCAGTACCATTCTAAATGCCCAAGGCAAGGCTAATTCATTATACACAGGGAATACGTTAAGGCACAAACTCTTGGAACCAGAGCCCAGTGATGCCCGGCAATATTTCTATGATGATCTTTTTTTTGTTTCTGACAATGCAGTCTCTTACTTTACTTCACTCTTCTGGAAAAATAGTAAGTGTGATGTGATATTAAATCAAAGAATATTGGTCCTTTTAATATGGAAGTGATCTCAGAAGCTTGGTAGTTCTGTCCCTTACTTGATAGTCAGAGCAGAGGGATGGCCCCAGGTGGTGACCGCGCACTGAGTCAGGGGTGGAAGAAAATTGTACATGTGATCTTCACACTCAAAGACGAGCCCTTATTCTGCCTCTCTTGGTGGCCATCGGGGCTGGACCCAGAATTCCATGACCTGCAGTCTTTCAGAAGCAGAGAGGTCAGACTCCAAACAGAATCCTAGCCATGGACCTGTGAATTCATCAGCTCAAGAAAAGTGTGTCTCTGGGAACCCTGATATTGGGAGATGCTCAGACGATGACATCACGAGAAGAGGAAGCAAAGCTGCAAAACCCTCAGAGGAATGGTGTACGTCTGAGCAGAGGATAAGAAACTGGGTAAAAAGAGAGAAAAAAAAAAAAAGAGTCAATATACTTCAGAGAAGCACTCTTGCAGAGGGAAGATCGCAATGTCCCTGAGGTGACAGTTTCAACTTGCCAGCAGCCATTCTGCTTGTGGAGACGCCGGTCAGTACCATTCCGCTAGATGCGTATGGAAATGTGCTGGGTAAAGTAGTCTGGTTTGGGATAAGGACTTCAGCCTCACATGCACAAGGACTTTCCAAAGAGAAAGGCAACATTAAAAAGCAATGACAGGACTGGAGAGATGGCTTAGTGGTTAAGTGCTTGCCTGTGAAGCCTAAGGACCCCGGTTCAAGGCTCAGTTCCCCAGGTCCCACATTAGCCAGATGCACAAGGGGGCGCACGCGTCTGGAGTTCGTTTGCAGAGGCTGGAAGCCCTGGCGCGCCCATTCTCTCTCTCTCCCTCTATCTGTCTTTCTCTCTGTGTCTGTCGCTCTCAAATAAAAGATTAAAAAAAAAAAAAAGCAATGACATATTACAGCAGAGATCCAGAGACTACAGAGAACTCAACACTAAGTCAGACTGCAACAGGCCTCCCATGGAGGAGAGGGGAGGAAGGATCGTAGGAGCCACAGAGTGGATAGGAGTGACCTGAGGCCCAGCCCCTCCGACCCCGCAGGGACTGACTGAGGCCTCCAGGAGCCCACAGTGAACACCATGACCCCACTGAAGAGGGCCTCCAGGGTAAGGGGGGCTGGGGCTAAGGGATAAAAGAAAATGACCTGTCACAATTAATGTTAAAACACCATAAGCAATAATGAAGTGCAGTAGAGAGTACCATGCAATCACTAAAATGACACTTATTCTTAAAAACTAGAAATTAATTGTATTGTGAGTTACTTTTAAGTACAGAAACAGAAAAGAAAGGATTGATTTTACTGCATAAAACATCATGCATTTGCATGTTAAAAAGGTATAACAAAATCAGAGACAAACTGGCAAAGCAGCTAATGGACAACTCAACAGGACACGCTTTGCTTAGGGACGCAAGAAGTCTGCTGTTTTGTCTCAGTTGTGTTTATTACCTGAGCCTCTCTCCACAGTCTCTGTGGGACTTTCCCCTTTAAAAAAAAAAAAATGGTCTTGAGCTGGAGAGATGGGTCGGCAGTTGAGGTGCTTACTTGCAAAGCCTAAGGACCCAGGTTCGATTCCACAGTACCCTCCCACTATCACCTACCTTGGGTCCCATATGTCCATGTACCCTCCTCCTACACTTTCCCCCACTATGGCCATTTTCTAGCTTGTTGTCTGTTGCACTCAGGTTCACATTACTGATAGAAATCACCCAACCAAGAGCAGCTTGTGGGAAAAAAAGAGGTTCATTTTGGCTTATAGGCTTGAGAGGGGAAGCTCCACGATGGCAGGGGAAATAATGGCATGAGCAGAGGGTGGACATCAACCCCTGGACAACATCAGGTGAACAATTGCAACATGAGAGTGTGCCAAACACTGGCATGGGGAAACTGGCTATAACATCCATAAGCCAGCCCCCAACAATACACCGCCTCCAGGAGGTGTTAATACCCAAATGTCCATCAGCTAGAAACCTAGCATTCAGAGCACCTAAGTTTATGGGGACACCTGAATCAAACCACCACACTACACTGGCCCTATGGACAGTCATTCTGACTTAGAGCCTGTAATCTAGAGCTTCAAAACTAGGCTCCACATGTGATAGAGAACACTCGTATGTGAATTTCCAAGCCTGAGTTGTTGCTTCAAACAAATGCTTGTCCAGCTTTAAACAGGTGGCTGGGAAAGTGAGCTGAGGCTGGCAGGCTTTGCAAGCAGGCACATTTAAAGCACTGAGTCAAATTCCTAGCCCCGCATTATATTTCTATGAGTTTTATTTCTTCTTTATTGTCATATTCCTTTTGTAAAGCCTCAGAGGATAAAAATCCTCAGTGATTTTTGGTTATTTTAAATTCCTTTCATTAATATATATATATATATATATATATATATATATATATATATATATATATATATATGTTTTTTTCCTAATTCAATATTATACTATCTGTCTAAAACACATTTTAAATTATTATACTTACAAAATGAAGATAAAATATACCACTACAATTCTTCAAAAATATCAATTTTGTGGTCTCCTGAATGGGGAAGTCACCTTTATTCAAGTGGAACTATGAATAGTTAAAATTTGAAAATAGGGCTGGAGAGATGGATTAGCAGTTAAAGCTTTTGCCTGCAAAGCCAGAGGATCCTGGTTCAATTCCTCAGGACCCATGTAAGCCAGGTGGACAAGGGGGCACATGTATCTGGAGTTCATTTGCAGTGGGTGGAGGCTTTGACAGGCCTATTCTCTTTCTCTCTCTCTTCTTTCTCTTTCTCAAATAAATAAATTAAATATACTTTTGAAAAACAATTGAAAATAGTTGGTATAAAGCAAATGTAGAGAGGTTAGATGTGTTTTTGAAATCTGAAATTCTTATAAAAAATATTTTTAAAAATTTTAATTTCTAACTGGATAAAACTGTCTCTGTAAATCTCTCCCATGACGTGAGTAAACAGGCAGGCATTAACACACCTCAGTCTTACCAGTTAACCATGCTTCAAACACTATGCTCTTTGTGATGTGAAAAAAAAAGTGAAATAATATGGTTAACCCCATCATGTACATGTTTTATTCTCATAGTTTTACTGAAAGATGGTACATGTGATTAGTCTTTTGGTGTTAAACATACATTATTATTTTAATTATTTAAAATGTGTCTCCCTATTTTTCCAGTAAAATTGGTATGCTCAGTAGATGCGCTGAATTGTCCAAACTATCTATAAGACTCATGCTGTGTGTCTACACACTAGCATCTGTGCAATTTGATTTGAAAACAGTAAATATGGAACAAAATATGAGCTCCTCAACTGACAAACGCCATCATGATTAGGCTGCTGCATACCAAGGCAATTTCATTCTGTCACCTTACCTGTATCCTGTGTACCATTTTGTACCTCTGGTTTTGCCTGAAATGCCCTTACTCATTGTCACTCGGGTAAAATCTTATCACTGCTCGAATCTCATGTTACCTAGTCCTCCTTGTGAAAATATTCCTTCCCACCCCAGGCAGAGGGAAGAATTCATTTTCAATAATCATGATTCTTTCTTTCTCTCTCTCTCTCTTTCTCTCTTTCTTTCTTTCTGTATTTGAAGCAGGGTCTCATTCTAGTCCAGGCTGACCTATAATTGGCTGGCCTCAAACTCACAATGATCCTCCAACCCTTAGGCACCCAGGGATTAAAGTTGAGAGTCACCGTGCCCAACTTCATTATTCTACACAAAATCCATATTGTGACACTTTTATCACTGTATTTTAATAATGATTATTTACTTCGTAAAATGTTTTTATCTTCATTAATTCCCGCCACTCAGCACCTAGTATGGCGGATATTAACTAAGGCATAAATTTTCACTCAGTGAGGTCTTTGGAGTCTGGCCACCCTAACGATACAGGAAAACATTGCCCAAACACTTCATTTTAAAAAATATTTTACTTATTTATTTATTTGAGAGAGAGAGAGTTAGATAGAGAATGGGCATGCCAGGGCCTCCAGCCACTGCAAACGAGTTCCAGACACATGCACTGCCTTATGAATCTGGCTTATGTGGGTCCTGGGGAATTGAACCTGGGTCATTGGCTTTGCAAGCAAACACCTTAGCTGCTAAGCCATCTCTCCAGCCCCAGACACTTCATTTTGAAAGTTAATACTTGAGCGTGCCCACCTGCCCTGCAGGACCTCACTGTAGCTCCCCACTTCCAAGACTACTTGTCTTCCCTGGCCCCCGTCTTTTCTGAACAGTGAATTCATGCACCTCTGAGAGTGGCTTCGAAGGCCAACTTTCCACCAAGAAAAACCTGTCAGCCATGGAAAAGCCACTAAATCCTCCAGGGCTGCATTTTGACCCACCATTAAAGCTGTTTCTTGTTGATTAATTGAGAAGAAATGAGGGTGGGTATCTTTTTCACATGCTACATAAATCCAACCACAGGAGGTTTTCCCTCCCCAGTTATGTGATATCTTTTGTGCTGTGTGGAAAGTGATCAGAAGATGAAATGAAGCCTGGCAAGGGCAGTGTTCAGGTGGACATTTCAACTCGAGGAGAAGTCATGTGTGGGATGGAGACCGGAGACGTGCTAAACTACAGAGCCCACATTTCAACTCGAGGAGAAGTCATGTGCTTGCTGGAGACCGGAGACATTAAAGGACAGGGCGGACACTTCAACTGGAGGAGAAGTTATGTGCATGCTGGAGACTGGAGATGTGCTAAACTACAGGGCAGAGGAGAAGTCATGTGCGTGGTCAAGACATGAGATGTGCTAAGCTAGAGACATGCTAAACAACAGGGAAGACATTTCAACTAGAGGAGAATCATGTGCTTGCTGGAGACTGGAGACATGCTAAATTACAGGGCAGACACTTCAACACTAGGAGAAGTCAGGTGCATGCTGGAGACTGGAGTTGTGCTAAGCTACAGAGCGGACACTTCAGCTAGAGGAGAAGTCTCACGTGCATGATGGAGACAGGAGACGTGCTAAGCTACAGGGCAGACATTTCAATGCAAGGAGACATGCTAGCCTACAGGGCTGACACTTAAACTCTTGGGGAAGTCATGTGCTTGCTGGAGACTGCAGACAGGCTGAACTATAGTGCACACACTTCAACTCGAAGAAAAGTCACGTGCGTGCTAGAGACTGGAGACATGCTAAACTACAGGGTGGACATTTCACCTAGAGAAGTTATGTGCATGCTGGGATTGGAGACGTACTAAAGTACTGGGCGGACACTTCAACTCAAGGAGAAGCCATGTGTGTGATGAAGATGGGAGACGTGCTAATCTACAGGGTGTACATTTCAATTAGAGGACGAGCATGCCCTTGCTGAAGACTGAAGACATGATAAACTACGGGGCAGACATTTCAACTAGAGGAGAAATCATGTGTGTTCTGTAGACTGGAGACACGCTACATAAAGATCAGACATTTAAACTTGAGGATAAGTCATGTGCATGCTGGAGACTGGAGACATGCTAAACACATCTGTAAATGTATTTATTGACTGGATGTGCAGGTACGTACATTATTCTCTCAGTTTGGGTTTTACTTGGTGGGGTTGTTTGGGAGTTAAGATATGTCCACGTTTGAACCTGCTACCATATTTTTACTTCTCACACATGAGGGAGCTAAAGTTAATCTCTTTAAGTACCAAGTTTATCAATTCTAAGATGCCATGTTCTCTCATTTCTAATATGCCTATAATAAGATCTCTCTCTCTCTCTCTCCCATTCCATTTAAATCATTTAGAAATAAAAGAGCAGTAAAGATACAGTTCAATTTGTAAAATGCTTGCCTTCCACACATGAAGCCCTGGGTTCAATCCTGAACAGCACCAAAAAAGCAAACAAAAAACCTCAAATTCCAACAATAGCAACAATAAATGAAATATACGCATATATGCATTTAAAACTTTGTTATGAAAGTACACGCTGACACATGCTGTTTTTTCAGTGCCTTTAAAATGAATACAGTAGACCGAAGTAAAATAATGTGGCACTCCTCATGGAAGTTTAACACAGGTTTTATTTACTTGCTATGGGAAAAGCCAGAAGATCCCCACCATTTGGATTCTGCCTCCACACCCCAAAAGAACCTTAAGGTAAATGAGCTGTATACCAAAGCACACTTCAGAGCACAGTAAGCTTGTCCAACGAATTACATGTGAATTGAGAAAAACAGACTCAGCTAAATGGAATCTGCTGCTTAATCACATAGAACTTGACCAAAATAGGAAACTGCTGACTTCCATAGCAATATCAATGCCGTTGATCCTGGCCCGGCCCACTGAGAGGTCCTTTCTAGCTTCCTCCACTCTTCTGGCACCTCTGTAAGGAATCCCTTTACTGAACTCTCTTCAGTTTTCCTAATAGGAGTGCGTCATGGCTTAAGTGTAGGCACCATAACTGGTCCACCGGGCAGTATTTGCAAAACACGGAGGCCCACGGCTTTTAGAAGCTACCCAGGTGATTCTGGCTTGCAGCTAGGGTTGAACCCTCCCTATACCAAGCATGGTAATGATTTTTTTTTTCCTACACCAAGCTGACTGCTTCTTTTAGAAGCTGCCAGGCAGTCTCTGCCATATGGATAGGGTGCAATTCATCTCAATGTAAGGAAAGGCCATCAGCTAAGGTAACTATATTCTCGTAGTCTAAGGCTTTTGAAAACTACAGTCAAGCAGACATGCAGGTTGATAAATAGTCAAAGACCTAGGGTCCAGCAGCCTTGTAAACACACTCAAAATATTTACTTTCATGCTGTTTCTTTCTTCCTCTCACATGTAAACGTCAATTTTAATGGAAGCCACATCTCTATGTATTGATTGCTCCGTCTTGGTCTTACTAAGGTTACTTTGGCTACCCAGGAAGCTTTCCTAGATGCTGAAACATTTATAAAAATGTCTATTTGGGAAAAGCAGGAAGGGAGATGAGGCAGGTGGGGGTAAAGGAGGAAAAAAAAATCACAACTTGTCTGAAATAAAACATCATTTGTTGCCAACATTTCATTAAGTCAATAAATAAAAATAGTAGCTCCAACTTCAACAAGTTCAAGTTCCCCTCCTAGCTGCAAAACCACAGCACCCTGATGGCTTCTAAATACGTCAACACGGCACCTTCCCATCCCCAACTCGCCAGTGTGGACAACATGATTTATGAGGCTGTCTGGCCATCCTTGAATGAAGTTTTAAATGTTAAAGTCTTCTCTTAAGTGTAGTCCTTTCACTCAGTGCTAAATAATTGTGGAATCTTAAAGACAACGGAGAGCTTCTGGAAGACGGAAAAGCTTACACTTGGAAGCAAAGGCAAGCAGCTTTTCACCGCCTTATGGTGCGTGAGCTAATTACTGGCCCTGGGCTGCCTACTGAATGGCCCTTGTCTGGGAAGGTTTCATTTCAGCTCTGCTCCAAAAACTCAGCCAGACAGAGAAGGGAAAAAATGATAGCGTCTGTGGTGAGCCTGGCAGACCTGCCTGCCGGCTGCTTTTTTCGGAAAGGTTTTAGAAGATGTGTTATGAGGCATGGTAATGTGCGCCATTTTTCATGAGTAAAGTCAGAAAATTTAGCAGGTTGAATCTGTGGACTTGGATTTGACAGTGGAAAATACCAAATAGTGTGTGAAGATCGCATCTTGCCGCTGCCCAGGCTCTCCCAGAATCAGAGCCTGGGGGGCGGGGGCACACCGCTTCTTGGACTGCTGGCTACAGCTGAGTTGGGAAATGGGAAATTTGGCTTACGTAATTTTAAAGTCATTTTTATGTGGAGGAAAAAATGAATTCTGTTGTTAAAGACATTGCTCTGTTTCAAAATTGATCATGGAGAGCATAAATATTATTTTTAATCTTATTTAGTATGATTTTACAAGGATATCATTCTTTTTAAAGAATGAGTAAAGGGCCAGAGAGATGGCTCAGTGCTTAAGTGTGCTTCCTGCACAAACCTGAGGATCTAAAGGGACCTGAGACTGCCAAAGTTCGAATCTCCAGGTCCCACGTAAACAGCTGGCACTGTCGCTGCACCTATAACCCCAGCCCTGCAAAGGAGCGGGAGAAAAGAATCGCTGCAACCGCGCAAGCTCCAGAGTCAAGAAAGAGACTTTGACTCTAAAGTCGACTTCACGGAAGAGTGATGGAGTAGAACTCCGATGTTCCATTCAGGCTCCGGGAGGCACGTACGTCCCTCTCTCCTCACCCCAGAGCAGGTGAGCATACAGCACGGGTACCACAGTCCATGCAGGCGCTCATGCACACACACACACACACACACACAAAGAGAATAAAATAGTGAAATGTCTTCCTTTGAGAAATTGGAGGTGACCCTAAAGATCATATAATGTGGTATCTTTCCAATGAAGTCCTGTGATTTAATTCTGGTATGTTAAAAAAATAGTAAGTTCCACAGAAACTGAGGGCTTATCCAGTCCTCTTCCCCAAGAATCCTTAGGTATATGTAATGGAAATTCGCTAAGTTGTGGAAGCCAGAAAGGCATTTCTCATCAGTGGACGGGGCTCCCTCATGGCACTTAATAGGACAAAGTGAAGTGAGCCTGACCAAACAGCACCAGGAGCCAGAAAAGCATAAAAAACAATCGAGGTACCTGCTCGTCTTTCTGACCCTCTGGCCTCCCACGTTCCCCCCGTCGCATCCTGCATTCCTCACCCTGGGGAAGCCAGGCCTCCCTGCCTCGTCCCGGGCCCGGCTCGCACGTCTTCAACCCTTCTGTTCTAGTAACCAGCTAACTTTAGGAGGCTGCATACCATAATCCAGATCTACATTCTTATTCGCTCACCAAATCCTGCTACGGGGCCTAGGAGTTTATACCCATTTCACAGATACCAAAATTAATGAAGAAAATCAAGTGATTTGTCCAAATTTACAGATCCAATAAAGAGCCGGTTTGAGTTACAAACCCAGAGAGCTTGGCTCCAAAAGTCTGTGTTTGTAAACCATGGCTACTTTGCTTGCCGAGCTCCAAAGCTACTTCCAGAGAAAACAATATTGTCTTCAACTTTTAGATAGGGTGGGCCTCACTCTAATCTGACCCCATCTGGGGGGTGGGATGGCAACAGAATCAATCACATTGCACACTTTGAGTTTTAAGACTCATCCCAGTGCTAGTGGGGGTTAGAGAATGAAGATTGGACTGAGAACCCCAAATCTCCCAAAGTACATAATAAAAGTCCTTCATATTCTCTCAGCCAAGTCAGCAAGATAGGGCTAAAGGTCATTAAAATTTGTGACGCAGAGAGGGTTTTTCCTGGATACGATCATTTTTTGCTGAGGCAATTCTGCATGTGAATAGTTGTTTTATCTTTTATTCTTTCTAAGTTTCTCTAGAGATGAGGATTTCAGATTCCCCGCATGGTACTTCAGCCAGGCTGTGGCAGTATGAGTATCCTCATAGTCTAACCTGAGCCCTTCGAGTAGCAGCTGAAACTGCTTGCCTTGTCCTGCTTTCCAAGTAAACCGTGCTACAAAGGAACATACGGGGCATTCCCAAGCCCCTCTGGTCTTCGGCTGAGCACCACACTGACTTCATTAGAAAATGTCGTCAAAGGACAAATTAATAACAAGGTCGTCAAAACTCCTGGGCTCACGGGTCTGGAAAAACTTAGATTTATATGTTACATATACTATCTATTATGTTCAAAAGTTTCATTTTAATATATTTATTATATTTTTCAAGTGCCCCAAATCTGGGGAACACATTGGCTTCATCAGAGAGACAATGGGAAAATAAAACTGTAAAGAAAGAGGCAATTTAGTATACATGTTTCTGACCTTTATGCGTGAGGTGTTGGACTATATGGAGATTTTGATCCAATCAACACTTTCCTAATACAAAATCCCATTGGATGTATATCATATTCAACCATGGCAAGTTGACATGTAAAAAAGGAAAATGCAAACAAGATATGCACATTTCGTTCCAAATTATGCTGACATTTCAGCTCATAATCTCTCTCTGGCTCACCCAGATGTTGCTGCTAATAATTGTTTTGCCTTTTATTTGCTTCATTTTTTTTGAGCATGTTTCTTCACTCTTTTACTGCAGCCTAATAATAAGCAGGTAGTTTGTCCAGACTCTCTCTCTCTCTCTCTCTGTCTGTCTCTCTCTCTCTCTCTCTCTCTCTCTCTCTCTCTCGCTCTCTCTCACACACACACACACACACTGGTTCTACCCTATCTGTCTTGCTTGATCTGGGTCTATTCTATTCCAGGCCCAATCTGGAGCAGTAGCAGCCTTTTGGTCACTGCAATCTTTTTTCTTCCTATTATTCACTGTGTTTGTGTGTGCAAGCTAAAACCACCCTGATTTTTTTTTTTAATTTATTTGTTAGGCAAGAAGGAGAAAATGAGAATGGACATGCCAGGACCTCTAGCCACTGTGGGACGGGGGGAAGCCTCCAGATGCATGTGTCACTTTGTGCATCTAGCTTTATGTGGGTACTTGGAAATCAAAACAGGGTCATTAGGCTTTGCAGGCAAATAATGCCTTAACTACTGAGCCATCTCTCCAACTCCTCTAATCTTTTTAAAAAATATATTTTTTTATTCATTTGCAAGCAGAGAGAGATAGAAGAAAGGCAGACAGAATGGGCACACTGGAGCCTCCAGGCACTGCAAATGAACTCCAGGTGCATATGCCACTTTGTGCATCTGGTTTTTTATGTGGGTACTGGGGAATTGAACCCAGGTCATTAGGCTTTGCAGGCAAGTGCTTTAACCATCGAGCCATCTCTCCAGCCCCACTCTAATATTTGCGATCACTCCCTGGAAATAGCCATGGCACTCAGCTTTCGTTGATAGAATGGACATCTTGACTATTCATTACTGCCTCTTATCCCTTACTGTAGCCAATGGGCATGGCAGCTCAATACCCCATGGTCTTTTTTTTTTAAATTTTTATGTATTTATTTATTTGAGAGTGACAGACACAGAGAGAAAGACAGATAGAGGGAGAGAGAGAGAATGGGCGCGCCAGGGCTTCCAGCCTCTGCAAACGAACTCCAGACGTGTGCGCCCCCTTGTGCATCTGGCTAACGTGGGACCTGGGGAACCGAGCCTCAAACCGGGGTCCTTAGGCTTCACAGGCAAGCACTTAACCGCTAAGCCATCTCTCCAGTCCCCCCCCCCCCCATGGTCTTTGCTAACAAGAAAATGGTATTTCATGTCATGTCTCTACCTGAGACTTCACCTCAGTGGAGTGGCTTGCTTTTCTTTGCAGTGACTCTCAAGAATCTCATGTGACTTCTGAGTGACACTTACCAGAGATGTTCAAACAGCTATTTTATGAATGAAGCCATGTTGGACTTAAGGCAAGGGAAAAAAAAAAAAAAAAGGAAGAACAATCTTCAACCAGGGATAATCCCACAAAAATTCCAAGCTCCAATTACATGTCTCTTCTTCCCCATGTCTCCTAGGACTAGAACCTATTTCATGGGCACCAAACTCTTGACAAGTGCCACAGAGACCGATTAATTAATTAGTGATTCAGCAGTTAAGCCATTAACCATGAATTAAACCGTTGAGAGGCTTCTTGGGGTCCCCTGTAGTCCTTCTGCAGGCTCCAGAGGCCTTGCTGCAAGCGTCAGACGCTGTAGGGATGGGACACTTGGGGTCCTAGAGAGGGGTGTTACCGCCAGCCTTCGAAAGAAGTTCAGGTCCTGACCTGGCTGTGCAGCCTACCAGCGACCCTAACGTTAAATCATGGCACTCTTCTCTTTCAGGAGTCTCCGTCACTGACCCCTTTTGCTCTAAATGCTTTATTAATCAGCTTCCCTCCTCCAGTGTATCTTTCTTTTGCTCTCCTGCCCCTAATTCCCACTCAAGGTTCTTCCTCTGCACAGTCTCTTTCATTTATAAGAAACACTCATTGAAGTGACCAGTCCAAAAGTCCTCCACTTCCAGAAGCTTTCTCACAAAGCACCATCCTCGCATGAGGCAATATTTAGTGCATCGTAATAAACTACTATTGATTGAATTATAGGTTTTTTTTTCTTTGAGTAGAGATAGAAGGGTTAAGCTAAAAAATGTTTGTTTGTTTGTTTGTTTGTTTGTTTGTTTGTTTGTTTGTTTTTTGTCTGAAAGAAACCTTTCTGAATTTGCTGCGGAAATTCAAGATGTCTTAAAGCATTGTCAGCATTCATGTAGCTTCCAAATTCGGTCCTGAAGAAAATCCTTACAAACTGAGAAGGAACCCGAAGTCATGTGCTGGGTCATCTGCAAAGTCTACTCTGGATTTCTTTTAAATCCTAATTGTTGGTCTGGAGAGATGGCTTAGTGGCTAAGGCACTTGCCTGCAAAGCCTAAGAACCCATGTTTGACTCTCCAGATCCCACGTAAGCCAGATGCACAAAGGTGAGGGAAGCACAAGGTCGCACATGCCCACTAGGTGGTGCAACGGTCTGGAGTTCTAGCTCAGTGGCTGAGGCCCTGGCATGCCAATTCTCTCTCTCTCTCTCTAAAAAAAAAAGGGAAAAAATTATAAAAACTTTAATTGTCCAAAGTTATTTGTGATCAATAAAGAATCCCCTTTCATTGAGACCTCTGAGGTTTCCTGTGCTCACATCCTCTGGACCTCGATATCAGCAGACACGGAGGAGTGGTGTGAAGGCTGCTCTGCTGGTTCCATCTTTGCATGTGCGTGCAGGCTTTGTGAGGGACACTCTCCAGGATGGAAGGAGGCCACCTGTTTGGAGTGGCTCCACTGCTGTCCTCCCGGGAATGACCTCCCTTGCCTGTGTCTCATGTGGGATTGGATTATTCCAAAATCTTTTTTTTTCCTTCCACAAGTTCTTAGGTTCTGGGAGTCCCTAGATTCTATCCCTCAATTGGGGTACTTAGGTCAGAGCCATGAAGGCAAACCTGGGGCACGGGATGCAGGCTTGCACTGTGCCCAACACGCCACCAGAATGCACGCGACTTGTGCTCTTAGAAACCTTGCAGAGACTGCCTACAATACGGACTACTGCTAAATCTAGGTCACGGGGCCTCACTCACGTAGATGCACTCAAAATGCTGTCTTTCACACATTTTGCCTATCACCCTAAATTGATCCGTAGCAGTGAGTTTGAGGGGTCCATACCACCTCTGGAATCCCAGCAAGTACCTCCTCTGAGGGCAGCCAACTTGACTTTCACCCCTAAGAAACTTTTCCTTTGAGGAGCTTCAGGTCAGTGGGTTCTGTAGGCATCTGATGTTTCCCATGGCGCCGGTTGGCAGAGAGACACACGGGTGGGGGGAGGGGAGAGTGGCCCATCGAAGTCATGACTAAGCCCCGAGCATTGGCCCCAGAGATGGTTCTGTGCCGAGCCAAACTCCTTGTCTTTCTCACTGCAGAACCGTGTGGTCCCTGAGAGCTGGAGAGAGAGAGTCGCATGTAGCTGGCTTTTCAGAACAGTAGACCAGAAAAAAAGACTTCTTGCTATGCTCCATTAACATTTTAATAGAGCTTAAAAAGCAGAATTCCCCTTTGAAACCACCTTATTCATAATTGACCAATTGTCATTAGATATAGTTACACTCCATAGCATCTTATTAGAAGGAGCTTTTGAACCCCCTCACCAAGCATCCATGGTAAATTCCTAACAGATGATGTCATAACGGGCCGTTACAATCCGTAACATGTAGATACCATTAAAGCAATGTGTGTGCCTTTTTGATACTGAAACATCTAGGATTATTATGAAGTTTACTGTAAAAATCTGCTGTGATGTGTTTAATAATATTAAAGCATTTATTCTTTAATATTGAAGTCCTGCTGCCCCTGTGAAGTCTGTTTACTTTGGACAATGAAAATAACATTTAAACAGTTCTTTAGGAGGTTATTTTTGCTTTCCTCTTCTACTTGGCACTTTTTTTCTTTCCTACAAAAAAGCAGATGTTCTAAAGCAACGAGAAACTGAAAACCAGCAATGTCGGCTCAAAGGCTGAAACTTAATATTGATGCTAAGCGGATTCCATGGAAAATGTCTCCAGTCTCCACAGTGGCTCTGGTCATGAAGCAGGGGCCGGGGACCCATGTGGTTGTCAAGATGGTTGCGTAGGTCGCCGTGTAGCAGGACCCTTTGCCTTCTGACCATCCAGCAGGCTCTTTCCTGGTGTTTCTAGTAGCTCACCACTTCTTTGATATAAAAGGTAAAATAAGAGTAAAATCCCACTCTTCATATTTTCATTGGCTTTGTCTCATATGACTTATGTAGATCTTATATTCATGTAAGGAGATTTGGATATAGGAGTGGTAACACTGGTTTTAGTCTCTATTATTATAGTCGCCATTAAACTTCCTAGCAAATCCTTCAGGTAGAGATCACTATCAAGAATATATAATTCTGATTCTTAATAAGAGCTATAGATATCTATATGCAGTCCAATGTCAAAAACATAAGAGGAAAATTGTTCTTCCTTAGAAAAATCATAGCATTCAACCTATGGTGGAAATTTCATTAATGTGGGATACCAGGCTGGAAGGATTGCTTAGCAGTTAAGGTATTTGCCTGCAAAGCCAAAGGACCCCAGTTCAAGTCCCCAGGACCCACATAAGCCAGATGCTCAAGGGGGTGCATGTGTCTGCAATTCATTTGTAGTGGTTAGAGACCCTGATATGCCCATTGTATCTCTCCCTGTCTCCCTCCAAATAAATAAATAAATAAAATGTATTTTAAGAAATAAGGTGGGGTACCAAAGTCCTAACATTGGATCTATGGGGAAGTGCATCTATGTTGGAAAGAAGGTGGAACTTATCCTAAGATCCCTGGTACAGGTGTGCTTGGCGTGCACCTGAACATTAACTTTTTATAGTAAGATACCATTTAAAAATATCTGTAAAACTCCTTATCAAAGTTAGGCCTTCAGATTATCTGGTTATGGCTTGCTTTTTTAAACTTTAGTAACTTATAGAAAATTCTCTTAAGTTCTATTACCAAACATTTGAATATTTTACTGAACACCTGTTATGTGAATAGTAAACTCTGGCCATAATTTTTGACAGTCTTATTATGTACCCCAGGCTGAACCTGAACTTGAAACCCTCTTGCCTATAATCTCACAAGTGCAGGGATTATAGACACACCATCACCATGCCCAGCTTCCATTTGGAGATTATAAAAGCAAATACCGCCCCACCTTCCTTAGCAGGCACCTAGCAAGAAATTTCTTCGAATTCTTCTAACCACAGGCTTCGTCCTGATCCGCCTTGTCCCGTAGAGTCCTCTGTTTCTTTCTTATTGTTTTTATGACATGCACCCATGGATACAGGTGGATGTCCAGTTTCTTTTCCAAGCCTATCTCCCTAACTGGAATATTTCTTCTAGAATGCTATATGGATCTGAGCCCATGGTTTCCCATTGCCACAAGAGAAGTTCAGCTGAAAAAAGACTGTACTTCCATAGCCTACTGCAGGATGCAACCCACGGGTTATCCCTGGAATGATTACCTAACCCCATAAGGTAAGACTCTCCCATGGTTCTGTCCAGTTTCCTAGAAGCACAGTCTCCAACCTGGTACAGAAAGAGTTTGTGTGGACCTGTATGTTCTGATCAATGCCCCACTGTCCAAGATAGTTTCTGGTGGGGAAAAAACAATAACAACCATGTTTCCTTTCGACATAATTAATTCAGAGAGTGATCTTACTAAATCCTTGTTTACTTACTATGGAAAAAGAACACTATGACCTTTGAGTACTACCATTGGTTCAAGAATAAAGATGACTGGAAACTGGTATTTGGCCTTGACATTAAGAAATGATGGAGGGCTGGGAGATGGTTAGCAGTTAAGGTGCTTGCCTACAAAACCAAAGGATTCATATTTGATTTCCTAGGATCCAAGGAAGCCAGATGCACAAGGGGGCACATGCATCTGGAGTTTGTTTGCAGTGGCTAGAGGCCCTGATGTGCCCATTCTCTCTCTCTCTTTCTCTCTCTCTCTCTTTCATGCTTAAATTTGAATTCCCAGTAAACAGAAACCTTTACAATGCAAGGGGGTTCCATAGTTATTTAGCTATGAAGAGAAAAATCAATAAATATGTGAATGAGAACATACCTGCCTCAGTCTGGCTAGAGTTTCAGGAAAGGCCAAATCAGAGAAGCTGTATATTGTTTGATTTGGGTCAAATATAGGTCTGGAAGCATGGAGTGAGGAAGGTCACGAACTGTGAGGAGGAAGAGGAGGAGGAAGAAGAAGAGGGGAAAGAAATCATGGAACCAGAGTCTTTGCTTTCCCCATGGAACAGGTGCAGGCAGCTGTGGAGAAAGTGTGCGCAAGAACACACACACACACACACACACACACACACACACACACACACACACTCACTCACTCACTCCAGCTCTGAGCTGGAAATAGATTTGCACGGCAGACCACAGATTAGACCCTCATTCCACCTCCAGCTCTTGTTAGTAGTCCTGGACGGGTTTGCAACTAGCTTGTGGTGACAGAGGGGTGGCTACTGGCCAGACAGATGCATCTTGCTTGACATGTAGACTGGTTCTGGAAAGCCAACAGTAATTCCACCTTTTGTCCATCAATCAGAATGACCGAGGGAGCTTTGAAATCATCTCCCAGCCTTGGCTCCCTCTCCGGAGACGAGGTCTCTACCAGCTTAGTGGGGCTCCTGAGGACTACACTTTTCAAGGCCTTCCAGGTTATTCCAGTACTTCATGTTTAACAATTCTCATGTTTTTCCACACTTTGGTGATTCACAAGGGAACGGTTTTTATTTATTTTTCCCCCAATGGAGATTGCTTTTCACATTTGACTTTGCCAAATAAGGCAGAAGGAACTATGACCAGCTATCTCCATCCACTTGGGCTGCAATAACAAAATACCATGAACTAGTGCAATGGATACAGCCAAGAGGGTCCTCGCCAATGCTAACCCAATGCAGGCATCGTGTCCTTGAACCTCCAGAGTTGTCAGCTAAATAAACCATTTTTCTTTATAACAACAGCAAGCCTCAAGTATTCGATTATAGTTAAGAACATATTCATATAACTAGGTAGGTTATGAACTATAGAACTTCAATTTCTATAATTTTGGAAATGGAGAAATCCAAAATCAAGATGTTGGCAGATTTGGTGTCTAGTAAGGACCTGTTCTTCATAGATACCGCCTTCCACCTGTGTCCTCTCATAGTGGAAGGATAAAAAGAGCTCGCTGGTCCTCTCTCATAAGGGCACCATGCTCATCTAATCATGTCTTAATGCTATTCAATTTGGGAATATCTTTTAGCATTACCCACACTCACAACACTATCATGCATGGCACTCAAAAGGTGGAGAGGACCCTTTGACAACAAAATGGAAAGCAAGCTATGCTGCCCACTGTAAGAGTTCCGCATCCCATGCCAGGTAGGGCGGGAGAAGCTAAGCGACCTTGATGGGCACCGAGGTCTAGATAGTCTAAATAGTGCGCAAACCTCTGCTTGCAGTCTGCTGGCGTCACCTTCACAGAGGCAGAGAAGGATGGTTGTCAGAATCTGCACAAGAGGCGAGGAGGGAGCTAGAGTCGATGGGCAGAAAAACAGTTTGGGATAATGAAAATATTCTAGAGATAGATGGTGGTTGTCCGGCAAGAGGAATATACGTTATTCCCACTGAAACCAACATTTCTAAAAAGTTCAAATGTCAATTATCTTACCGTGTGTATTCTATCACAGGTTTTAGAAATAGGACATAGTCTTGATGTTTTGCACTGCCCCATGCAGGTTAACATTTGGTTTCTGTTGGTTGGTTCTGTGGTGCTGGGGACTGGACCTAGGGCTTCACACATTCTAGGCCAATTTGCTCCCACTCAATCACACCCCCAGCCCCCAGCTTCTTTTTAAATTTTATTTTGAAACAATGTCTTCATTGTCAGGTAGGGCTCCAGCTTCTGATCCTTCTGCCCTAGTCTTGAGACTGGAAGCCAGACCCCTTCATGCAACCCAAATGGTCAAGTCCAGCCATATGGGAACTGATCACTGTCAGAAACCCTCTGAGCACATCTGGGAGGCTTTCCACCTACCCCTGGACAGCCGTGGTGATGGAGCTACCTTCCCAGGTGATCAAAAGAGAAAAGAGATGCACCAACCCTGCCTCCCCGAGGACCCATGCAGCCCCACAAATGCAGATTTCAAAGGATGATACCCAAGAAAGTTTTATGGAAGCCAAGGATTGGCTCTCGGATTTGTTTGTTTGTTTGAAAGGGGGAAGACAGTGAGAAAGAAGCATATAGAGAGAGTATGGACTCTATCTCCCACCATTGCAGATAAACTCCAGATGTGTGCTCCACTTTTGTGCATCTGGCTTTATGAGGGCACTGGGGAATAAAACCCAGGCCATCAGGCTTTGTGTGCATGTGCCTTTGACTGCTGAGACAACTCTTCAGCACCCCTGCATTTTTAAAACTTTTATTTATTTATTTTCAAGGAGAGAGAGAGAATGGGTGCACCAGGGCTTCTTGCTGCTGCATACAACTCCAGATTTATGTGGGTACCGGGGAATGGAATCTAGACCTGAAGGCTTTGCAAGCAAGCACCTTTAACTGCAGAGCCATTTCTCCATCCCCCTCTGTTATTTTCTTTCACGAAGCAAGAACTGCATGGAAGTTCAAAGCCAAGAGATTCAGCACCGTCAGGAAATCATTTACAAAGAAGATGCTCCTTGGGGCACAGTTACTTAGTGAAGGCCATACAATTCTCTAATATAGTGGTTTCTTCTTAGAATATGCATACATGTTATAGACATATCTACATGTCTGGATATACACACATATTACATGAAGTTCTACAAAGATTGACTAAAAGGCTTTAAAATTCTGACCAATGTGTTCTTCGTGACATGGAAAATAATGTGACATGGCTTTGAGAAGACCATGTTTCTGGCATTTATACTTATGGGATTCTTGTGCTGTATTAATAATGTCGGGGAGCGGGGGGGATAACAGAACCAACATGGAATTTGTCTCTAAAATGACATATCCACATGCTGTATTTACAACTAATGTCTTTGAGAAACTCTACATGGAAACTTTCTGGTATTTGATACTTTGTAAAGCCCCAGCAGGTACATGCCTATGTAATATGCCAGGAAATCAGCAGAAATATATGTTGCACCATTGTTCTGTGATTCTTAACCCAAGAAAAACCCAAGGCCATCAGAGAATTTTCTCCTTGGGATACATATCTATGGTGAAACCAGCAGTAGAAACTCTGCAATATTCTATTGACTAAGAGGAAATGAAATAGTCATATACTTAGACTATTTCTCAACAAATATCTCCTTCAAAAAGTCAAGATGTTTTGTTGTTTGGGGCTGTATTCAGGATTGTATAGCTTTAGCAAGAATAGCTGCAAGCTATTCTTAAGAACAGAGTGACTTATACTGTAGTAGATGGCATACGCTACTATGTCATTCCTTAAGTTGGTTTGTTGTATTCTCTTAAGGAGTGAACATCAGCATTTCAGATCTGGTGCTTTTCCTTCTTTGGATCTTGTATTCTTGGAGGAAGGTGCCACAGGCTCAAGAAGACTGAGAACGACTTGCAGTGGGCAACAGAGGACCATGAGAAAGTTACTGTTACACATTCCTCAGAAAAGTGAGCAGTGGCTTTGTCATCTGGGCTGTGGAGTTAGTTGTCTCAGACTCTGTGACACCATGAGTAAGACATACCAAGGGGACTTTAAAGTGGCCCAGTATTCCACCGATTAGGGCATTTCTTAGCATGTCAGCATCTCCCGCCACTTCAGGTCTACGGTCTGAGAGATTCAAGAGACTTAAGAACCCCATATCAGACCGCATTGCCTGAGTCGGACACAGAATACGAACTAAAGTCTTCTCGCAAAGGGGTTGTCATGGAAATTCATTTCCTCTTGAGGAAAAGAGGTTGGTGCTTCAGATACACCACAGATAAAAATCATCATATGTGGGCTGGAGAGATGGCTTAGTGGTTAAGCGCTTGCCTGTGAAGCCTAAGGACCCCGGTTCGAGGCTCGGTTCCCCAGGTCCCGCGTTAGCCAGATGCACAAGGGGGCGCACGCGTCTGGAATTCGTTTGCAGAGGCTGGAAGCCCTGGCGCGCCCATTCTCTCTCTCTCCCTCTATCTGTCTTTCTCTCTGTGTCTGTCGCTCTCAAATAAATAAATAAATAATTAAAAATATATACATTTTTAAAAAATCATCATATGTGCTACTTTTCCATCACTGCTTGAGATCTGCTCAGTGGTGCCTCCCCTACCATACTGAAGCGTTCCAGTATGGTAGAGACCTAGTGATCACCTTAATGGAGGATATTTGCATGGGTGGGTCAAGAAAAACGTGTTTCTGGAAAGAGAGTAAGAGGTGAAGGCCTCTCCTAGGCCACACTGGATTAAAATTACAAAATATGAAAGAGAAACAATTCCTAGCTACCTAATTGGACCTCCATATATGAATTTATAAGAGAATTTGGGTCAAATGTGTCTGAGACAGACAATTCCCTTCAGCTTATAACATAGTGCCAAGCCATGGAATTCTAATCAAAGGAATAACAGAAAAGCCTCTTATAAGTAAGTAAAGAACAATGAAACTGTAAAATTAAATGAGGATTGGAGACAGTGACAATGCATGCAACTATGAGCTCCATTGCTTGTGGCCCAAATCCACAGCTGTCACGCCCTTCTATTATTTGACTTCCAGACAATTCACGGGTGAAACACCATTTGGTTTCATGCTTAATCTCTTACAGCAGCATCCATATACCCTGCCCCAAGGACACCCACCAATGCACAGATCTGTCTAAGTCTTATAACAGAATGTTTTTCATTATCCACTTGTGTTCATATTGATAATAACTAATGGAAGCTGATATTTTATTATTTTAAAATGTACTTTGAGTCAATATATTATTTTTTTTGCTTTGGGTTTTTTTTTTTTTTTTTTGAGGTAAGGTCTCACTCTAGTCCAGGCTGACCTGGAATTCACTATGTAGTCTCAGGGTGGTCTCGAACTCATGGTGATCCTCCTACCTCTGCCTCCCAAGTGCTGGGATCAAAGGCATGTGCCACCATGCCCGGATTTTAGTCAATATATTATAATACTTTTTCATTGAGGCACAATTCTCTGTTGGCTGCTGAAAAACAACACAGGTACATTATTAACATACATCTCACTTTTATTCTGAAATTATCTTTTTTTTTTTTTAAATTGAGTCCAAGAAATGGATTTAGAGAGAGGAAGAGCGGATGTCCTACAGCCAGAAATTAAAATTGGGTACTATGAATTTTTTTAAAGTTTTATTAATTTTAGATTAAACAGACATGTGGTATTCAATTAAAATGATTTCTGAGGTTTTAAAACTATCATGTTCTATGATTAATATAGTAAATGTACATTTGATTGAAATATTAAGTAGAAGGGAAATAAATAACAGAGTTTAAAAATATATATTCTCATTAGCAATGCAGGACTGAAGTGAAAGTCCAGTAAAAATATGGCTTGCTTCTGGGAGATGAATAATATTATTTACGGAACTCTTTTGAATGAGTCAGGGTGTTCTCATTTGCATGTGTAGCCTGATGGGTGAATTATGCACAGGATTCCAAATCATTGTTCTCTAAATTTGAGCCCAGAAATATGGTGTATGGTTTAATCTCCTTTCTCCTGCCACATCTCTCACCACATCTCTCACCCTCTTTGCCATGCCACATGGGTCTCGCAGAGCAAGGTGGAACCTCTGGTTGGAGATGCATCATGTTAAAGTAAGGGGGTGAAAATCAAAAGAATTTACCAAGTTATTGATAATAACTAATGGAAGCTGATATTTTATTATTTTAAAATGTACTTTGAGTAATATACTAATTTTTTTTTGCTTTGGGGGGGGGGGGGTTTGAGGTAGGGTCTCACTCTAGTCCAGGCTGGAATTCACTATGTAGTCTCATCTTCTTCTTCTTCATTGAATTTCAATGGGTTTATTGTGTTAATCTACTCAAGGTTTTTCTTTGAAACCAAAGTCAATGACGAGTTCAGTGAAAACAACTAATATGCGTCACTAAGAAGAGAAAATGGCTCTGCATACAAGGGGAAAAAAAGGGTAGATGCAGCAGCCAAATTTTAGCTGTAAGCTTATTTGTGAGAAGGTTACAAGACAAATAAATAGCTTGCAAATGCACACATGACTTCAAATACCCATCCCTGACAAAGAGCCACTGTGTGACTCTGGACATGGTCCTGCCGTCTTTCCAGTCTGTGGTGACCTGATCCACATATCAAAGACATTCATCTATTTACTTTGTTGTTGTTCAACCAATTCTTGGAGCACTTATTATATCAAATCAAGGAGAGGTGCTAGGAACTAAGTAGTGAAGAAGAATAGATATCGCAGGTCCTTGTGGAGGACAGACCCATGCTCCACAGTCCAGGTGACCATGAAGAAACCACACCGAAACCAACACAAAAATTGCAACCAATACATGTACTATACAGGATAATGATGTGGAGGGAGTCTGTGATGAAGGCATAGCCAGGCAGGGAGGTTGGGACTGCATGTGGAGGGAAGGACGAAAGATTCTAGAAGGCACATGGAAATAAAGAACAGTGACAAAAGAGGAACTGGACACACCCGGGATGGGAGGGGCCAGGACAAATGTGTGGACTGTCAACAGCCAGCAGGGCTCCAGCCTAGGAGGCCAAGCCAGTGGGATGAAGTTGAGAGTGGAGAGGTCACCTGGAATCCTACCATATGGTTTTGAAGAGCACATGATAGTTTCAGCTTTTCCTAACAGACAATGGAAGGTCACTGAAGGGTTTCAAATGGAAGAGTGGCAGAACCAAGAAAAGAGGAAGAAAAAAAAACTTGTTTTGCTTGGGAGAAAGAAGTGAGGTGAAGGCATGGAGGAGAAGTTTGTGGAGGTACAGAGATGAGGATGAGACAAGATGCCATAGCAACAAGATGAAGTGAGAACTGTGGCCAGGCAAGAGGCTGAATTCTGAATGGGGACGTGGAGGAAGACGGAGAAGGACATGTCCCTCTTTGCCAAGCACGGGGACACAGTTTGGGTTCTGCCTGAGTGTGGTTGAATCTTTCATGGAGCATTCATTCGAGACACCACGCCGGGGGAATTTCCTTTGATGTGGTGATAACTACCAAGGAAATTTGCGATTCCCTATGCATGAATCCCAGCTGTTATTGGAGCCTGCTTTGGGTCTGCCTGCACGGGGGTGAAGAGCCCAGACGAAGAAGGCTGGAATGTGATTGATTACTGAGGCCATCAACTGTACGACTCTAATAATGTTCCAATTAGAATGGGGAGGGGCTGAGGAAGAGGGTGGAGGCCATTATTTTTTTTTTGTCATTTTTCTGGAGCCTACTTTGGAATTTTCTTGTTCTCCCCTCTATATAATAGACATTAGCATTTTCATATGTCTTGAAAGTTAAAGCAAGATGTAGGAAATTCAATTGCTGAAGACTAGAGTTCTATAATTGCACTCTTCAAGGTTTCCAGTCCTCTTGGAAAATCTGCAATGACAAAGGGCTTAACTTAATTATAGTTGCTGCTTCATTTCCAGGGAAGGCCTGATGTCGAACCCACCCTCCCACCGTGGCATATCTTCTCTGCCAGGGAAGCTTCGCTTCGACTGTTTCAGAGGACGCAGAGCACAGACCAAAGACGTTGAGCAGTGGAGTCAGAATTCATGCTGATGTGTTTTTATTATTATTATTATTATTATTTTTGTCATCCATGTATACTTGAAGAAAGCAAGTTGCTTCTGGGCAATTCATGTAACAAGAATCCTTCAAAAGAGCTCACGCTGGGTCTGCAAATTTAATGAGAAGGAACGTTTTATTATCAAATACATGTCTGGTTAGAGCTCATCTGTCTTCTGACATAATGTTGGCTTTAATTCACATGTATGTCATCCTAGGTTGTCAAACCCCGCCCTGCCACCTCTCCAACACCAAACCATGTACAACAGCTCATGGCTTGGTTCAATCAAACAATCACATTTACTCTTACCATAAGCTTAAGTCAAAACTCTTACATTCTCCATTATTATCAACCATGATTTGAGGAAGCCTTTATGTTCTAAGCCCTGAATGACTTTGCTCCCATTCTGAAGGTTCTCACAGGTGACTTTCCATTATAGCACAACAGTATATACTCCATTCAGTGCTTTCTTACAGATGCTACCCTCAAGGTTAGAAAATGGAATGTAGGAAAATACCTACTAAACTAGTCAGGCTTTTACTGTGAAACCACGCCAGTGACTAAATGATCAGCAAACCAAAAGTTCATTTATTCTTTATGAACCTCTTCCCAGTCACTCAGGAGATGATCTGAGTGAGACAAGGGGATGAATTAAAGAAGTAAGGAATGTGAGCCCAGACTAGACTTGAGTTCCAAGGGCCTGATGCATTCAAATTGACCATTGACTAAGTTGTCAGAAGGACTTTCGTTTTATGGAGCAATTGGCGTGATGCGAGGTGAAAATCAATACGTACAATCTAAATCTTGCATTTGGTGTATTGTCAGCTGAAGCTTGATGTCTGCTTCTCTTTCTTGGACTGATTTCATCTCTGCAATCAGCATGATGAAAAAGAAAATAATGCTCACAAATGAAGTCGGCATAGAGCACTGGCGGAGCCAGAGGAAGTTGGCAGTTGCAGAAATTCTGTTTTCACTTTACACTAAGTGGCATTAATTACAGCGCTATGTAACTAACTATAACCAGTTACAGTTGTGGGACCAATACTCTGTTCTTATGTAAGGTGGGGAGACCAAGACTTTTTGGCCATCTCCCAGTCATGGCCGTATTGTTTAAGTCAAGACTTCATGTTACAATGGTAGAAATTGTCAAGGAACTCCCTTCAGCCAAGATGAAAAGAAAGCCTAGTAGCCCAGAGACACCTGGTCTACCAGGTGAGCCAAAGCCATTTCCCCTTCAGCCCAGAAAGTGAGGTGTATGAAGTACCAGAAACCCTTTACCACAGGCCTTAGGGCTGGCTTTGAAAATGAGGGCACTACCAAATTCATACTTTCAGATTTTTTTCCATTAAATTTGGAAGTATAATATCACCACCAAGAAGAATGGCCTATCTGAGGTTCCACTTGTAAATGAGGTGACACAGCCTTCAATAACTTCTATCCAGATTCTGGGAGTTTCTCAGCACATTCAAGGGCAATACCTCTCAGCTAACTAAGACACCGTGTCAAGAAAGACCAGCGTTTTCTATCACTGACTGGCCCAGAGGCTTTGCACAAGGTAAACTGTTATGTTCCTGACCCACCAGTGGGTTGTCTGTAGAATGGAGGTCACAGCTTAGCTGCTGACATAAAGAAGAGAAGTAAGGCCTAACTTACTTCCCTAAGCCCAAGATCTGGGAGTCAAAGTGCAATTCTTATGAATTCCTAAGGACAAAGACTTTGATTTTATTTTAATAACCTCAGTACTTATGTCCATAGTAGACATATCCATACTAATACTAAAATATAAAAATAAGACATACTAAAATAAAAAATACTAAATTTCTAAGTATAACTATTATGCTTAAGAAAAATATTTCTCCCAAATCACCCATGATGCAGCTACCTAATTATAAGGTGTTTGGTTTGGTTTGTAACAAAGAACATTGATCCGCCAGAGGGTCCTGCATTCCAAGGGGCCCCGCTGAGAGCGGAGCTTTCAGCAGCTGTGTGAAGGAGGAGTGATGGGGTACCCCTACCTTCCAAAGGGCTTGGGAACCTGAAACCAGGACAAGGTTTGCAACGGCTCCTCAGAAGGGAAGGGGAGGCTGTCTTATCTATGCAGATTAGTACAGAGACAAAGTGACTGCCTATCACCTCCTGGGCTGGGCGTCTTGGTATTGGAGCAGCTTTCTACAAAGGGGTCAGTGGAGATTGAAATGATGCCTGATTTCTACTCCCGTGGTCACGAACTCCTTCACTGGGTATCTTGCTCCTTACCTCTGTTAAGCTTCTCGTCCTCAGCGCTGGGTCTACCCAGGGGAAATGCTTTGGTCACTTTGTCATGCCAACCAGTGGCATGCCAATTGCTCTGCGTTCCTCTTCCCTATCCACTGACCATTTTTTTTTCTCCACCCCGGCTGAAACCTGAGATGACAGCATCTACACAAGGCATCCATCGCTCTGTCTCTGGCTTCCAGATGGGTTTTTGACCAGCTAGAATCATCGGTACGTGAGAAAAGTGGATTAAAAGCACCAGGTTACTTTATTTATTTATCTATTTAGTCCCAATCAGTTCCTTTCCCCCTGCCTCGTTCCTATACCCAAGTCTCTTCCCTGCCCCACGCAATCCTGGTGGTACTTTCGGGCAGCTCTTCAGAGCGCTGGCCTTCACTGGATGTCGGTGGTACAGTCCCCCATGTCGCGCCTCCTGGCCCAGAGGTAATAGCAGCGCTCGCTGCCGATTTGCTGGGGCATGATTATGTCTTTGTGAGTTCAACTTTTCCTGGACAAACCTCTGCAAGCAATCCTTTCATCCAGCGCTACGGCGCTGGACTCTTCTCCCGCCTCCTGGTTGGGACACTCACATGTGCAGGAAGCCTTTTCCTCAGCGGCACAGATGAACCGCAGAGCGTGGCCAAGACTCAGAGTTGAGGTGTCGCTTTGAAACTCAGAGCAAATATTTGCCATGTCATGGAGGGAGTTCAGCCTTCAGCCTGGCTCATTGATCAAGCCATGGTTGTTTTCAGTTTTTGCATTACAGCCACCAATTTCAGGGCTCTTTGTGGCCAGTCTAATATTTTCACCACTCTCCTTGCTCACCTCCTGACATTTCTATTTATATGCCAGATTTCCACCAGAACCTAGTTCCCCTCTTTCTGGAGACCACGTATGATTGACAGTATGATTTTGTGCACTGAGTTCAGATAGGTATAGATTAAATCCTGCTTTTGCCACTTGTCACCTGTAGAGTTGAATTATTGGTCCCAAAATTTCATTCTCTTACAAAAAAATAAAAAGAGGGGGGGGGACATCCATACCCTTGTTAAGACCTCATGGTAGATACCATAAGCTTCTTTACCCCTCAACTTTCGAGTTAGCCACATGTCTTGTTCTGACCAGTCAGGTGCGCGCATGTGGCATGAAAGAGAAGGAAATGTGTTTGCCAGCTGGTCTTGTCCATGTATGTTCGTATGGTACACTATGAGAGAGGCATGCATATGTGAAGATAGTTGTAGCCCTTCTGCCTCAACCTCAGACAGATTTATGTGGAACAGACTTCATGCTCCAGGAAGTCTCTGGTACAAGGAGCATAAGACAGGTATGAGGCTATCACCCAAGGCCTAGAGCCAGGAGAAGAGCCTAGGCCAGCTGAGTTCTAGCCAACCTGCAAACCATTAGCATAAGAATGAATGATCCTTATGCAAGCCGCTGAGTTTTGCTATAATTTGTTACACAATATTACTAAGGCATTAAATCTCCAATGTGCTGCCATATATATATATGAAAGAAGCAGAGAGTGAGAGAGAAAGAGAGAGAATGGGTGCGACAGAGCCTCCAGCCACTGCAAACAAACTCCAGATGCATGTGCCCCTTGTGCATCTGGTTCATGTGGATCCTGGAGAATTGAACCAGGATCCTTTGACTTTGCAGGTAAATGCCTTAACCACTCTTAAGCCATCTCTCCATCCTCTTTTGTCCACAATTTTATTGAAAATATTAATTCTCCTGTCCTCACAATCTCGGATTTTGTCTTTTCCTGGAGTCCCAAAGATCTCCCATATTTCATTCATTGTGTATTTAAACTTTGTCTTTGCCTTTGACACACGATACACTTCCTCTACTTTTTGTAGTTCCAATGTTCCGTCCTTCCCATGATCCAGTCTGCTTGTGAGGCTCTGCACTGAGGTGTCTTTGTTTTGTTGTTGTTGTTGTTGTATTTTTTACTTCCAGCCACAGCTGGGCTTTCCTTCAGAATCTCTTTATTTTAATATGTCTTCACCTATTAATTCAACTTCCTCATTGCATGGAGCTGTTGTTTTGTTTTTTTTTTTCTCTTTGGATTCATTCAGCAGGTTACTTGTGTGTTCTTTGAATATTTGAACACTTTTATCATTACTTGAGTACTTTGTCCGTAGTTCCACCTAGGTTTCTTTCATTAGATGCCATTCTTATGGATTGATCACTTTTTTGGAGGAGACCTGTCTTGGTTTTTTCATTTTACTTTTTTCTGTGTTGGGACTTGCACATCTGGAGTTTGTTGGTTGAGTTTTTTGCATTTGTTTTTATCCAAGTCACCTTTCTTCTTTCCTTGAAGGTGTTGCAATGATGTGGAGTGCAGTAGACAGATTCAGGTCTCTGAGACAAACCTTCAGACCAGGCACCATTATGGAGGAAGGGATATTTATTGAAGCTTACAGATCCAGGGGAAGTTCCATAATGGCAGAAGAAGCTCCCAGATCCAAGCAGAGAAAGAAGCCACAAGGAAAAACTCTAAAAGCCACACCACAAACCAACATACTTCAGGAATTCCAGGCGCTTTGCATATCTTTAGCCTGGAATTCAAAAAGTCTACTACCACACCTTAGGGCAGGACCTTAAGATCTGCCCAGTGACACCTCCTCCACCCAGGTGGCTGAAGATCTAAGTTATAAACTTAAATAAACTCCCGATTATATTGGGGGCCATCCATTCAAACTACCACATGGAGAAACTAGGATGTAGTAGGTTGAGATGATATGTTCCTCTTTTACAAGGGTGTTTAGGACTTCAGACTGTATCCCTGGTTCATCAGTGAGATACTGGGACTAAAAACCAGGCTGGCTAGGACTGTGCTGAGGTTTGTCTGCTGTTCCTCAAGGTGGGGCAGTACTAGGGTCTGAGGGTCTTCTCACCACGCCACTCCTGCACGGCCAGGAGGTAAGTTCAACAGAGCACATGACGGAAGTTCTCAGCACATAACAGGAGCAAACCAGAGCCAGGGGGGAAACATCTTGATTAGGGAAGTTATTTAGCATCTCCTCTCTCCTTCTCTGAACACGCTCAAAGTTATCATAATTTCCGCTATCTACGTGACAGAGCTCATCGTCAGACCCAACTTGAAATTTTCTTTGACTTTGGGGGCATTGCACTTTGTAGTTAGGCATTGTTCTTGTTTCTGATGTTTTGACCACTGAAATCTGCTTACACGAGCTCAGTCAGTCCATGATCCCACTGCCAAGCAAAACTAAAATCCTTATCAGCTGGGAAATGATAATTCAATTTGCCTTTAAATGGCATCTTTAGAATGCCTTATGTTATAAATCAAGGCTTTTTCTTTAGTCTGAGCTAAGACACTGTGAGAACCCTTCTATGTAATCTGCATCTAATTTGTAGTTCTGCAAATTGAAGCTATTTTCTAATGTTTATTCTTTAACTAAAGCGCTCATGTCTCCTACCCGTGGCAATCAATGGTTAATTCTCTGTAAAAGTTCTTGGTCATATTCTCTGTCGATGCTAATTGTGAAGAAGAAAATGCTATAAGGCTTCTTAGGAAATCAATGCTTTATTATGCAATAATTGTATCTGTAAGTTTAATGTTCTCTATGAACCCCAGGAGTACAGAACAAAAGAAGCCACTGGATCAGGTGGTACAAATGGTCCTCCCCTGACCTGAAAAATCTTCTAGAATTTGAGGTCTAATAAAGAGCCAAGATGTCATTAAAATATTTTCACAAGTACAACATTTATTATGGAAACCCAATTGCAAGAACATATGTGTGGTTGACACTTTGGCCCAAAGTTGTATCTAGATCTGGTAACAGTTATAATTGAAACTATGGCTTTATTTTTCTCCCAAGATCTTTGATTATTTTTCCTTTTGCCTCATGGAGCAATTTATTCCTCAAAGCTACAGTAGTTAACTTTTGATTTCCTAAACCTTCCTTGGCAAAAATCCAAGCTCTTCCAACTTTTTACCATGGAATTATAGAAAGGCAGGCAGCAAGGAAGGAGACAGGAGAGAACTCAGAAATTACTCTTCTGAATTTCTGGGTCACTGCCTAATTGAAACGCCTATTGACGGGCCTTGGATTTACGCCTCTTCTGACTTCACAGGCAGTTCTTATTCTACCCCCAGCCATGTGTGAAGACTCAAGGCATTAAATATGAAATCCACATCCCCCTCTTCCCTGAAACCTAAGCCACCTCCACATCATGCACTCAGGCTGGGGAACTGTACCACAGCAAAATACCCCAAACAGTTGTTTTTCCATTATGATCCCCAGCCTGGCATTTATTATCATTTTTTTATTACCCACACTTAAAGGCAATGGTCCATTTTACTTAGATCATTAATTTGCAAAAATCGTGAGATATGAGCAGCCATGGTGTTTTTATGAGCCATGCTGCACCTCTACAGGACCCCAAAGGAAATGAGGTATGGGTCTCAACACACTGTAGGAAGAGGCCCTGGGACCGCGAGCGCCATCATTTTTCACAAACAGAAGAGACCAGCGGGCTTTCCAAGGAATGAAGCAGCCAGATTGATGGAGAGGTGCACAAGCAATTGATAGCCTATGGATAGCTGAATGGACAAATACTGGAATGAACTTCTGACCAGCAGTGGAGTATAGCAAAAAGATCCCGGAGTCCACTGGTATCACTTATCAGTGAACCTGTGCTGTGGAACCTTCCTGAACATCCCTCATCTCTGCTTCTGTAGTGGAGAACAATAATGCCCGATTTGTCTGACGGGCAGGGATCAGAGTTCTAAGGAGTCCAATCATGGGCTGCGGTGCCTAGGTTAAAATACAACCTAGGCCACAGTGCCTAGGTTAAAATACAAACTCCGCTCCTTCTACATTTGTTTCCTCACCTCATGTAGGAATAATAGTAATAAGGGGTGGGGAGACGGCCCATTGGTTAAAGGCGCTTGCCTGTGAAACCTGGTGGTCTGGGTTCAGTTCTCCAGTACCCATGTCAAGCCAGATATACAAAATGGCACATGTGTCTGGAGTTTGTTTGCAGTAGCCCCAGGCCATGGTATGCCCATTTTCATCCTCTCTTTCTCTCCCCCATACCCCGCTTCCAAATAAATAAATAAAATATTTTTTAGGGCTGGAGAAATGGGTTAGTGGTTAAGGCGCTTGCCTGTGAAACCTAAGGGCCCAAGTTCGAGTCCCTAGTACCCACATACAATAGACAACAATGGGATGCATGCAGCTGGAGTTTAGTTACAGTGGCTAAAGGCCCTGGCACACCCATTCTCCTCTCTCTCTCTCCCCCCCCCACTCTCTCTTTCTCAAATAAAATAAAATGAAATAAAAAGTTAAAAACTAAAAAACGTTTTATAAAGAATAATAGTAATTAACTCTGAAGGATGGCTGGAGATGAGGATTAGATCAAACAAATTATGCACAGTACCACGGAGACCACCTTGAGCATATCCCAGATACATTCTAATATTATATAACGTAAAATGGCAACATTTCTATTATTACTACTGCTAAGATTTTATAATCTTAGTTATAACCAAGAGTCAAGTCTAGATGATTTACCCAGGAAGAAAAAGAAGGGTATTTAAAGATCATAGGTTCTGCAGAACAATGAGAGATTCTGGCTTCCTTGTTATGCAGCCAGAGCACACGCAGGACAAGAGGACCCCAGGACCTCTGCCCATGTCTGCCCTAACCACCTGGAGACTGGCCCCAAGGCCTGGCCAAGCTGCCTCCGAGTAAGCCTTTTTGCTCAGAAGATCCCACTTCCCTTTGTACAACTTCTCTCTCTTATCTTCTCAAGTCACAAATAAGATGGTTCTGTTTGGCAGAAACAAGTTAAGCCAATTTACCAATCCTAAATGTAAGGGCATCTGGGAATGTGGTTTTCCTCTTTCCAACCCTTAAAGCAGCAGAGAAAAACAACCCTCTGAAAGTTGTTGTATTGATTAATCTAGACAATAATACATCATGTAAGGATTATTAAAAAAAAACAATAAAAGTATGGCAGCCACTTCACATCTGGTAAGGTAGAAATGGAAGTTTTTGGTCTGTTTCTCAGAGGCTAATCAGAAGTTTCTAAAGATAACTACTAATTACATGTATAACACTACGGAGTCCAAACACAGGCTGGATGCATTGACCTACCACGGCTTCTCAGAAAGGCATGTCCAGCTTCCATCATCATCATGCTTCCACCTGTGCAGACCAATGGCACCATTCATTTATTGATCTTTTCTCACCAAAGAACTAGATGCAATGCCTGGTACTGTAACCCTGAGGTCGTGAGGGAGCAGTAAGACAGGGGCCCATCCATAACCAATGGTGGAACTAAGCATATTTTAGATAAAAATGGAAATTATCTACAAGGCAGGTTTGAGAAATTGTCTATAAGAGAATTCAGGTAGTCCAAAACTCCAGCTTCCAGTCCCTGGTTTTGTGTGTGTGTATGTGTGTGTGCGCGCGTGAGTGCAAACTTCTGCAAGTCATTTCTGCTCTCAAGATCTCGATTTTCCTATTTAAAGTCTGACTGTGAAAGTTTTCAAGTTCTATATATCTATACTTTTCAATATTTACATACTTGAATATTTCTTGCCAATAGCATAATTATTCTTTTAAAGTTTACACTCATAAGTCTGGTCCCAAGGAATAGAGAAGAGAAAAGGCCACACAAGTATGCTCTCTCAGAACTGATGAAAAAACATACCAGTCATGATCAATGTAAAAAAAAAAAAAAATTGAAAAACAAGATCATATTTGCTGTTAGTAAATTCATTTTTAGTCAGTAAATTAATTTGAGCTAATGAGGCTTATTTCCATGTTCTTAGAACAAATTTTGCTTGCCTCCCCCTACCAATCAAGTCAGTAAAAGTTGGCCACTTAGATGTGAAAATTATATCCTTTTTCTTTTTTTTTAATTTTTTTTTGGTTTGTTTTTATTTATTTATTTGAGAGCAACAGACAGAGAAAGAGGCAGAGAGAGAGAATGGGTGCACCAGGGCTTCCAGCCACTGCAGACAAATTCCAGATGTGTGCACCCCCTTGTGCATCTGGCTAACGTGGGTCCTGGGGAATCGAGCCTCAAACCGGGGTCCTTAGGCTTCACAGGCAAGCGCTTAACTGCTAAGCCATTCTCCAGCCCCTCCTCTTTGTTTCTTATTTAATGTGGAATATTCTTAAATAATATTCCACTACATATTAAGAATCCACCAGAGAAAGGTAACCCTTCATAGAATATGCAATTTCACTTTACCCACATGCCTTAATCTACATAGCATAAGCAGTCTCCAATAAAAAATAAACCTCAGTCAATTCTTCACTGTCTTAACTTCTCCCATGTCAAGACAAAAGATTAAATGTTGGAGGGGACACAAATGATTATTTGAAAATATCTACTTAGGGACCTTTAAAAAATGACAACCCAGGGGTTGGAGAGATGGCTTAGAGGTTAAGGTGCTTGCCTGTGAAGCCCAAGGATCCAGGTTCAATTCTCCAGGTCCCACGTAAACCAGATGCACAAGGTGGCACGTGCGTCTGGAGTTCGTTTGCAGTGGCTGGAAACCCTGGCGCACCCATTCTCTCTCTCTCTCCCTCTCTCTTTCTCTAATAATTCAATAAAACTAAAATCTTGAAAAAATAGTTAAAAAAAAAAGAATGGACTGTAACCAGTCCGTGTCAAAAAAAAATGACAACCCAAATCCTGAGTAGGAGTCAGATGCCAACCCAGAGGTGGCTGTGTGGCGAAGGAAAGACAAATCAAGGCCACAAAGGATAGACGCTGCTAAAAATTGTTGCCCTCTCAGACAAAATGTTGGTAAGTGTGGTCACTACTGATGGTCCTTGATGGCTTTCAAAGGCCACCCTCCTGCAGCCTGGGCCACTCCCTTGCCGTCTTTGCCTGTGGCCCACACCTGGAAGATGTTTTCCTCATTTATCTGCGTGGATTACACCTTTAGCTGTGCAAACAACATTGCCTTCTGGGGAAAGTGGTTCTCACTACAAGTTGGCAAATGCCAGTCTGCACCATGATTCACATAAGGTCTTACTGGTCAACTCTGGGACCATTTCTGTTTGCTTCTTTAAGAGGGACCAAGCAGGCTGGAGAGATGGCTTAGCGGTTAAGCGTTTGCCTGTGAAGCCTAAGGACCCCGGTTCAAGGCTCGGTTCCCCAGGTCCCACGTTAGCCAGATGCACAAGGGGGCACACGCGTCTGGAGTTCGTTTGCAGAGGCTGGAAGCCCTGGCGCGCCCATTCTCTCTCTCTCCCTCTATCTGTCTTTCTCTCTGTGTCTGTCGCTCTCAAATAAATAAATAAATAAAATAAAAATAAAAATAAAGAGGGACCAAGCTAATGTCCCTGTTTCTAGAGGAAGCCAGGCCATTCTGTCTGTTTATGCTATCTGAGAGACATTTTTAACTTGCTGCCCTGAAAATTGTCCAGAAATCTAGTTTGATTAGATTGACTCGACCATGGGAAACTGTTTTCAAGTCCTGAAACACTCCTGAAATGTACAAGGTCATAGCAACCGGCAGGGAGCAGATAGTAACAGCCACGCTGCCCGGTCCCCACTGCCCATCTAGCCCCTTTCTAAAGCCACAGACCCGTGCCAGCTCAGCGCCATGGAATCCCGTGTGACAATTCAGAGCTATTTTGGAGTCCATCACTAAGAGCTGGGGAAGAGGCTTAGTCAGTGCAGTGCTTGCCATTCAAACAGAAGGACCCGAGTCCAGAATCCCAGCACCACATACGTACCAGGAAGACGTGTCGGCCTCCCTGTGAGTTTTCTCCTTTCTCATTGAACTTCCCCTCAAGTTAATTCTGGGAACCCAGCATCTGGGCCTCCCCTACACTGAGGAGCCACAGACAGGAATTCCTGGGGCTGGCTAGTCGGCTAGTCAGCAAGCTCTGAGTCCAACTGAGAGACCCTATCTGAATAAAATAAGATGGAAAGCAGTCAAGAAAGACACCCAATTTGCCAATTTCTGGTCTCCACATGCATGCACACACACACCCACACATACATGTGTGCCCACTCACATGAATATGTGTACATGTATGTACACATACCATACATACATACCTTCACACACACAAATGCAAGAAAAGTAGAATTCTATGGAGTTTCAAAAGGGAAAGTGGGGGGAGGGAGGGTATTACCATGGAATATTTTTTATAATCATGGAAGATGTTAATAAAAATTGAGAAAAAAAAGTAAATAAATAAAGATAAAAAAAAATTTAAAAAAAAGAAAGAAAAGTAGAATTCTAGCTGAAGACTTTGATTTCCCACAAGTCACTTGTTTATTTTTTTTCAAGGTTGGACATACTGCTTATTTCCAAGACCAAAGTTTCTATTGGTCCTGTTATAAACTAACTTGGACCCTGTCTTTGTTCTTTTTTAATATAATTTTTATTAGATATGGACATATTTAGTACGTAAACAGCATACGTTGGTACCATCCTTTCCCTCCTTCCTGCCCCTTTTCTGAAAAGTCCTTCCTCATCGGGGATGCAGGTCAACTCCATGGGGGTTGTGGGGGAGGGGAGAGACAGTGTCTCTGTGCAAAATGTCCCAACCTGTGGCTCTTCTGCCCCCTCTTCTGCAAAATTCCCTGAGTCATGCTGGGAGCATTTTAAGTTTACTTCAGTGATGGGCACTTAGGAGGCTCTGGATCTCTCGTTTGGTAGGTATTGAGGGTCTTCAGTATCTTTCTCCATCACCCTTGTGCTGATAAAAGATTCACAAAGAAAGCAGCTCTCTTGCTCAGTTCCCCAATTCCTCTGTGGTTTCAAGCTGGATCTGGGGTGCAGTACGCTGGGTCATTTATCTCCTCAGGTCCAGTTCCCATTTGAAAAAGAGAAGATACTCCAACAGAGTGAAGTCAGCAACAGTTAAATGGGATAACCATTATTAATTTAGAAAGAATTTAGAGAATATAGAGCCTCTTATAGCCCAAGATTAGCGAGAACTTGACCATGGAAAACAGAAGCATTATCTGGATATGATTCTGACTTGTTTCCCAGTTCCAGATATGGTTTCCTTTCCAATGAGTGGATCCATTCACCAATCCAAGAGCAGTTGGTTACCTACCATGGCTGTGTGCCACCATGGCACTTGTGTGAGCATCACGTCAGGTCGTTTGCTTCTGGGTCGCTCGGGCTTTGAGTTGGTTGGACAGATGTTGGCCGCTTTCCCCTGGCAGCTCACGTGGCGCCTTCCCCCACTAGACACTGCCTTGGTTCTTACACCTGGGTCTTTCCTCACAGCCAGGCTGCCTGTGGCCCCTTCAACCCTGCCCTCCTCCATGGGTGTCTTGAACCTGCCTGAGTCTGCAGCTGGAGTTCCTGTAGCTAGCAATTACCCTAACAGTGTCTCAGAGATTGTAGCCTTGTTTTTCTGAAGACATATTTTACTCTTCAGTCCGGAATTCCCCATGCTTGGTCCATTCTAGTGCACAGGTCGGAGTCCAGCCCTGGCCTCTTAAGGCTGCTGCATCCAACTACAGTACAATGGGCTCCACTTCCCCATACAGCATGCATGACAGACATGAAAGGATATCTCCTGAGCAAACACACTCATGGCATCATTCATGAGACGAAGGAGGAACGAATGAATGAGAGGGCTTACCTGCTCTCCCGATCATGGGGAAAAGAAAATTGAGAACAAAAGGCACACCCTCATGAGTTTGCCACTTTTCTCATCACTGTGGCCAAATACCTGACCAGAGCACCTTAAGAGAGGAAAGATTAGTTTGACCACAGCTCCAGAGGGGATTCAGCCTGTCATATCAGGGAAGGAATAGAATGGTAGCTCAGTGAGTGGGACAGGAACGTGTGGAAGCAGGCCAGGAGCAGAAATCAGGCCAGAACCAGGAGCAGGTATAACCCCTAGTGTGTGTATGTGTGTGTGTGTGTGTGTGTGTGTGTGAGGTGGGTGTGATTCCTGGATATGTGTATGAGGGTTTCCGGAAACTGTTAGCATTTGCCTTTGGTAGCCTGAGTAAAGCAGATCTACCCTCCTACCTATCGTCCTAAGGACAGCAAAGAGGATGGGAGAACTTGCTTTTTCTTTCCTTGAGCCCGTACATTACATCTTCTCCTGGCCTCCCACTTGGAGCCCCTAGTTCGTGGCCCTTTGGTATTGAACTAAATTACATCATCTGCTTCCCTGAATCTCCACTTATCTGTTGGTCCGTCGGTGGGGGGGAGGGGCTTGATAGCTTGCCTAGCCTCACCTGTCTGTCAGTTCCGATAGTAAATCTCTTCTATGTATTCCGCTCTCCTATTGCTTCTGTTCTTCTGAATAACCCAGGCTAACCCAGGTCTTCAATTAGCCTCTACATTACTGATGTCCTTGGAGGGGCGGATGGCCAATCTAGCAAAGACAAAGACAAATTCATCCTGGCAGTGGGCTCAAGGTCCCCACAAAGATGGGCAAACCTTGAAGATGAGCACATGGGGAGGATGTGGGGGGGGTGAGCATAGAGAGAGAATGACCACATTTGGGGGTGAGCATGTGGGGAGGATGGGCTGGGGAGGTGGAGAAGAGGATGAGCATGGTGAGGGTGTGAGCATATGGGGAAGATGACCACCGGGGAGGATGGACACATAGCAAGACAGAGAGAAGACTGCGACACGAGACCCTGGCCGCCCCCTACCCAGGACCCTCAGCACAGCGAAGGCAATGATCCTTTTTCTTATGGCAAAGAAAGATTAATAAGAAAAAGAGAACTTAGACACCCCTGAGTATCCCAAAGTCCCTCTTCCAGTGGTTTGTGCCCTTGCCCTGTGTTTACGCCCCTCGAGCTGCGGGGCGTCGAGGGCCCGTGGAGCAAGGGGCAGCAAGCAGCGGATCGTGTGTCCAAGCGGGGGGCCTGAACAGCACGCAGCAGGGCCATGCGGAGCCGGGTCACGCTGCTGGGCGCTGCTGGCCAGTCCTGGCAATAGGCAGGTTAATTAGAAAGGAGGGTCCCCAGAAGGGTTGCACTTCCCACTCTGGTCTGAGAAGAGGCCAATATTTGGGATATAGCTGAACCTAAAAATAGATCAGGTTATACCTTTCAAGTTGACAATGTTATTTATTTGAAAGTCCTTCAGGATTCCAGAGGTTATAATAATGACGTCTACACCTTCTGAAACACCTTGTATCTGCCCGTCTTTATTGCCACCACCATGTACATGAATGCTTTCAAGACCCTGACATGAATAGTTAGAAAACTGATCTTCCCCTTAAAGAGCTAATTCCTGGGTGGGTCTCAGGACTAACATGCCTGGCCCATTCCTTTCTTCTCTATTATGGTCAAGAGTCTAGATGGGTCTAAAGTCCTGGCATCAAATAGGACAGTGCCCCCCCCCTTCTGGCATGACCCACTCCAGTCTACCGCTTTCGTAACTACCGGCCATGCCGGTGACTAAAGTGGAAGTGGAGTTTGAAAGCCCACTCTTTCAATTTTCCATAACCTATCTCTAGGTGGCTTTGAAAGTCAACTCCAAACAAATGGGTCAGAGGGAACATAGGATGTTTCTCATTGCCCTTCAATCGTACATTACATTAGAATTCTTCTTCCTGCAGATGCATACTTTCACTTGTGACATTAGGCTTGCCATTGCTGGTCTCATGTAAAAGGTAACTGCCAACCTCAAACTGGCCTAGATTTGTAACACCAAGCCCCACAAAAGCACTTCTCCTCCTCCTCCTTAACCCCCCCCCCGCCACCTTGCCTGAGTAACACGCTGCTCAACATAGTCAGAAGGGAACGAGAGCCCCTCCGAGGACATCGCTGCGGTCCCGGCAGTGTCCCATTTCCACACCGTCCACATCCCCAACGGGCCATAAGGGGCTTGATCTTTTGTAGGCCTTGTCTGGTCCGACTGAGACCAGCCCTTCAGGTAACGGTGATGGGTCACCCTTCTCCCAGTCCAGGTAAGAGCCATTGGCTCTGTTCCAACTTGCCACCCATGCCCCCTCCACCCACTGCTAGGTGGAGCTATTTGCCAGATCACAGTGGTGGTGGCGACGGGAACTCGGGATCCTTGATCCTCAGCACTTAATTATGTTGTCGTTTCCTTGTTTCCTCTTTCTCCGTATTCTCTGTGCTGTGTGCTGAACAGCCCTTTCTACGGTGGGAAGGGGGCTCTGCATGCCTTCCAACAGCCATTTGTGTTTTCCTCAGCAAAGGGTCTACTCTCCATCTGTCAGCATTTCATGACAACTTCCCAAATCAGACAAGGACTCGGTAATGGGGTGAGGTCTCCTGGCTTCTAAGGAGAAGGAGTCACAGGGCTGTGGGCTGTGGGTGGGGGTAAAGAGCCAGACTTCTCTGCTACTAGCCCCCCCTTTCTTCCACATGGAAACCCAGTGGCTCACTATCAATGACCAGGTGGACTTGTGGTGATATATGTATATGTACATATATGATATATACATATATCACCACAAGCATATACATATATACATATATCATATATATGCATATATCATATATATACATATGCATATATATATACATATATCACCACAAGTATGTATATATATATATATACACACACATGTATATATGTGTGTGTGTGTGTGTGTGAATATATATATATATATATATATATATATATATATATATATATATATATGTCTTTGTTTGCTTGCTTGCTTTTTGCTGTACGGGGTTTTGTGGTGGTGGGGTGTGCACACTTATTGTATAAGGCAAACTTGTGCATATTGAACGTGTTTATACAACGTGGAGCAGCTGCCATGGCTAAGGAGAGCATAACCTTCCTTGAAACGTGTGCCCCGAAACCATTTCAATTCTCCCTTTTGCAAAACTAAAGGCTGAAGTAGACAAACAGAGAAAAAACATGCAAGGAAGTGGGTGCTTAATAGCTACTTTCAGTCCAGATTGGTTCTGGGGTTTTAGCCAATGAGCTGTGCCACCTCTGAAGCATGTCTCATTGCTTTCCCCCTCCCAGTTAGCCCGGCCCCCCACCGGGCAGCCAGCTCTGGCTACTCGCAGGGGTCACTTTAGGGTGCGTCCCCGCCTGAGGCCCATCGTGTAGCGCAGCTCACAGGGCAGGGGAGGGCTGGCGGCCCAGGTGGGCACCCCTGCAATGCCAGGACCCCACACTCCACCCGGGGCTACAGAAAAACCTCCTAGAGAACTGGGCCATGTCCTTTGCAAGCCAGACAAAAACCATTTGGCCAGAGATAGGTGACACAGCATGAGCTAAGTGAGTCGTCCTGGGTCTGTGTAAAGAGCTTAGCTAGTTCTACACCCAGTTCAGAAGGCAAGATGACTTGGCAGCTCTTAATTTGTTATTGCTTCGTAGTGCTAGAGACATGAATCCATCAACAAATGAAGGAAAAAAGAAAATGGTCATGAAGGCAGGAAGGGTAGGATATGATATGAATCCCATTGTTTCATCCCTTCATATAGCAGAATGAATGCTGCCTCTTGAAATCTGCCTTAATTTAAATGTCAGAATTGTCAGTCAATGAAATGCTGATTTAAAAACATCCCTCAGCCGGGTGTAGTGGTGCACACCTTTAATCGCAGCACAGAGATAAAAGGATCCCAGGCAGAGGTAGGAGGATCAAGGCCACCATGAGACTACATAGTGAATTCCAGGTCAACCTGGGCTAGAAGGAGACCCTACCTCAAAAAAGCAAACAACAACAACAACAAAAAAAAACCCAGCAACAAAAGAAAACATCCCTCAGAGAAAGCCTCAGAACTAGCTGGTACTGTTTTTATTTGGGGGGGGGTCGCCTACACCTGGTGCACACGATACCCCAGAAGTTACTGCAAGTGTTCGGGGACCTTGTTTATCTACTCTTGGACATATGTATTGGTCCCATTCTACAGATGTACAGGCAGGAGCGAATCCTCACATCACGGAGCAGCTGCGGAGCTCGCATGTCATTGTCCTGGTTCGCCTAATTTTAACAGCCTCCTGTCAGGTGCTCACTCCACTCAGAGCTTCGAGAAGGCACAGCGCCTGTGCCATACGACCAGCGTCTGAGGCCATCCGTCGTCCACCCCCAACAAAACTGCTCCTGCATAACTGTGACTGCCACTCCCGCTCTCTGCGCCCAAGCCCGAGCGTCCAGGGCCTCTCGTGGTCAACGGGTGCGGCACTGCCAGTGTTTTGGGAGAGTTCACGGGGAATCAGTACAGAAGGATCACACGGTGGTCAAGGCCAACGGCGATGCGCTCGGAAAAGGCTCCACTGCTCCTCTGGAAGATCGCCTTCAACACCGGCGGTTTCTGGGTGTGAGTTCAGATGCAGGGTGTACTGTCTTCTCTCTCCCTCCCTCCATTCCTTCTCTGCCCCTTCTCCCAATTCCTCCCACCTCATTGAAGTCACCACAGACAACCTTGCATCTCTCCTTGCCTCTTCATTTTCCCCCCAGCATTTCTACCTTTGAAAATGCCTAGGGGCGGTGAAGGGTTCAGCAGTGACTGCAGCGTGAAGCTCGCTCCCCTCGGCCTGGAAGACACATATCGCCACCTGTGTCTCAGCTCGGGCGGGTGCTTGGCAGACAAGACTGGGGAGATCACAATCATGACAACAGAAACACATCATAGTTTAATAATCACCTACCTTTTCAGGAGCTTCGAGCTTTCAAATGTCACCTCCAGTTATGGGGAACAAAAATCAACCTGCGAGCCCATTCCGTTTCCACTCACAGAAGTGACGACTATCAGAAGGAAACCGCCGACGGCTGTGAGCCGCCGCTAACGAAAGCAAGCTCTTTGGCGTCCCGGGTTGGATTATATCTTGTGCTCAATCAGATACTCATTAATGGAGACCACTCTTTGAATTATCATTTTATTTATACTCCAGAAATGCAAGCCACATTGGCAGGGCCAGCAACTGTCGCTGCTCTCTCGGGCCGCTCTGTTGAAGGGGTTTCCTTCTGTGGCCTCCCGCAATCGCACGCTAATGGAAACCACCCAGGCCCGGATGCTCGCTAGCAACAAATTAAAATGTCACTGGAAGGTAAGCAATTTTCTTTGATTCTACAAACAAAGCAAAATGAACATATGTGGACCAGGCAAGGAAAGTGAAAAGTCTTACCTGTTGTAGATGTCAAAATCGAGCTATGCCGAGCTTGTCACTTCGGGAGGACAACTGCACAGCTCCCGCAAGGGTTTCTGGGAGAGGAATTCATGCTCCGGTTTGAGACCAGTTGTCCCCATCCCGGGGGTGTGGCACGGACGGGGGTTCTCACCCGCCCGCGTGGGAGCCGTCCTCCCTCACAGCTTGGCCTCCCAGCTGCTCTCACAGAGACCAGCTCGCACTAGGTGCCCAACAAACACTTGCACTAAGAGAGGTGCCCTGTTTTTGTTAATATCTCAACACTTTCATTGACACACTAAAAGAAAAACTAAATTCCCTGCCAGGCCAGCCCACAAAACCCTTTTTGGATTTTTTTTTTAATTTGTCTATTTTTATTTATTTATTTGAGACAGACAGACAGACAGACACAGAGAGAAAGTGGCAGAGAGAGAATGGGTGCACCAGGGCCCTCGGCCACTGCGAATGAACTCCAAACGCATGTGCCACCTTGTGCATCTGGCTTAAGTGGGTCCTGGGGAATCAAACCTGTGTCCTTAGGCTTCACAAGCAAGCGCTTAACCACTAAGCCATCTCTCCACCCCCTTTTTGGATTTACTGTGAGCATTAAAGCCCTGAGTGTAGCGTGGGCCTCAGATCCAGCGGACTCCTCCCCAGCCACGTCCCCGCTCGGCCTTTCCCAGGCTGCTGTCAAACCCTCAGCACCGCAGCGACGGCTCACCTCCCGCTGGCCTCGCTGCTGCAGGGCCATTCCCACCCTTACGGCCCTGATCAGACGCTCCCCAAAGAGGATAGGAAGGAGGCACAGCGCACTTTGGTGGCTTTTGGTAAATTGGTTTGGGCGTTTTGTTTCTGTGTTCAGATAACAGAAATACTCAGGGTTAGTCACCTTCCTGTTCCTCAAACTGCCTGAGATAATCAACTCATGAGGTTGGTTTTGGCTCGTGGTTTTGGAGATTTCAGTCCATGGTCATTTGGCCTTGCTATTTTGGGCCTGAGACAGCACGGTACTTCATGACAAAAGTCTGTGGCAGAGGAGGCCTGTTTACCTCCCCCCAGCCATGAAGCAAGAGAGAAACAGAAAAGCTCTTGCCAAGGGTATACCCCCATGCCCCAAGTGCCTCTGCCAGGCCCCACCTCTGAAGGGGTCCCTCACCTCAGCCCCATGGCCAGGGAAATGAACCTTCTCGCCAAGGACCTTCGTTATTCAAGAAACAAGTAAAGCAGGGTCTGGCCTCAGAGACAGCTGCGTTTGACGGCTTACAGTTCTTGGGCAGCTCTAGAGAGGCAAGAGGACCCAGAAACCTCTGGCAAGTTCTCTCGTACTGGAAGCACTCACCTGTTATCCACCCCCTGTTTCCAGGGATTTGAGTCACTTCTTATGATATCTTGTTTCCAGTTCATGAAATGTTAAGTGTAATTATCTCATGGCATTACCTGGCATCAATTTCATGAAGTCATTAATAATTAGCATCTTTCCAGACATTGCTTTCCCCAACAATGTGACTTCTTCAGAGATACCTTCAGTCACTGGTTAAGCAGTCCCTCTTCTCTCCAGGGCATCCTTCCCTCCTCTAGTCTGTCCTTGAGCAGTATCCCTTCTGCAGAAATGCTCCCTTGCCCATGTGTGTGTAAGTATGTGTGTGTATGTGAGAGAGAGAGACACCTTGATCCAATCAGGGAAAGCCCCCTGAATCTGCAAAAATAAACGAATATCTGACAATAAGAAAAAACACAGAGAGGGGAAGAAGAAATGTCTCAGAACTTGAGGATTTTGGAGAACAATCCACATACAGATGGTGTTTAATGTTCTCTAAACACCAAATGCTGGTTTTCATGCCTGGCTTCTTGTTGCTATTTCCTGGTCACTTTGAACTGACTTATCAAATTGAATAGATTCCATGATTCATATGTTGGTATTTTAAGTCCTGGTGGGAACAAGGCCTCCCATTTGTTTTAAGTTTTGCTCTTAAGAAATGTTTATAAAAATCCTACTTAGAAAAGGAATCTCAGTGAAAACCCACCGTGACTTTGGTCTTCGCCATCTCAAGGACTAATGCCAAGCACCATATTTCTTACTAAACGTGAGTCCAACTGGCTCCATTCTCCACGAGGAAATTGCTTTAGATTCATGGAGGTGCCAGCAGGAAAATGGCTGCTGATACAAGTTCTCGAAGTGGGATATTGAGACTCAGGGCTTTAGGGAGCCCAATAAATCGTATTTCTTTTCCTCACCTAGGCCTGAACCAAATAAAAAGGCTCAGCTTTAACATCCTGAGGTAGACCTGCCATTTTTAACACTGATTAGATTCAGTGGGATATATAGTTTACAGTGACAAGCTGATAACTTCCCGTATTTTCTTTTTGAAACAATCTCTCAACACGTAGCCCAGGCTGGCTTTTGGCTCATACTGCTTTTGCCTCAGCCTCCCTACTGCTGGGGTCACCGTCGGTGTGCACCACCATGCCCAGCTCTGCATACCCCACTCACTCTCTCCTGTGTAAATCGTGGAACAATTAGCTCAAGGGAATTTTTCATCTCGAAAGGTGTCTTTACCCACACCACTATAATATTGAGAAATAGAAAAGACAAGCTGTCCCCAAACACAAACAAGAACCAATGCCTGTGACCTCCTAATTCCGAGCAACTCCCCCATGTGGGAAAATCACTTTGCTTTTTATGGGTCTCAAGGTCCTCAGCTTGCGAAGGTGAGGCTTGGGCTGGCGGGTGGCTGAGAACCCATCTAGCTCTGAAATCCCAGAGGTCACCTGCAGTTGACGATCCAATGAACCCCAGGCCAAGCTGTGTTTTCTCCCTCGAGGACTTGGTTCTTTTTGCTTGGGTTTATGGTCAAAGATCACTTCCCTGAGACTCACCAATCATCCCCCAAGGGTGACTCAGCGCATGTCTGTCCCCACCACCAGGGACAACACTCAGTGCCCAGGTCAGTGGGCAGAACACAGAGATCACTTTATCATCAACCCTTGTCCCTGGACAGTACGGGCCTGCCTTTCTGCTACTGATTTAAACCCAGCACTCAAGGACACCGTTACAACACGGTGGAACCCAACAACCAAACAAACACTGGCGCTGCTGAACCCGAGCCTCTGCTTAGCTCTAGTGAGCCTCTTTCTTCATGGACAAGGGGGCGCCACTGGAAACACGCACACTCGGTTCCTCTCTGAAAATACCAAAGGGTACGTCAGCTAGAACATGGGACGTAAATAAAAATGAAACTTCTCAGATCCAAGGGAGAGAAAAGTCTCAGACTTCTTGCACTTGCTTTCACCCGTTTCTCCAGAGAGTACTCCAATCCTAACCATGGGAGACACTGGGATCTCCTGGACAACTTGCCTGGAAGGGATTTTTCTCCCTTCCAGACTGAGCTGGGGGCATGGCTCTGATGCCACATCCATTTGACAACCCACCCAAATTTCTGAAGTTATATCTTTGACATGCCTGAGAAACCATTAAAGAAAAACTGAGCCGTATAGCTGAAAGCAATGTGGTCCAACTATCATCAGAGTTAGGAAATAACAATAAAATGAAATACATTTGAGTTCTCTTTGGAAGACTAAAGTCTATCTCTACAGGGAGGGAGTTGATAGAAATGAGGGGTCAGCACAACTACAAAGTAATTAATTTATGTAAAGAGATCATGTTTGTCACTATTCTGTGGTTCTGCGGTACACAGTCCAGCGTGAGTAGAGAGAGTGGAGACCCCCACCTGAGGAAGAGTTTAGGTTTTCAGAAGGGCTGGCCTTATCTTCTGGTTACCCAGCCCCTCATTTATCGCCTCTGCAAGTGCTAATTCTTGTGAAGGTGATGGAGTTTCTTTGAGTGGAAGATATATGCCGCTTGGTGGCGGGAAGTGAGATCCTAATTATCTGAGGCTGACAACCTTTCAGGGCCCATTATAAAAGAAATGTCCGCACCAGGCCCTCAGAGCCCTATATCCCAAGTCCAGGGAGTTTGAGGGAGCAGCAAGGAGCGATTCCAGGAGCTGATTTATCAGGGAAGATTAGAAGAGCTACATCTATAGTCTGGTGGAACAATGACAGAGGGGCGCAGGCTAATAGTTGACCGAGGGACAGAAGCAAAGGAAGGGATTTATGTGGCCCAGTTATGAGAGTGAGCAATCAGAGGCACAGGCTCAACTGAAGACGGCAGTGTTCTGAGTAAATATCAGGGAAACTCTCCGCACTGATTGATTAAACAGACGAGCAAATCTTCTAAATGGAACCTCATCCTTACTTCTGAAGAGTGGATCTACATAAATGTGCCGTGGTCATTTGTCTCCATCACTGTGGAAATGGGAAATCAGAGTCAACCCTTCCTCAGTTGCTGGAAGGCTTTTAAAGGGCATGGAGCCCATGTCTGCAATTCTCGGCATAGCCACTTGCTAGCTATCACCAAAACTTATGATCTACTTCACAATTTTTAGAGCAGACAAAAATGTACTTGTCCATGTTAGCCAATTTATGATCTCTCCATGAGCGGAGCAGGCATGATGGTTGGTAGAAATGCCAGAACACCTTGAAACGTCACTGATATCCTACCAGCAAATGAGGGTTTTTCTGGTAAATTTAACTGTTTCAGGGTGTCCCCTCTGACCTGTGCTTCTGCCAGGAACTGCAAGGAACTTCTGGGTTCATCAAGCTGGGCTTGGCTGGAATTTTTTTTTTTTCCTTGGATCTGTTGTGTGCTGTTTTGGGTGCTGGGTGTTCCAGAGCATGGTCTCAGGACAAGTCACGCAGCAGACGGAAAATGCTAAGTACATTCTGCTTCCTCCTCCTCCATTTAGATAATATGAGAGGCTTCTAAGGAGACCACCATACCAGAGCAAGCAACTAGCCGGACTTAGGGGCAGCCAAACTGGTTGAGAGGTCTTCATATTGGTTCTCCCTGCATCCTGCCTCTCTCTCCTTTCCCTTCTTTCTCACTCCTTGAGATTGAATCTCCTAAAAGAACAATTGCAAGCAAACCTTTGCTTCCAGTTTGGCTGCCTAAGGGAACTCAGACTAACAAAAGATCAAGTCAGTGAGGGAGACGAGTTACCCAATTGTCTGACGGATAGCTTCAGGGTCTTTGATCATTTGACCTGGGTACATGGACCAGACATTTATTCTTGGCTTTGCACAGATGTGTATCCTAACTTGAGCTCTCCAGTAGGGGTCTTGAAATCCTTACACTGCAAGGGATCTTTTAAGGGCTCCATCTGGTATTTCAGTGTCTCTCCTGGCTAGAGAGTGCTAATAAGCTAAAGGACCAGAGTTCAACCCTGTGGAGTCCAACCATGTTGGGATTTCCTATCCTGTCCCTCATAGGTGCCGGCTGAGATAGAACTCATAAAGAATGCCGGCTACCTGGGGAATTGATGAGCAACCCCTTGAAGGTAGTCGATGCAGCCAGTGCCTGACCAACAGTCTTTCTGTCCAGCTGTGAGGTCTTCCTTCCACTGCTCCTTTTGAAGCTGCTCTCTCTGTCTACAGCATCACATTTCCAGTCAAGCTCTGCCAAGTTTAGAATCCTAAAATGATTTCTCAATGTTACCAGAAAGGCAATTTTTGACACCCCAAAGAAAAATGCTGGAATTATATATTATTTATAAGTGCTGAGGAATTTTTTTAAAAAGTATGTTTTGTTTGTTTTATTGATTTGTTTTCATTTTCAGTGTCTTTTTAAGTTCAACTGTTTTTATGTCTACCTCCTATCCCCCATACAAAATTCTTTAGTAACCCATTATGGGTTAGTAAATTCCCAAACCATTCAAAAATACTTTAAAGTTCTTTTGGGACATAGCCAGATACTTAATATTGTATTACATTTTATAGTTGTCACTTAATCAAGCTATTTAATATTATAGTACATTTTAAAACTGTCACTTAATCACATTTTCTTCACCCTTTTATGGGAATTAAAGATCACTGTAGATAAAAAATGGCATGCTTTAGTTTAAATAGATTCAGTATGTCCAGTTTGACAGTTACTTCTGAGACATTAAAAGAATTTTCTGTGATTAATGTGACCCACACACGTTAAATGGTGTAGTGTTCCATTTCTTCAGCCATTAGCGGAAACAGCACCAGACAGAAGGAGCCAAAATGTGGCCGACTGCATGTAAAGCTGGGCGATGGGGGGCGGTGGGGGGAAAATTTAAAGATAATATAAGAGCCAAGCAGGCTGAGGTAAGAGCCAGATTTCTCTTGATTGAGTATTTGCTTTCTCTGGGCATCTTGAGAGAGAAGTCAGAGAAAGAGAAAGGTCAGCCCCTGTCATGGAGTAGGTGCCAGACCAGAGACAGAGCGCTCTGTGGGGAGCACTCTGCCCATGGGGAGGGGATGCATCTTGGGCAAGAGAGTGCCATTATTTGGTGCTTATTATAAATGATTGATGAACACTGTTTCTAAATTTAGAAAAGCTCTCTAAATGGACATTTACTCACAAGGCAGAAAAGAGAGAGAGAGAGAGAGAGAGAGAGAGAGAGATTGAGAGAGAAAAAATACTGTGTACTGAAAGGTCCGTCACTGGAATGGTTTTGTTTAGGGCTCTACGATAGTTCTGGGCAATTAATCCACAATTGCGTCACTGAAAGATTTTATAATCTTAAGTGTTCACTCATGTAGTTAAAGTAAATTATGCCTTTCTACCAAACATGTTTCAAAGAATCACACCAGGTCTTAAGATCCTGGTCCCTAAATCTTACATGTTTGTTTACTTAATCTGAAAATAACTGCTCCTGCTTTGATTCTTAATCACAGATCAGACGCACTGTATTTGCAGCTGCGGATGAAAGCGCATCCCAGTGCTTTTCTTGATTGTTTAATAAGAGTTGAATAATACCCCATTTAATCCATCAAGTAGGACATTACAATAACATTGATCTTTTGTTTGACAGCGAATTTGTTTGATAACAGAATAAGATATAATGTAACCAAATCAGTGTCAGAAATGCATTTCAGAGGATCCAATTAACAACACTTGTACACTTGCCAGGCACTGAGCATCAGGGCAACGCAGCCAGGCTCAACAAAACACGACGGGAGCCCAACGACGGAGGCTGGGGAAGCCTCGCCTTGCAAAGCGCACAAACCTTAGCTAGGAAAGCACAAGTCAAGAGCTTCACACATGGGCTCTATGCCCTAGGAAGGAGGCCATTTGGGTCGATGAAGTCAGCCTCCTGTCTGGATAGATCGGCCAGTCCAGGACGCCCCGACGCAGGCTCGCTGTGCTGCCACTGGGTTGATTCAAACGCCGAAGTGCTTGAGGTCAGTGGTGCAGATCCTGCCGTCGCTTAGCCCCTCTCCTCCTCCTCCTGCTCCCACACAGCCCGGGATTGCTGTTGCTCACATCCCAGCACCATTGCCCCACCCCCAAACCTGCGTGTGGGTGAGACCCTCTCTGTTGGGTGACCTTCCCTCCAGGGGGCAGCGGGAGCAGGTTCAAGGCTCGCTTCATGGCTCTGCAGAGGAGGACAGATGCCAGTCCTGATATTGGCTTGTCCGTGCGCATAGACGTTTTACACGGGCACCCTTCCCTGCAGAGGTATAACAAAGCCATGTAGCATCAGAAACTATAAAAAAAAAAAAAAAAAAAAAAAACCTCGTCCTCAAAATGCTGTTTTGAGTACTATAGCTTGTCCACATAGCTCAGTGGTTAAGTTCACTTTTTGAGCAAGCATGACGGGCCTGAGGGAACCTGAGACTGCCAGAGTTCAAATCTCCAGATCCCATTCAAACAGTGCGACACGGCACGTGTCCACAGTCACACAGAGGTGGAGAGGCCTGAGAATCGTCAGAGCTCCAGGGTTAGTGAAGAGACTCTGGCTCACAGCAAGACCAGGCAGAAGGGTGTTCCGCCCTGGCCACTGCAGGGTAGGAACCGTGCCAGACAAGCATACGGGGCACCACAGGACCCTTCCACTAAGACAGCCCACCTACACACACACCACCCCACACCATACACACACACACACACACACACACCACCATGATTCTTTCATTTATTTTTTTAAATTTTATTTATTTATTTATTTGAGAGCGACAGACACAGAGAGAAAGACAGATAGAGGGAGAGAGAGAATGGGCGCACCAGGGCTTCCAGCCTCTGCAAACAAACTCCAGACGCATGCGCCCCCTTGTGCATCTGGCTAACGTGGGACCTGGGGAACCGAGCCTCGAACCGGGGTCCTTAGGCTTCACAGGCAAGCACTTAACTGCTAAGCCATCTCTCCAGCCCCACCATGATTCTTTTAAAAGCTGATTCAGCTATGTTTCATATAAAACAGTTCATAACACAAACTCATACATGCACAGAGAGAGAGAGAAAAGAGAGAAAGAGATAACCCACAGCTATCTTAAGAAAAGAACTTCTGAGATCTACCTGTTGTACGCAAAGTAGGCATCTACTTAAAAAAAAAAAAAAACCTGAACTTTCTCCACGCAAATTGAGACGCAGACGCTGGGTACATTCAGAGAGTTGTCCTCTGAGAGAAGGGACTTAGTGTCGACATGCAACCAGCAGCACGGGGCATGCGGAGGCCTCTCTCTCCTGCTGCCTGTGAAATTGTCTTTGAACAGATCCCTAAGACAGCAAATGGCCACTGGAAACACTGGCCGTCCTGCAAGGGTCCTAAAACAGTTTTCCACAGATGCGACAGGCCGTCCTCTCAGATGAAGGCAGGCTGAGAAACCTGCCAAAGACGAGTTCAGTCCTCTAATGGCCAATGTGAACTGAGGAAGCAAAACTCACTATTATCAAGATTTCCCCAGCTGACCCAAAAATTAAGCTGAAGCTTCTCTGCTAACCTAGAGTGCAAAGGAGCTCTAATTATGCTATATTGTTAAAAACACTTTCATGGGAAATGCGGATTTCCCTGTCGCTCGCCGAGGGGACATAGGAAGGATGGGCTCCTGGATCTAAAGAGCCGGAATGGAGGTGCGTGAGCCCACCTTTGTTTGCATCCCCTGCTAGTTCTTACCTGCCCGCCCGTCTCCCCCACCTCATGCTATTACAATTCCATCCCTGACTTCCCATTTTCTGCCTTCTTCCCTATTCTTTTGTTCTCTGACTAATCTCCCCTTTTGTATTAATGAAGTCCTTTGTAGTTCCTCTTCAAATCTTCCAGTAGATTCCTTTGTGAATTGTGTGTGTGTGTTAAAAAAAAAAAAAAAAAAAAAACTGATAGGACTTTTCTTAAAAACCCATGAAAATTATTAACACCTCTATTCTTTCTGGCATGGTACCATGGGCCTTTAAAGCATTCTATTACATTTCTGATCTGAAATGGCTTCTTTTGACCCAGAAGTATCGGCAAATTGCAGACCCTAAGTCAGTCTTTTATGGGGGTCTGAGAGTAAGTGGAGCCCTTTCAAGTGCTTAACCGTGGAGTCATCATCTTTATGACAACCCCTCGCGTTGCAGTTACGGCTAGTTTACTATGCATATGGCTAAGTGAGGCCCCCTAAAGTGGTCAGGGACTGTTTCTCCCAAGCCCCTCTCAGGTGTCACATCATTCCTTTTTACTGATCTTGTTAGAGGGGCAGGATTAGTGCCACAGATCACCCGGGCTTCCTGACCAGCTGCCAGGCAGTTAAGCACACGGAACTGGAGTGGTCGATCCAAAGACATCAACTTGTCACTCTTGATGACCATTCATCTGCAACAGCAATAGCCCGTGGTGCCACAGAGATCAATGTGGAGACCACCGCTCTTCAACATTACTGCCACTAATTATTAAGATGAATGCGGTGATTAATGGGAGCGCTGCTTTTTTTTTTCACCCTATGCAAATGGAGAACTCATGCATATGCATGGTGGAGGGGCTTACCAACCTGGTGCCCGAATGTTCTGCTTTGCCCCCTCATTCAGCTGTCACTGTGACCCAGGTGCAACAACTCAGCGCGATTTAAAAAGAAATGCTAAAAATGAATTGTAGATCAGCAGCCTCAGGCAGCTTTTTTGGAAGTTCCCTTCTAGGAGCGAGAGCTGTGCTTTGATTAGGGAAAGCTCCATCAAGGCAATGGCCAGGGTTGTCAAGATGCCACGTTCGCCCATGGTCCTTTTGAGCTGGTGCTTGCTGTGTGCAGGGAAGCGCTCGCAAGGGAGGAGAGAACGGAGGGCACGCTGCGAGCGTGTGGCCGGCCGAGCCGAGCTTTCGGCATCTTAGCATTGCCGGTAAAAAATGAGGGGGCTCAGTGAATACCAGAAAGCCCCTTTGTATCAGTTGGTGACTTTCTTGTTCCTGTAGCAGGATAATGAACAGCAGCAACTTCAGCCAGGAAGGGTTTGTTTGGGCTCATGGTTTGAAGGTACCACCCATCATGGGGGAAGGCGTGGTGGCGACCGATGCTCCAATGTGGCAGCAGCAGCTCCATTCTCTCCCCTGCACCCCTCCAGCCTGGACCCTAGCCTCCAGGTGGTGCCGCGCACACACAGGGCGGGTCTTTCCACACCGGTTAAGCCTCTTTGCAAATGCCCTCCTAGACGTGCCCAGAGGTTTCTCTCGTCGTTGCTTCTGGATCCTGTCCAGTTGTCAATCAAGACGAGCCACCATTCCCTGTAACCTTAAAAGTATGGGATCCTACAAGGCGCCTGGCCAATGGGAAGTGGGTATGTGGCCTTCAGTCTTCCGCCCAAAAGGAACTCTTTTTGATACAATCCTTAGTATAGCACATCTTTATTACTTTTCATATTTCATAAGCCCATATTTAGTTCATTTAGCAAATATTGAGTGTAGTACAAAGCCCTCCCCTCCCCCCAACTACATGCATATGTAATGCTAGTAACAGTGAATCTCACTTACTTGCTGACATGTCTAGCTTTTCTTCCAATGACTGGAGCTGGGCCCAATTCTATTTTATAAACTCAGTGCCTGCAGCATAATTGACAATATATATTTGCTAAATGGTTTAAAGTTGGTTGTTGGAATCCCAGCACTCTGGACGCAGAGGTAGGAGGATCCCCATGAGTTCGAGGCCACCCTGAGACTACATACTGAATTCCAGGTCAGCCTGGGCTAGAATGAGACCCTACCTCAAAAAAAAGAAAAGTTGGTTGTTGGGGAAATATACAGAAGGATTGAGGCTACAGCATCTTTCCTGAATGAAGGACCTTACAAGCTATCTAAAGCCAAAAATTACACCCACAAAGCAGTCAAGAAGCCAAAAAAATGTCACAACAAATGAAGTATGCAGCCACTGGCAACTTGAACCATGGTCATTATGCTGAAGAAATATTTAGGAAGAGTAAAATTTTACAAGGATTTTAGAGTACAAAAAGAAACGTGTTTTTTTTTTTTTTAATTAAGAAAGTGCTTTGTATAGATACATCATGTGTAGACAACATCTTTTCCCTCCTCCCTGCCCCTTTGAAAAAATGTTCTAGAGGCAAAAGGGAGCAGAAGGGGCCCTCTACAGCCTTTGGCTTCCCCACCAACCAGGCAGCACCCATCTCGGCCCATTCTCTACTGTTGTAATTAGAATAAACTGGGAAATTTATAAAGAGGAGAGTTTTATTTAGCTCACAGTTCTGGAGGCCAGAAAATCTAAGAACCTATTGCTGGAACATGGGGGACTTTGTGTTATCGTAACATGACAAAGGCCATCGTGTGCAGGTTTTCCAGAGAGAGCTCACTTTTGTATAACAGAGTCATGCCCTCAACTGCCCATGAATCCACGCATTAATTAGTCTGTTTTTGAGGACAGAGCTCTCATGACCCAATTTGTCTTCAGAAAGGTCCCAGCTCAAAGTACCATTAGCACGTGAGACCGGGGATACCACTTCCAACATAGGAAGTCTGAGGTACTCGTTCTCATTTGAGTCTGTTCCTCTTTCTGTCACTGTGCCAAAACATCTGAAAGAAACAACCTAAGGGAGGGAGGGAGGACTTCCTGTGGCTCAACGTCTCTGGGGATGACAGTCTGCCATGGTGGGGAACGCATGCAGGGTCGAAGGACAGGTAAATCCTCGGTGACAGATGTAAGCAACATGGCTTGTTCACAGCTTGGCCAGAAAACGGGACACTCAGGTGGGAACCAGAAACAGATGTCACTTAGAAGCAACCAACTTCTGTGAACGAGAACACATGTCACCAATGTTCCATAACTTCCCAAAACAGCCCCGCCAGCTGGAGACCAAGTGTTCAAAAGCATGAGCTTGTGGAGGGCACTTCCCACCCGAAACGTCGCCTCACCCCAAGCGGAAGGGTGCGCTTTCCTTCTGAAAGACACGACGTAGGAGCTCACATTCCTTGCTGACTTCACGTACCAGCCCTCTACCCAAGAATTCTCGTTACCATCCACACGAAGCCTCTCTTTCAATGTTGGTGGAATTCAACAGGGGTCATGGCCGCATGTTTTCCTGGTGCCTAACGTCATTATATATCTGAAAACCTAGTATGGACAAATAATGGTTACCCACTTTGAGACCAATTGTCTCACCAATAGACTCCCCAGGGAACTAAGTCACAGCCACAAGTGACCAAACAGCGATTTTTTTTATTTCCTTCTGTTACTCCAGAGGTAAAATTTCCAGTGGCTCCTAAAGTATGATCAAGGTCTGTCACAGAGTACCAGAGCTCACGGTTAGGTGGCAGCTTGCACGCGGTAGTGGGAGTGACACAGTCATGTCCAGATCGGATTCCGGGCTCAGTGCCTCCGCCTGTGGGAGAAGCTTAAGTGTGCCCACTTGCTAGAGGAGAGTAAGGAGGCAGACGTTGTGGCACCGCTCTGAAGAATGAAGGCAATAATGTGGACACGAGGCGTGGCGGGCGGACACACGGAACGTAAATACAGCCTTTCCTTCTGCCTCCGGTGACCGGCTTAAGGGATACAGGTGAGGCTTAAATCCTCAGCCTTAAGGGACACTCAGCGTTCCTGCGGCAGGCCACTCCTGCATTGCGATGCAACGACAGCCACGGACAGTGCTGTTCTTTCGTTTTATCAAGAGTTGGTTTTGGGGCTGGAGAGATGGCTTAGCGGTTAAGCGCTCGCCTGTGAAGCCTAAGGACCCCGGTTCGAGGCTCGGTTCCCCAGGTCCCACGTTAGCCAGATGCACAAGGGGGCGCACGCGTCTGGAGTTCGTTTGCAGAGGCTGGAAGCCCTGGCGCGCCCATTCTCTCTCTCTCCCTCTGTCTGTCTTTCTCTCTGTGTCTGTCGCTCTCAAATAAATTAAAAAGATAAATAGATAAATAAATAAATAAAAAGAAAAGAGTTGGTTTTGCCTTTGGGATTTCTAGATGGACAGCCTAGTAGAAAAAAAAAAAAAACAGTATAAACACCACTGGAACGTGTTGCACAAATACTTGCATTTCAGATGGCATTACTCTATCCCCTGCCTCTAACAATTAATTCATCTACTGCTCACATCCCACAAAGCACTGGCTAACTCGTCTTGTCGGTACGAGGGGGCTCATTAGAACATCGGACCCCACTGTTGGCTGAAGGTTTAGCAAGCACAGAGCTTGCACACCACGCCTGGAGAAGAGGAGGTGGGATGGGAAATCCCTCACTGTCCTAACTGCGGTGATGGGCAAGATGAACTGTTGGTTGGATTTCACAGCCAGCCCCAGTCCTTGCCGGCATCCTGCCTGGCTGAGTTTCCATTAGCACCCTCCACGATGCAGAATGGGAGGCCTTGCCCAAGCCCCACGTCTACATAATTAGGATGCACTTTCCATTATTTAAAGGTAGCTTTTAAGAGTATTTATGGAGATGACGGATGTCTCTCAAAGGACCTCCGCGTTCTTCCTGTAGGCAACCCCCCTGCTGGCCACATCTGCATTTGTCCTGAGAAGCCTTGCTTCCACAGCCCCACCAAGCTCTTTTCAATTCCTGATACAGTCAAGGCTTCTCAAAGGACCCAAGCCTCCCAGGACCCTGCTGGAGAGGTCGGTTTTCGTCCTTGATCCCTTGCTTGGTTCCACTCCTGGTAGCCTAACTCAACCATCTTACTAAACCTGACTGTCCCCCGTGATGTTCAACAAATACCTTCTTTCCAGTGGTGTCCAGAGCAAGGCAAGTAAAAGAGAACAGCGCTTATTTTTTTTCCTTCCCCCCACACACAAAAAATTAGAGTATGAGGCCTGAATTTCAAATGCACTGCTTCTTCAAAGGGTCAATCTTCCGCCATGGAACGTTGCTGCCTCTGGAGACCTCAATCCATCATCTGCACCCCCACCCAAGCAGACAGACTGAGAGACGGGTGTGAACAAGCTTCCTGCAGAACAGGGCCCCTCTGAGTATAAAAGGAACCATTCAGTGTCCTGACCAACTGGCTCTCCTTCCATTCTTTCCTTCTTCCCTCCCTTAGTCCTTCCCTCCTTACTTTGCCCATCCTCTTTTCCTTCCTCCTTGTCTTCTCCTCCTCCTCTTCCTCCTCTTCCTCCTCTCCCCCTTTTCCTTCTCATCCTTCTTCTTGAGGAGGAAGGCAGGGAACTTGGAATGTGTTAAAGAAACACAAGTATCACAGTAAGTTTATAAAATTTTCCATACATTTGTATTGAATTTTTTTCTTTTGTATTGAATTTTTTCTTTTGTATTGAATTTTTTCATTTGTACTGAATTTTTTTTCTTCACAAAATAATTAGGGTTTTGTTTTTGTTTTGTTTTTGTGGAGGGATGGCACACTGGGGCAGGACCATGCAGTCACCTTCCTCGTCCTTCTTCCCTTGCTGTAGCTCTCTGAGACTTTAATGGGAGATAACTTTTAAATCTGAACCCTATGCAACAACAAAGACAGTCAAGTGACTCTTCTGACTCCGTTCTCCACCTGCCCACCAGCCCTCATGGGAGGCACCATTTCAATACAAATGTATGGAAATTTTATACATCCATCATTGTTGGGTCAAAAGTAAAGTGAACTTTACATCCTAATGAAATGGAAATGAATTAATTTTTATTATTACTTATACAATAAAATGAACTTTCTGCTGAAGCCTACCTCCCTGTGGTGGTTTGATTCAGGTGTCCCCCATAAACTCAGGTGTTCTGAATGCTAGGTTCCCCAGCTGATGGAGATTTGGGAATTAACGCCACCTGGAGGCAGTGTATGGTTGGGAGTGGGCTTACTGGTGTTACAACCAGTTTCCCAACACCAGTGTTTGGCACACTCTCCTGTTGCTATTGTCCACCTTATGTTGGCCAGGGGCTGATGTCCACCCTCTGCTCATGCCGTCATTTTCCCTGACGTTGTGGAGCTTCCCTGTGAGCCTGTATGCCAAATGCAACCCTTTTTTCCAAAAGCTGCTCTTGGTTGGGTGATTTCTGCCAGCAATGTGAACCTCACTGGAACACTCCTACACACAAGAAAGAAAGAAAGAAAGAAAGAAAGAAAGAAAGAAAGAAAGAAAGAAAGAAAGAAAGAAAGAAAGAGAGAAAGAAGGAAAGAGAGAGAGAGAGAGAGAGAGAGAGAGAGAGAGAGAGAGAGAGAGAGGGAGGGAGGGAGGGAGGGAGGAAGGAAGGAAGGAAAAAAAAGAAAGGAAGGAAGGAAAAGAAAGAAGGAATAGTCGAGACCTAATGTCTCTGCTGACTCTCGGTTTGGTATCGTTGACAGGCTAGTGCTTGCCCTGACCCGCCATGATAATCAGAAGAGGGGCAGGAACAGCATAAATATTACACTAGCCCTGGGCCTCTGCATTCCATCAGCAACAGCATTGCGACCCCGGAGTCAGGCAAAGCAAGTCCACACAGCTGTGCAGGAACGTGTAAGCGACTTTATTTCTGGAAGCTAAAGAAAACTCACTTGTAAAATTGCTCCTTTCCCCCATCTTTTCTCAAACACACCCTCTCAAACTTTAGCTGCAATGTCCTCTAACCCCAGTGATAGTGTTTCTTTTTTAAAAATATTTTTATTTATGTATTTATTTATTTGACAGAGAGAAGGAGGGAGAGAATGGGTACACCAGGGCCTCCAGCTACTGCAAACAAACTCCAGACACGTGCACCACCTTGTGCATCTGGCTAACGTGAGTCCTAGGGAATCGCACCTGGGTCCTTTGGCTTCAAAGGCAAACGCCTTAACCACTAAGCCATCCCTCCAGGCCCCAATGGTAGTATTTCTGGAGGAAACTGAGCATGCCATACACAGCGGGGATGTTAGCCAAACAGTCAGCAACTATTTGCTCTTAGAGTGTCTGTGTGTGCCTAGCCCACATCTAGAACAGGAGCCATGCCCTTAACTCAGTCCTGTTCTAGAGAATGGCATAAGTAGATCAAAAAGGCAAACATCTTTACATCCTAACAGGTTCTGTGCGGGAGACTGAGTAAGCCACAGTAGGAGGGAGTGACTGAGCGTGGTCAGGTCAGGGGAGAGCCTGACGCTGGAACCTTGGACCTGAAGGCGCTGGCAGGGGACGAAGCCCAGCCACGGAGGAAAGAGCCATCAGGGGCAAAGAGCTCGCAGGTGGAAAGACGCGCGGCAGCTGTGAGGCTCCACGCGCTTGACTTCCACAAGGAAGGCCAGGGAGGCTGAACACAGCAACTCAGGGAGATGAGGTCATTGAGTTAGGTAGTGGATTTTTGCCTCCAGCAGTGTGGCAGGTCAGCTACTCTGAAAATCCTCCTGATGCAGAGCCCCCAGTGCAGAATCAATTACAGTATATTTTAAATGCACAAACGAAATTGCGTAGGAGTCGGGTTGATCCACGCTGGTGCAAAGCTCCCTGCTGAACCGAAACCAGGGTGTTGAGCTAGTAGAAAAGCTGGGCCTACCCCGCAGCAAACAGTGTTTAATATGGAGAGCTCTTGGGATTAATAGTGGCATGGGGCAACCGGGAATTAGATGGGCACACACAGGGGAGGAGCTCAGGAAGTGCTCCAGACTCACTGAAACAGCAAGCTAGAAGAAGCAGTCACAGGGGAACCTGTATTTCCAAAATGCAATTCCAGTTGAACGAAAGAACAGCAAGAGCCCACACGTATCCTATCCTAGATAAGAAAGAAACGTCAAACAAAAAAGAAAAAATGAAAAACAATGCCCCCATGTCTGTCCTGCTAGATCACTTTAAGAGGAAATGTGATTTTCTTAGGTAAGAGGATCTTTACATTAGATACTATTTCAGTAAACTAGGATCTCTTGGTTAAAAATGACTAAATTGCTAAATGAAGCAAGATCCTGTAAGAAACACTAGAAAGAAAAAGATAGACATTTAAGCCTTTAAGATCTGTAGATAGTAGAATTCCTATATAGAGAATCTAAAGCAACTGCCTAAAATATTTAAATAAGTTAAAGATATAAAAGAAAATATGAGGAGGGAATAACCATCTGAGTGATTAATTTGAAAAAGCAAGGAGAGCTTTTAGAAATGAAAATAATTAACAGTAGAAACAATGGATAATTTTAATTGTAAAGTTGCCTAGAAAATTCAAACAGGCTCAATATCACAGAAAAAAAAGGGGGGGGGAGTGAATTGTTCTATAACAAAAGAGTCCAGGAAAAAAAAAATGATACCAATTTAGAAACTTGATTGGATGGTAGGTTTTACAAAATGCTACGAAAGTCAATTTTTTTTAAAATTTATTTATTTGAGAGCGACAGACAGAGAAAGACAGATAGAGGGAGAGAGAGAGAATGGGCGCGCCAGGGCTTCCAGCCTCTGCAAACGAACTCCAGACGCGTGCGCCCCCTTGTGCATCTGGCTAACGTGGGACCTGGAGAACCGAGCCTCGAACTGGGGTCCTTAGGCTTCACAGGCGAGCGCTTAACCGCTAAGCCATCTCTCCAGCCCGAAAGTCAATTTTTGACATTCAGAAAATCATGACTATGAGCTGGAATGCTAAGTTGGTCTTACTGCTATTAGCAGAAAGATGGAAAGAGTAAGAGGCTGTGAGCAGTATGCACAGACCCCCTTGAGTGGGGCGACGGAGCGTAAGCCACAGGAACCAAGCAAGCTAGTAAAGCGACGGGGATGTTAGACAAAATTCCATCCTCCACTGGAAACCCAAACGGTGAAAACCTAGCGGAGCTGTGAACTTCAACGGGTTTCTGTCATTTTTCTGTTGGGATTCTACATGAGTTATTCCCAAGATGCATCTTACTGCAAATAAGCCTAAATATGGTGGTGGATTTCTTTTCTTTTAATCACTAATTTTTAAATGTAAATTGTATGTCCCTTCTTATATCATACAAACTTTTTTTTTTTGAGGTAAGCCCAATAGATTGCCCTTTTTTTTTAATGCAAGAGAGTGAGAGTAAGAGAGATGAAGAAAGAATGAGAGAGAGAGAAAGAGTGAGAGAGAGACTATTGGCACACCAGGGTCCCAGCCACTGCGATCAAACCGCAGACGCATGTGCCTCCCTGTGCACATGTGTGACCTTGCCTCACCTTTGTGCATCTGGCTTACATGGAACCTGGCGGGTCAAACAAGATTCATTAGGCTTCGCAGGCACAAACCTTAACTACCAAGCAACCTCTCCAGGCAACATCATGAAAACTTAACCAGTCATATAAAAATAGGTTACTAAGAGATGCCAGGCACCAATTACCCTGGTCTTGGAAAAACACTAAAGGCTTTGAGGGGCTGATTACTGTCTGACTGGATTAGAGTAAGTCAGAAAGTTGCAAGTGTTTATAAACAAGCTCTCTCTTCCTCTCTCTCTCTCTCTCTCTCTCTCTCTCTGCAGTAATGCCCTTGCCCCATCCCGTGCCATATGCTTTTTCTCTGCATCCCTGCTGCGTCCTCTAAATGTTATGGTTCTGATGAACATAGCTTGCAAAACAGTGATTTAACTAGTTTACCACAGAGCCATTCTTAGCCTTGAGGTGAGAGAACCTGCCTGTCCACACTTTCTGTGTAGGTTTCTTCAGAAAACTTTAGACAAAGGAATGGGATCCCCATAACCCTAATGATTGCTTCATATAGTGAGGGTGCTACTCAGATAAAAGAGATAGGTTGGCACTCAAATGGGACGTCTCATGGTAAAGTAACTGGCTAAGTTATTGGTACCCAGTAATGTTGATGTGATGGGGTTATGAGCCTTCTTGTTTTCTACTCAAGTACAAGATCTCAGTCTGTGAATGTTATGGGAGAAACCATCTACTCTCTTGACTGAATCAAGAGGTCCACTCCATGGAAAAGAAGCCATGCCTGGTTCTGAAAATGCAGTCAAAATCTGGGAAGGCCATAGAGCCTAGCAAGGAACCTACTAGTATTTTTGACTAAATGGCATGGTATGCCCAATAAAATTACCCTCTAAATATTTACATTTATGCCCACAGATTAATGCTGCTCTCACCTTTGGTCAGAGAAGCGTCTTTTTCCAGTTACTGGGGAGATTCAAAGCTTATCAAAGTGTTGAGAAAAAAATGATTAAGTGCTCAGCACCAGGTGACTCATCTTTATCATGCCTGCCAAGGCTTGGGGACACGGGGGAAGAGGAAGCAGAAATATTTTAAGAGACAGAGGACGGACGAGGAAGGAGTGCTTTGGAGGACTGCCCTCCAGCCATGAAGTGACTGTTCTATTTATGACTTCACACCAGCTCTGCTACCCCACAAGACTCGCACAATATTTAACCCATCAACAACTGGCTATGGGTACAAGAGTGGGAGAAATGACATCAAATAGAAGAGGGACAGGTTGGAAAGAAGGAATGCAACGGGAATAAGCATCAAAGAAGAACACAAAGGCAGTTGTGGCTCACGCCTTTAATCCCAGCACTCGGGAGGCAGAGGAAGGAGGCTCGCCGTGAGTTCGAGGCCACCCTGAGACTACGGAGTGATTCCAGGTCAGCCTGGGCTAGAGTGAGATACTACTTCAAAAAACCAAGGAAAAAAACATTTAAAGAGAAGGTAATGGGAGGGCATTATGATTCAATTACAGTATGTCCATGTATTAAAATTATTAACAAAGTAGAAGAGATCCAAATATAAAGACATACTATTGTTGTAAGAAAACACAGATGTTTTATTGTCAAACATTAACATCCATGTTAGACCATAAAGAGACCACATCCCAATGCAGTACAACAATTAAAGTCCAAGCTGGCTCTGCATTAGGAGTGAAGGACACTTGTCCACACACAGTCACACTTGTACTGTCACGGTGACCTGTGCTTCTCATAATGCGGGCTCGCACCTTTGATCTCTGCCTCCTGAGACTTGGTAACATTTGGAGGTGCGCTGAGGGGGCGCAGAATGCTGAAGACTGTCCCCAGGTTCTCTCCACAGAAGAGAGGAGCACGCTAGCACTGAGTGGAGTCCCCGGACCTTGAAACCAGATTCCTCTGTATTTTCCTCATCTAGGGTCCATTCATCCTTTTTATGTCTCACTGGAAACAGCATCTCTGGAACACAGGAAGCACTTCATGGAGGGAGAATAGCCACCACACAGAAGTGTTTGCTCAATCCATAGGAACAGCTAACATGCCCATCCAAACTTTCAGAAGTCAATGATTCCTTCTGAGTCACATGATGATTTCTTCTCTCTGACTTGGCATAACATCGGGTTTCACTGTCTGTCATTGCATGATCACTGTGGATGCATTACATCAAGCGGTTCTCAAGGTGGGCTGCTTGTGAGAAAAATTGCGTGGGAAGAAAAAAATTCAACAAAATCTTTGGAACTTTCTTTCATGTATTTTCCACAGACCAAGGTTAGGAGAATGTTTGGATTCTGTGACTCAAAAGTAAAGATAAATTTGTTGTTTTGTTTTGCTTCCTACCTGCCCTGTATAAGACACAGACATTTTTGGCGAGTGATCCCATTGAGCAGTACAGAGGAAGCCAGTGTCTCAGTCATCTCTACACAGACAATTCTCACCCTGTAGCTTTGGTTACTAGGAATACTTACGTGATCATAGGTTCTTCTTGGCTCAGAACTCCATCTGCTCCTCCAGTTCATTCCTCACCTGAAGCTATTGTGCTTGGCTTATGATATCATGATTGTCTCCATAGCAACTATGATTTCATAAGCTGAGTTTTCAGATCACAGGTGGAGGATGTGAAACAAGAACTGATGTGTTCTTCACCAGGAGCATTTCTGAGTTTATGTAAATACTTTATCCAGGCTGGGCATGGTGGTGCACGCTTTTAATCCCAGCACTGAGGAGGCAGACATGAGAGGGCTGCCGTGAGTTCAAGGCCACCCTGAGACTACATAGTGAATTCCAGGTCAGCCTAAGCTAGAGTGAGACCCTATCTCAGGAGGAAAAAAAAAAAAAAAAGAAATTTTATCAAGATAGAAAATGTAAACACTAAACATACTAAATAAATGTGTGTATGTGTGTGTGTGTGTGTGTGTGTGTGTGTGTGCACTATGGTGGGGGGGGGGAGATTGAGACCATCATGATTCAACAGGATGCCCTCCAAAGTCACAAATGTTACTTCAATACTTACAAAGCTTCTAAAACAACAGAAATACATACCACCCTGTTTTGTGTATGGTTATACTAAGCTACTTTTTTTTTTTTCTTTCTACACATTTTAGGAACTTTAACATTTGAGCCCAAAACAAATACTGGATGAGACATCACATACCAAACTCTCCAATGACCAAAATATACATGCCTGACTGTGTACTTTCTCACGCATCTGTACTGTCTTACAAGGCCTCTAAAGATCTGAATTCTTTGTTCACTTCAACAAAGTATTATAATATCCTCCCCTTAAGCCCTTCCCTTTTTCCCTTCCTCATAGTCCTTTTCTAAAATTTATACTATTAAATGCTGAAAATAATCAGTGAAAGGCAATACTAGGTCTTTCTGTAAATGGAAACTGAGAGTGGATTAATAGAAGGAAGACTGCGGCAAAATCTATCTGATGAGTACTTTTGAGATGCACAAGGATTCTAAATTCCATCCTCATAATTCCAGGTACGGTGAGATTTTCCTTCCCCAATGAGCTGAAATGCCTTAAGAGCTGTTCTCTGAAGAAAGAGTAACAGAAAGTCTCGGGATTGGAGGTGCCGTAGAGCAGAGGACGTGAATGCCACACCCAAAGCATCACGCAAGGTTAGCTATTGAGATGCCAAGGCTTCTTCTGAATGTGGATACCAGAATGTGGCAGCCAAACTGTCATCCTGCATGTGGAAAAATGAGAGTAGAAAACCATCTCTGTGTGTGTGGGGGGGGGGGGGTCCTCAGTTCAAGAAGAAAGATCTGCCGATCATGATCTTAAACCTTTGTCCCCACAGAAGCCGAGTGACTCTACAGTGAAACTCAATGAGAGCAAGGCAAGCCTTCACACCTAGATCTTCTCTCTTCTGTTAAGTTCTCAGTCTTAGACATGAGCAGACAGACCAGTGTCACTACATCTCCCCCGTTCATCCTCTCTGAACATGCCCAGAGGAGTGCCTCCCGGTGATTCTAAATACAGTCAAGTTAAGTCAATTGTCGAAACCAAACCTGAGGCTGTCTTACATCACAATCTGTGTTCTTAAGGTTGATGGTCCATCCTCTAGCAGGTGGAAACGTGCGTGCCTCCAGAAACAAGGTAAGGCTGTGAAGAAACAGAACTGATGGGGCATTTGGGAGTCGTAAAGACGTTGTTGAGCTCTCTACCCATGTCTACCTCAAAGCGTAAATGCCCACACATTTCTAAAATACTATGCCAGCCAAATACAACATGCCAAGGCCAGTCTCAGCTAGCAAGGCCTAGGTTCACAATTTAGCTATCCTTAATAATTTTGTACATTTGGTTCTCATCCAAAATTTATAGTTAAAATATTGGTTTTACATGATGAATGAGACAGTGTGAGAAGAAAGACTATGAATTCTTTCTTCTCTTATTCATTCAATGAGCATTCATTGAGAGTCTCCTACATACTAGGCTCTGTACTTAAAGAAATGACTATAACAGATGGGTCACCTGACTTGCTGAAATTTACATCTAATAAGTGAATTTTACCTTCACCCTTTTCAAGAAAAACATACACAATTTTTCTCAAGCTTTTTTTGGTAATTTGTAGACCCAAATTTCAAGGAAAATTTGGGGGAGTATTATGCCATAAATCAGGAGACACAAGGAAAATTGGGGGAGTGTTATGCCGTAAATCAGGAGACACGAGGTAATGGCGCATTAGCTGAGCAGTTATGTTTGGCCAGACTAGTGACTTACAAAGGTTTTGAAAACTCTTTAAGATGAACTTGCCTCTGCTCTTTGCTTAAGACCCCACAACTTTCTGCGGGCGTCACTGGTCTGTTTCAATCATTAATCTAGCCTGATGACTCCTGGGCGCACGTCCCTTTTCACAACACAGAATCCATGATGCTCTAAAATCCTCCCGAGATTCAGGACAAAGCAAGAAAGAAGAATGCAATGGCTTAACAGACTATTCCTGGCTCTATTAACCACTTTTGAATCACTGGGACCAATACCTGACACAAACAGCTTAAGAGAGGGAAGGATGACCCTTACAATCCCAGATTTGGGTTCACAGTTTCAGGACACATGTATTCCATTACAGTACAGGGCATGGGGAGTTCATGGGAGGAGGTCACAGAAACTCTTCACCCGGTAGAGGACCAGGAAGCAGAAGTTCAGGACAAGAACCAGGAGCATGTACACCCTCCTGCCCACCCTAGTAGCCTGCGTCCACCAGCCAGGCCAGCCTCCTAAAGTTTCTACTCCAGAACAGTACCACGAACTGAGAAGTCAACACTCAAAATATGGGCCTGAGGAGGACATTTCAGATTCTGAGTGTACGTAACACTGCCAGGACAATCACTGGGAAGCAAGAGAGCACAAATCCAGATAAGGAAACGGCAAAGACTACAGGAATCTCTGTGGAGTTGTACAAGGCAGAAATGTTTTCATGGAAAAATAATCTTGTAGACAAACTCACAGACAGAAAATGAAATCTCTAATCCATGTGGCCCTGGGGTACAGTTGAAACATGAGACTCCTCAACAGATGAGATACAGAACCTATACTGACATTTCTAAATTCAAACCAACAAGGAATACTTTACTAGCATAAGCATATCTTAAGGATTGTGAAGGATATACTTATGCTCAGAAATTACTTGTTCGTTTGCTTTGTCTGAAATTCAACCCTAGCTGGGCATTGTAGATTATAATTTGTTGAGCCTGGCATGGCTGCTGAAGGGAAAACCAGACAGTGGCCCCAGTGCAACTTACAGCTTATGTTTGATTTAATGTAGAGACAAGGAGCTAGCAATGATCTCTGGCTCTCAGATGCTCTATCAGTAGATGGATGATGACAGTTAAGACGTGTGGGCTACCACCGTGATAGAAGCCAGGACGCTGGGGAACAAGACCAATACCTGGGGACCTGACAGGAAGGTGTTGCAGTTAGCTTCTTGTTGCTGGCACCCAGCACCCAACCAAAAAGTGCTTATGGGAGGAAAGTTGTTTACTTTAGCGTGCAGTCTCAGGGGAAGCTCCGTGACGGCATGAGCATGCATGAGCAGAGGCTGGACGTCACTTTTACCACAGCAGGTGGAAAACGCCCGCAGGAGAGGGAGCAGAGCTCTGGCAAAAGGGAGTTGGCTATGATACCCCTAAGCCTGCCTCCAACAACACACCTCCTCCAGCAAGGTTCCAGCTCTCAACTGCCATCGGCTGGGAACTAAACACTCAGAGCATGAGTTTATGGGGAACATCTGATTCAAACCCCCACAGCTTACAAGCCTTAATTTCATTTCCTTGAAAAAAAAAGAAAAAACTTACAGAAACGGTCAATGTTGTAGAGAAAAAACTTCTCTGGGTGCCAGAATCTAAGAGGGAGGGGAATCTATATCACAAGGGCACCGCCTACCTTTAGCAATAGAATAATTCCCCAATGAATTCATACCTGAATAGAGTATTAGGCAGACGCTGAGCCTGGTTGTAGAAAGTGGTCACTGCTATCTACAAGAGGGATACATCTTTCCCCTGGTCTCTTTCTTCCTCCCTTCCTCCCTCTCTTCCTTCCCTCTTCTTCCTCTCACTCCCCTCCTTCCTCCGTTGAGGCCATAAGCATATGCTTCTTTCCACAATGCTCTGCATCAATAATGGAGCCAACCATCATGGACTGACTCCATTCACCAAAATCTCAGGGCTACTGAGATGGCTCTGTGGTTCAAAGGCCCTTGCTTACAAGCCTGCTGGCCCAGGTTTGATTCCCCATATAAAGCCAGTTGTACAATGTGGTGCATGCATCTAGAGTTTGTTCCCATTGGTAATGGGACCTGGTTCACTCATTTTCTCTGACTCTCTCTATCTCTTTCTAATAAATAAATAAATAATTTGTTTAAAAAATTCTTCTTCCTTTAAGTTGATTTTCCCCAATATTTGTCACAGTGACAGAAAGTTGACTCGCATTGACATTGGTTCAGCTTTCTTCTACTTGCTGGGGGGCGGGGGGGTGGTGGAGTGATTCTTGCATATTACTAAGCTTTACTGTTTAAGATGTTTAAATTCCACAAAAATACACATTTCTCCAAAAATATAAATTTGGTCATTTCTCAGACTTTAGGTTCCTTCTTTGTTGAATTTTGGAGTCAGAGTCAAGGTCGCTACTGCACTTTAGTGTTGAACTTAGATTCCTGGAAGAGAATTCTCATGACGGTGACCCTCAAACACTGTCTTCATCCGAAGGGAGTATCACATGTACAGAGTTCTTCCCTGGAAATCTTGATAGCTGAGCTTCAGTGTTGAAAATATATATATATTTTCACCTTAAGAAATGCCAGTAGGAAGAATAGATGGTTGTAGAGTGTTCAGGGCCAGTTTTCCCATTTGTTATTCTGACAGAAAACACCTGAGACATAGGGAGCTATGTATCTACGATTTCCTTTCGTCACCGAGTTACCCTTTTTAAATGATATGCAGTGTGTTCCAGGGGAGTGTGCACATACGTGTGCCTGTCTGTGCAAGCACGGGTGTGTGATGAACCAATGTGGTTCTGTTATCTTTGTACCATGGAGGCTTCTTCCTGGCACCCCAGTTCTTTCGCTCTTAAGGAGAAAAACTAACAAAAATATTCTCGTACTGATTTCTTATGATGGTTTTTCTGTGTCTATTTGGCTAAGCCATAGTGCCTGAGTATTTGGTCCGACACCAGTCTAGATGTTGCTGTGAAGGCTTTTTTAAAATATGTAGTTAACATCTAATCCAGTAGATTTTGAGTCAAGCAGGTTATTCTCCATCATGTGGACCGGGGCACTGAATCAGTTAGAGGTCTTTTGTACAAGTGAAAGGACTGCGCTTCTCTGGAGAGTAGGGAATTCTGCCAGCAGACTGCCCTCAGACTCCTCCAACACTCGTTCTTGCCCACATTTCCAGGCTGCTGGTCAACCTTAGGCATTTCAAATTTGTTAGCCTCTGAAATTCTTGAAATAAATTAAACTATCTCTCCCTCTCTCTCTCTCTCTCTCTCTCTCTCTCTCTCTCTCTCTCTCTCTCTCTCCACACACATACCTACAAATTCACAATGTATATGCATCTTGGTTCTATTTCCTTGAAAAACCCCAATTCTCTAATTACTATGGTTCTTTTTATTTTCTAACCAAAATTTGATCGAAAAGCTAGACCAAATTCTCTCTCTCTATTTTACATTGTGTGATCAGTTCTTGGAATATTCCATCACTGAGTTCTCATGGTATTCTAGAAGCTCTGCCTTGAATTAGTTAGTGGAAACGTGTGCAGATGTGAAGCCCACATTCGCCCTCAGCCCAAAGGTGCCCAGGGGCTGGACGTCTACACCCGCACACCGGCTCTTCTCTTGCGCCATTGCACTGGGGCGAACCAAGGTGAATTCACCTGCAAACAGCGTGGTGCCGAGCCGGGCCTTGCCCGTTGGAGCTGGGAGGGACAGTTTATTTGTAAAGCTAGCCAAGAGTTAACGGCTGCCCCTCGCGCTGGATGTGTGAAATTTTTGCACAGCTGTAGGCTTCCAGGGGCCTCAGCTGGAGCAGCAGGCCAGACCCCAAGCGCTCCAAAAATTTCAGAGGTATGAATCAAAATTCAGAACTTCCGTGAGGCCTGTGGGTCCAGGCAATGGCATAAACAGGAGTCTGTGAGCAGGCCTGGGTGGACGGTGTCACGTTCATCCAGATGGCACGAAGTGGTTGGGCGGCGCTGTAAGGGGTCACTGAACCACGTACACCCAGGTATGTTAAAATCGTGAGATTAGCCCAAACGCTCACATTTTGCTTTCCTATGCATGAGTATCAAAGTGGCTCCAAGCCCTCAACACCATCATCCATTATCAAAAACTGAAAGCAGCTGGGTGGATTTTTAAACTTTCTACACAGGCAACCACATCTGGTCCCAGTTTGCCACAAAGAAATTGGTTTCATTCTTTTATCCAGCCCCCACTACAGGAAGCCCTGGGAGCCGCCTGACTCCCCAGCTAAAGTGTCCTCAAGCTGGTCTCAAGGCCTCTCCATTCATACGAAAGAATTTGCAGCCCCTCCCTTGCTTCTCCCTCCAGCTGGGAAGTCCCTGCAAAGGCAGAGAGCCCGCAATTCCCTCAGTTAGTTTGCAGCTGGGAATTTGAAAGCTGCTCTGGTCCCTTGGAAAAACCCTATGGACAGATCCTGTGTACAAAGGAAAAAGAATCATTTGTAATGGATAGTTTCGGAACTATTTTTTTTTTAAAGATTGTGAGAAGAAGCGTTGACTGACTTTCTATCTCAAAAGCAGGGCTCAGCCATCTCTTTGATCCCACTGACCATCAGCAGTTGTGGTCATTTTCTGCCTGGCCATGGAGAAGAGTTAAATGATGGTGTCCATAACCCCCCACTTGACTTCCTCCCCAGCCTGCCTCAGCAATCTCTCCAGGTACTTCCTGTCTCCTCAGCTCCACTGTCTGGCACTTATTTCAGACAAGTCAATATGTTTAAATTATATCTGAACTCAAGGTAATTAATCATAAAGCTTTATGCTATATCATGTGGGTTTTTTTTTTTTAACTCCTGGTTGGCATTCCACTGAATCACAATTAAAAAGAAAAGGCTCGGCTGGAGAGATGGCTTAGCGGTTAAGGCGCTTGCCTACAAAGCCAAAGGATCCCAGTTTGACTCTCCAGGACCCATGTAAGCCAGATGCACACAGTAGCACATGCATCTGGAGTTTGTTTCCAGTGGCTGGAGGCCCTGGGTTGCCCATTCTCTCTCTTTCTCTCTCTCTCTCTCTCAAATAAATAAATAAAATATATTTTTTAAAAAGAAAAAGCTAGTTGGGATGCATTGTGAATACCACATATCATTTGAGACTAGGAATCCTTTCTGGACAAGACTGCACACAAGGCTCCCACTGAAAACCTTGGGGGATCCAAAGAAGACAGTCAAGATGGCATCTGGGGAAATGTTAAGGGTGGACTCCTAGGAGGCGGGTGGGTCCAACAGTATAGGAACTATTTAGTTTGAGAACATAAAAGTCAGGCGATGACCACATGAGAAAGCAAGCTAGAACTGAGATATAGAAGCCTCCTGGCTACCTGCCACAGTGCTGGAAAGCTGAGAAGAAAGATCATCTACAATCTAAACAAGGACTTCATCCTGCAAGCTGCAAAATCAAGCAGACAAGATCCAGTCATGGGTGCAATGCTGGCACATAAGATATGGGGGCAATCAACTGGTCTCTGACTGGGTATGAGACCCTGCTCGGGGGTGGGGGGAGGGAATTCACGCCTGGTACTAAGAACGGAGTCAAAAGCCTGTGGCTTAGAAGATCCCCATAGGGCTCGATATGTAAGGGTTCACTGTTCTTTGGCTAAATGGAGAGATAATGCCCACACAATGTATATGTTTATGCCCTTTGATTAAGGCTGTTCTCTCTTGCATTTTAGAGAACCTTCTCTTTGCAGATGATGGTGAATATCAGGCAGACCCAAGATTCATCAAAATGATAAGAAGAGAAAATCCCCATTCTTAGCATGAGACAAGTCCCCTCTATCACACCGGCCAGGGCTCCGGGAACACGCAGAGAAAGTGGCCAGTTGAACCTGAGGGTTGCTCTCACTGCTAGCCCGAGAATTGTCCTCTGTGGACGCGGTGGTCGAGAGCGAGCAGACTCAAAACCCACCCAAGCAGAAAATCAAAGGCTGTGGAGAGCTTAACGCCAAAGGAGATTTCAAGCATGCCCTCCAAGGTTCGGGGGGCACCGTAGAAGAAGGGGAGGAAAGAAGAAGGAGCCTAGGATGTGAAGGGCTCACTGTGGGCACCGCTCTTCTGACAAGAACCGGCTGGTGCATTCACGACCCCGCCACGGTGACTGAAGCCCCCCCCCCCATACCTGCGCCGTTCTGAGCCCATCAGCATTTGGACACGTAGGGTGCAGGAGGACAAAAGTGAGGCAACAACGCCAAGGAAGCCCTGGTGGGGGGCAGAGGAGCGGGAACAAACAGCAGGACAAGACGGGAACATGGTCACATCACAGTGTGTTCTCAATAAAATAAGATGTAGGGGACAACAATCAGGTCATGAGTTGTTTCTTTAATGCACTTCACCACCATGACAGGAACTTTCAGGCACATTGAGCAATTGCATCATGGGACTGGATTGGATACATTTACTGAAGCTCGACAGGTGCTTACGTTAAATGGATTCTGGTATCCTCCGGGTTGTTGTTTTTTTTTTTTTGCTGTTGTTATTTTTCAAATTAAAAAACAAATCATTTTATTTATTTTGTTTGGGAGAGAGAGAAAGAAAGAGAAAAATGGGCATGCCAGGGTCCTTAGCAGTTGCAAATGAACTCCAGACACATGTGCCACCTTGCACATCTTGCTTTATGGGGTCCTGGGGAGGTGAACCCGGGTCCTTTGACTTTACAGGCAAGTACCTTACCCGCTAAGCCCCCTCTCCAGCCCTGTCCTCCAGTTTTAATGGTGGACTTACCTCACATGACTTTCGCATTCAGTTTCCTCGGGTCTGCCCAGTCCAAAGCTAGATATAGACCCAGGGGATGTAATGAGTCGTGGCTTTCCTCAAAGCTGGCTGGCACTCAGGTTCTGGCTCTCAGTGAAAACTTCCTCATTTAGGAAATGAAGTAGGTTTACTATCTATTGTGATATGCTTCTCTTCACAGAGTTATGTCTGACGGAAAGTTTTAGGGGGATACCAACCTCAAGCACTTCTCTTATATTGACCCATACATTAAAGCCTACCTTCTCTGTGGGTGCCACTTGGAAGGCCCAGGCCTCCCATACTTCTGACCAGCTGGTGATTCCCAGGGGTCTCCTCTCTGCTGTCTTCCATCACTCACCCATATATTCCCTTGAGACAGAGTCGTCCTCTGAGCCTGGAGCTGCCATTTTTGTGGCCGTTCTCTGAGCTCTGCTCCCCATGGGACTGAGGAGACAGTCATGTGTGGCCATGCCCAGCAGTTTGCATGGTTTCTGGGCAATTAACTCGGGTCCTCCTGGAGGCTCTCAGGTCCTCCTGCTTGCAGAAGGCACTCTGACTCACTGAGCCATCTCACCAGCCCTGGAGTCACTTGTTTAGAATTTCTACATAGGTCTCACGACATAAGCACAACTGGTGAAACTACTGGTCCCTGGAAAGAGTCTCAGCCTCCAGCCCATCTTCCCTCCCTCCTGGGTTCAGGGACGGGGCTAAAAGTTCTAACCCTGTCCATAACAGAATGTCGACTGGTTCCATTGTGACAGTTACTGGTTATTGAGGGAGGGAGTCCTTCTTTTACGTGATGTAGCCACTGGTGAGTGAGAAGGAGTTTGGTGGGGTCAACCAGGACAGGGGAGGGTCATGGGAGGCACAAACCATCAAAATATAACATGTATGTATTAAAATATCCCAAAACACATAAAAATGTTCATTAAAAGAAATGTTCCAGCCATCTGATCACAGGGTCAGTTCCTCTGGCAGTCAGCTTTGATCCTTAAGTTACCTAGGGGCCTGCCAATTAACATAAACATCTCATGAACATAAACAGATATGGTTGAAAAGGGAGCATTATGAATAACATAAGATTCTTTTTTAATAGCTATCATTAAGAAATTTCCAAGCATTTTAGAAGTTTTGTGCCAGGAACCAGAGATGAAGAACAGATATATGTTTCTCAGTTTCAGAAGGTCATGCCATTGAAGACACTTCAGAAAGTATGGGGAAGACATAAACTTGGGATTCAGAAAAAACTGAGCTGAATTCTCATTTAAGCATACATTCGGCTTCCCCCCCCCAAAAAAAAAAATCAGAATTTATAAAAAAATCATAAACAGTATCAATCTGAATTCAACATAGGAAACATATTCTAGGTATTTTTAAGCAGGAAATCAAGTACTTTCAAAATCCCTCAGAGAGGGCTGGATGGATGGCTCAGTGGTTAAGGCACCTGCCTGCAAAGCCAAAGGACCCAGGTTCAATTCCCCAGGACCCACATAAGCCAGATGCAGATGCATAAGGTGGTGCATGTGTCTGGCTTTCATTTGCAGTGGCTGGAGGCTCTGGTGTGCCCAATCTCCCTCTCTCTCTCTCTCTCTCTCTCTCTCTCTCTCTCTCTCCCTCTTTCACACTCTCTCAAATAAATAAATAAAAATAAAAAAGAGATGAAACAGACACAGATCAGTAGCTAGAAAGGGATTGTACTTAGGAAATTGTCAATGTCACTTCAAAGGGAGTAAGAAACCTATCCCGGAGAGTAAGTATGGCCCAGGAACACAGATTCAAGTCCCCATTGGTTCAAATACCATGTTCCAATATGATAGCAGTTTCATAAAGCCTTTTATTGTTTTACTAACAAAGAAATGCCAAGGTTCTTAAGAAGTAACATGCTGTAAACATGAATTTGGAGATTACAGCAAAGTAGGAAGATCTTTGCTGTATGCTCAGACGTAATCCGATGGCATTCTTAGCTCTTGGCTTGGTAGAAGCTAATGGTCTGTTTGCATATTCCGAAAGAATTTACCTAATAAAAGGATATTGGGTCACACACAGAGGTGTGCAATAATAGATAGTTAAGGGGCTAACGACAGCCAAAGATAATTTGATTCCCAACTTGTAACATTCCAGCTCTCCAGTCAGTCAGCTTTGTAGGATGCTTAACACAGACATGGCTTTCGGGAAGCGGCTTCAGCTCACGGAATCTTAAGAGTGAAGAGACAGATCCTCTGACCGCGCAGATCTCAGTGCTGCGTGGTTGCTTGCACACTTCCGCTGCACTTGGGGAACACTCCCAGATTAAATATCTGGCACCCTAGGAAGCGTGGAGGGGGAAGGGCTCTGGAGGACGAAGAGAAGAAACGCTGCTGTAGTGCAGACAGCTCGGGCAGCGACAGACGCTTGTCCAGAGCCGACCTGAATCCCAGGAAAGGCGAGCGTGCGCACGCCTCCCGCACACGCCTCCCCACGTGCCCGGGTGGCAATCTCCACGCCTCACATGTCAGAAAGAGCTGCTCCAACACTGCTTTCTTTTTATTGTACTTTCAGCTCTTATAGTATTTTCACTTTATCATATTTAAAAGATTTGTGTCCTTACTCTTTGATCCCTCATACATTTATCTAATTTTGTTTCTACATTTATTTCATTATTGAACAATCTGTTTTCCTTTTCTCCTTCATTTGTCATTTTTTTGTGTCTTTTTTCTTCTCTCTACCATACTTTTAGTAATATTTTGACTTTATCCTATTGTATTTTATAAAAACAAAAACTCATGCTTCAGTTCTTATTCCTTTTGTGACATCTAGCTAATATTTGTTTTGAACATCCTTATTATTAGAAAATTATGTTGTTGCTACTGTTTTTTTTCTGTGCTTTATTACTTTCTAATCTTGTACTCTTTCTGTTCCTACTCCACAAAATTTTCCTGCCCTCCTTTTCCTTTGTTTTGTTAATATTGTATTTTTGCTTTTTTCTGTTCTTTATTACTTTCTAATCTTATACTCTTTTTTTCTTCTACTCCACAACACTTTTCTGCCCTCCCCTTCCTCTGTTTTGTTGGTTTTATTTTTGCTTTTTTCTGTTCTTTATTATTTTCTAATCTTGTACTCTTTTCTCTTCTACTCCATAATATTTTTCTGCTCTCCTCTTCCTGTTCCATTTTATTTTATTCACCTTGCTTCTCTTTCACTTTGCTTTGCCCTGCCTCTTTCCTTAATCCCACTCATTTATTATTTCCACATTTACCCTAAATAATTTTACCTTTACAACATATTTTACATTGATTTTGACATTTTCAATTTTATGATCAGTGGTGACATATTAGTGGGCTTTAATTGATTTAACTATATTTCTAAATCTTGTATTTTTATATCTTGTATCCTTTGATGGCATTGTAATTGCCTTTTCCCATCTCTGAGTGGTACTGGGCATTAAGGTTTCAGAAGCAGGCTGTTCAGTGAGATTTCCAAGAAAACCAGAAGTGTTATCCAAACTGATAAAATCTCAAATTGCAACACAGAAGCACAAGAAACATGAAAAAGCAACGCAACATAATTCATCATAAGATCATCGCTGCTCATCTACTGAATTCAAGGACACTAAAGCAGGTGAAATGCTGAGTGAGGATTTCAGAAGGTTACTGGGCGTGGTGGCTTGAGTATGAACCGTCCCCCATAAATGCATGTGTTTGCAATTGAGTCTCCTATTTAATCATCTACTAGTGCAGCTTGTGGGAAGTGGAGCCTCGCTGAAGGACGTGGGTCACTGAGGGGGGAACTTGAGGTTTATTAGTCTAGATGTTCAGAGTTCTCTCTCTCTCTTTTTTCTTTCTCTCTCTCTCTACTGATGTATGGAGATGTGAGCCTGGTGTGCTCTTTGCTTTGGCTTCCCCAACAAAGAAAGAAAAGAAATTTAAAAGGCTACTATGAAGACATTCCTAAGAGTAAAATGAATACCTATGAATGGTTACATTAAAAAAAATCCAAGGGGCTGGAGAGATGGCTTAAGGCACTTGCCTATAAAGCCTAAGAACCCAGGTTTGATTCTCCAGGCCCCACATAAACCAGATACACGAGATAGCATATGCACCTGGAGTTTATTTGCAGTGGCTAGAAGCCCTGGCATCTCTCTCTCTCTCTCTCTCTCTCTCTCTCTCTCTCTCTCTTTCTCTCTCTTCCCCCCACCACTCTCTCTGTCTCCATCTCCAGTAAACAAATAAATAAAAATAAATCTTCTTTTTAAAAAAATAAAAAACAATAACAAAAATATCAGAAGGGCTAGAGAGATGACTCAGCAGTTAAGGTGTTTGCCTGCAAAGCCTAACAACCCAGGTTTGATTCCCCAGTGTTGCAGTTAGGTTTGCATTGCTGTCAGAAATCACCTGACCAAGAGTAGTCTTTGGGGTAAAAAAGGGTTTATTTTGGCTTATAGATTCTGGGGAAAGCTCCTAGATGGCAAGAGAAAACGATGGCATGAGCAAAGGGTTGACATCACCCCCTGGCCAACATAAGGTGGACAACAGGAACAGGAGACTGTGCCAAACACTGGCAAGGGGGAGCTGGCTATAACACCCATAAGCCCACCACCAACAATACACCGCCTCCAGGAGGCTTTAATTTCCAATTGTCATCAGCTGGAGAGACTAGCATTCAGCATACCTAACTTTATTGGGGACACCTGAAGCAAACCACCACACACAGTACCCATGTAAAGCCAAATTGAGAGAGTGGCACATGCATCTAGAATTAGTATGTAGTGGCTAGAGACCCTGGTGTTCCCATTCTCTCTGTCTCTCACTGTCTCTCTCTCTCTCTCTCTCTCTCTCTCTCTCTCTCTCTCTCTCTCTCTGCTTGCAATTAATTAAATAAAAACTTTTAAAAAATCAGAGTGCTCTTAAAGAAATAACCTAATGGTACACTTGAAGTTCTTAGGAAAGAACAATCCAATCCCAGAAGCACTAGTCAGCAAGAAATAAGGATGATCAAAGCAGAAATTAATAACATGGAGACTAAAAGAGCAATGCACAGAATCAATGAAACAGAAAATGGGTTCTTTAAATATTAAAAAATGATTGACAAACTTACCAAGAGAAAGAGAGAATATCCAAATTAATAAAATTATCGATGAAAAAGGGAAATGTATTGTATATGCCAATGAATTCCAGAGGATCATCAGGGAATGCTTAGAAAACTTATATTCCAAAATCACAGGAAAAATCTATAAGAAATGGCTATATTTCTATGGAGATATGACCTACCAAATTTAAATCAAGAATATTTAAACAGGGCTGGAGAGATAGCTTAGTGGTTAAGGCATTTTCCTATGAAGTAAAAGGACCCCGGTTAGATTCTCCAAGACCCACGTAAGCCAGAAGCACAAGGTGATGCATGAATCTGGAGTTCATTTACAGTGGCTGAAGGACCTGGTGCACCCATTCTCTTTCTCTCTCCCTCTCTCTCCTCTCTCTCCTCTCTCAAATAAATAAAATAAATAAATATTTTAAAAGAATATACAAATAACTTAAAGCCACAACAAAATCAAAGTAGTAAAGTTTCTCAATAAAGAAAAACCTTAAGACCAGACTATTATACAAAATATGAAGAAAGGTTCACTACTTAACTCATTGTATGAAGCCAGTGTTGCCTTGCCTGGAGAAGGATGTGACAACCACAAAAAAAGAAAAGTTAAAGAATTTCCCCAATGAATGTAGATGAAAAATTCTCAATAAAACACTTGCATGTTGAATTTGAGGGTATATTAAGATCATACATCATGATGACAAAGTTGGTTCATTTCCAAGAATGCAAAGATGGTTCAATATATTCAAATCAGTAAATTTATTACAACACATAGATAAGAACAGAAATCACATGATTAGCTCAAAAGATGCAGAAAAGGATTCTCGCAATTTTCAACATCCCTCCATGATAACAACCCTGAAGAAACTAGGAATGAAAGTTACATATCTCAACATAGTAAAAGCTACATATGTCAAATTTTTACCAAAATCATGCGAAGTGGGACAAACGGTAAAAATTTCCTCCACAGTCATGACTGAGACCCATGTGAGGTTCCTGTCAGTGTAGAGCTTAAAGTTTTAGCTAGAGCAAGAAGTACAAGGTCCACAAACAGGAAAGGAAAAAGTTTGTTACCTAAAAACCCTAAAGACTCCATGAGAAAACCCCTAGATCCTATTAAACATTTTCGTAAAATAGTAAGATATAAAATCAGCACATAAAAATCAGTAGCCTACATGAACTTGTTAAGAAAAAGAAATCAAAGGAAATAAGTTCCATTCACAATAGCTTTAAAAAGTAAATAAACCCAACCAAGTGGGTGAAGAACTTGTGCAATGAAAATTTTTAGACACTACAGAATGAAAATGAAGATGAAAAAAGATGGAAAAACTGTCTTTGCTCATGAATTAGCAAAACTGATAATGTGCAAAATGACTATATTACCAAAAACCATCTATACATTCAATGCAATCCCCATCAAAGTTTCAATTACATTCTTCACAGGACTAGAAAAAAAAAATTCTAAATTTACAAAGACTATAAATAGCTAAAGTAATTCCAGATAGAAAGTGTAAGGCTAGAGGTATCACAATTTTAAATCATAACCCTGTCTTCTGGTCTCCTACTTGGGTATAGCAGTCACTAAAATTCTGATTAAAAATAAAAGATTCTAGGCTGGAGAGATGGCTTAGCAGTTAAGCGCTTGCCTGTGAAGCCTAAGGACCCTGGTTCGAGGCTCGATTCCCCAGGACTCATGTTAGCCAGATACACAAGGGGAAGCACATGTCTGGAGTTCGTAGGCAGTGGCTGGAGACCCTGGTGAGCCCATTTTCTTTCTTTCCCTCTCTCTGTCTCTCTCTCTCTCTCTCTCTCTCTCTTCCTCTTTCTTTCTCTGTCTGTCACTCTCAAATAAATAAATTTTTTAAAAATTAAAAGAAATAAATAAAAGATTCTACATTCACAAATCAATAAGAATCTCTGAACTATATTTTATTAAGAGGCACCTGTATACATTTGCATAACTAATGGATGATGTTATCTCAGTGGCAGCACATAAGTCTAAATTATAAAGGCAGTGAAATTTTGATTTTAAATGTTGAAAACAATTTCATCTTTTTAGCGACTATGTCTCTATGGCTGTAATTCTTTCTTTCTGAACTTTAGGCCCTGAGCTCAATTCATGAGGAAGTCATTTAAATCATTGATTAGTTTGAAATATTCAGAGTTATTACCTATCTTTTCCCTCTGACTTGCAACATATTTATTCATGAGTCTTTGTTTTGCTTGTTAATTTAAGTGCTATTTTTGCTTACTTGAACAGCAAATAATTTTGGAACAGTTATTTCCTATATATTTTTTTTTAACCATTGACTCTCATCCTCGTAGAAAATATCCAGTAAGTGATTTCCAACAGTTTCTAGGTTTGGGACAAATAACCCATTTCTACATTTCTTTACGGACTCATTCTGAGCGTAAAGAAAGAAGCAGACTGGAGACTGCTAACGTATGCACTCATGACTAACTCGGGGGAATATGAGGAGCGACACTTCAGCTGCCCACTCTCCCAGTCCCAGACTCGGATGTCTTTCAGATTAACAAGTTATGGTCCACATTTCTCCAGCTAGACATCTGGGCTTTGCAGCTGCCACAAGGACCTCATGTGGCTGGGAATGTCAGCTTAAATCTAGTACAAAGCCAAGGAAAGGAGAAATGGCAGGATTCTGTTGGCACCTGGGCCACCTACGTGACACTGACTGCTAGCCTCGGTCAACTTTCAAGGGACACAGTAAACCCTGGGAGCCACTGCTATGTCACCAGAAGGCAAAATGCCATGTTACAGGTCGATAACCAGAAGTCTTCCACCGAGTGGTGACTGCAAGCTCTGTGGTAAGTGTAAGGCCACACTGGTTCTCTTCGAAATTTAAAGTCCACGAAGGCAGAAGTGACATCTCATCCATTTGATGATGCCTCACGCCGTTTCTTCTATGGAGTGGCCCTACCAGAATGAGCTAGATGGAGCATGGAAGCGCCCAGAGATGTGGTTTCTCAAGCTTGACAACTTCTGCAACCTCTTCATTCCACGGTGATAAGGACAGGGAAGGACTCTGAATTTAAGTCTCAAAGCCATGAAGAAATCCAGAAAGCGTTAGAAAGGCACAACAAGAGAGCCCTGTGCAGCCACATGTCAACACCAGGGAGGCGTTCTCCGCGCTTTCACTTAGAAGATGCCTATCACACCTCCCCCTGATGATCTTATTCAGAGATAAGCCATGATCTTAGGCTCCCCAAAAGTGGACTTACTCCATAGCATGGGGACCCTAAAATCCTGGAGTTCCAGCCTGCTGTAGAGTGACTCCATCTTTTGGAGAATCTGAAATCATGGCTTTGTGAAGTTAGAAGGACAACATGAGCCTGTATTAAGGATAACTTCACAAAGTCACAAGTGTCAGTCCTCAAACGAAACGTCTGTGTGATGGATATGATTTCTGATTGGGACTTTCCCTACATTTGTCACAGCACTGCAAATCTCCACAACCATTCTGGCTGGAATTTTGGTCTAAACGGATCGGTCATGGTCCCCTATGGCCCTGTAATCAGAGAAACCAATACTGTTGTGCTTCTGCCAACGGTGCTACTGTGTAGACAAATCACGGGTGATAAGATTGGCTGAGTTGCAAAACTGGAGTGGTCTCCAGCGGGCAGAGTGGACACATGCAAAAGGCCCTCTCTTTACAAAGGCGGGGTGGCCTGCTGGGTTCCAGTGTCACAGCGGGTGAGCGCCACCTCCCTCCCAGATGCCACGCTAAGGAAAGACTCTCAGGGAAACTGTGGGAGGTCCCAGCATTTCGTGTTTCCATTTCTTTATTTGTAAGACGGGCATCCGAAAAGCTAAGCGAAAACAGACAACATCGACGTACCTATTAAACAGTGGGCAACTTTCAGTGTGTCAACTATAAAATTAACAGGTGCCTCCATTTCAGGAATGAGTTGGAAAGAAGTTAAGTCATGCTGATCAAAAACTTCTGCCAAACCAAGTGCTTTTAACTATTTTGTTCTCTGGAGGCATAATTTTCTACCTTGAACCATTTCTTAAGCCATAGAAGCAATATTCATTCTTACCGCTCCCTTTTTTTGTATTTGCCTTTTTTATTTTTGTTTTATTTATTCATTCATTTTTTTTTTTTTTATTTTTTCTTTTTTGGTTTTTCGAGGTAGGGTCTCACTCTAGCCCAGGCTGACCTGGAATTCACTATGTAGTCTCAGGGTGGCCTTGAACTCATGGTGCTCCTCCTACCTCTGCCTCCCGAGTGCTGGGATTAAAGGCATGTGCCACCACGCCCGGCTCTATTTATTTATTTTTATTCATTATGTACACAGTGTATACAGTCATGTATGTGCCATCATTAGCCTCCTCCCTGTCCTCCCCCCTCCACAGGGACCCTCCTCATTGGGGAATATGGGTCGTGCATTATTGGGGTGGCCATCAGTGATGGGCAGGAGGCAATGTCTCTGTGCATAATGACCCAATGTGTGGCTATAACATTCTTTCTGCCTCCTCTCCTGCAAATTTCCCTGAGCCATGTTGGGTTCACTTTAGGTCTACTTCAGTGCTGAGGTCCTGGGAGTCTCTGGATCTCTGGTTTGGTAGGAGTTGAGTGTTCTCTGTGTCTGTCTCCTTCACCCTTGGGCTGGTACCAGGTTCACCAAGGAAGCAGCGCTCTTGCTCATTTCCCCAATTACTCTTGTTTCAGCCGGGGCCCTGGGGAGGTATTATGGGCTAGTTCTCTCGTTAGGATCTGCATCCATCTGAAAAAGAGAAGCAAATTCTCCAACGGAGAGTAAACTTAATACCAAATAAATGGGATAACCATTTTTTTAGAGAGAATTTAATAGGTGTAGGCTCTCTTGTAGCCCACGATTGGTGAGAGCTTGATAATAGACAGTGGTCTCATTTTTGGATATGGTTCTGACTTGTTGCCCCGCTCCAGCTAAGGGTTACTGCTCCATCTTCAAGCACAAGTTAAAAGGCAGCCTTGACTCTGGGGTGCAAGGCAGAGGCTTGCTCCAATGGTTCACTAGAAACGTGTCCTGTTGCACATTTTCCACAAAGGGCCAATGATATAAAGGAATCATTACATAGAAAACTTTCCCTGCAAATAACAGCCCTCACGTGTACAGCAAACAGTTTCCAACTCACTGAGCCATCACCCCAGCCCATATGAGCAAGCCATGCCTTGGGCTGGAGAAATGGCTTACTGGTCAAGGTGCTTGCCTGCAAAGCCAAAGAACCCAGGTTTGATCCCCAGGACCCACATAAGACATGCCCAAGGGGGCACACACATATGGAGTCATCTGCAGCAGCTGGAAGCCCTGGTGCACCCATTCTCTCTCCCCCCACTTCTCTCTCTCTCCCTGCCTATTTCTCTGTCAAATGAAAAATAAAACATAATTTTTAAGAAGCCATGCTTCCGCTCTCTCCCATGCTGACCATCCAGAGGCCCATGTGTCATAGTCCTGCTCTGTCCCCTGCTGACCATTTTTGTAGGATTGGAGGTACAGGAAGGGGTGTGCTTATTAGCTTTGTTGAGAGAGAGAAAGAGAGAGAGAGAGAGAGAGAGAGAAAAGTGTCTATGAAGAAGAGTTGGAAGCCAAGCCAGGGCTAAGGTAAAGCATGATAACTCCTCTTAACCACTTGCAATTGTAATTTTGCAATTGGACTGCCTGGCTGACTTAAGTTGTTTCACGATGACAGAAGAGTCAGAGAAATAAAATAGCTACAAGGACATTCGTCCTTGAATCCAATTTTAACTTTAAAGCAGTGTTGCCCCACTGGTGAGCTGCATGCAAGGTGAGGTGGGATGTTAAAGTGCTTAAGAACCTGGGCCTTTGGGATCAAAACTGGATTCATATCCTGGCCCTTTCTCATTGTTTCTAAGGGAAACCCACAATTTCTCCAAATTTAATTGAGTTAGTCTTTAAAACTGCATGGTGGGTACAAGACAGGTTCTTAATTCAAACTCCATAGGACTAAACAAAACAAGGTGAATGAAAATGACGTGACATGCAAGGGTGCTCGGAGCGGCAGCTCTTACGATGAGGTCCGTGTGGTCCGCGGCGTCCTCCCAGCTCTGCGCCGGGTGGAAAGTCCCTCTCTGTGCCACATACTTGCATCTGGAAGGTGAGGCTAACCCCTTCCTTCCTTGCTTAAACCACGCTTGCTGTTGTGAACTACATTTTTGGAGGAATTAGCAGATGGATTCAAGCCTTCGTCGGTTCTGTTTTACGGAGGTTACGCAGCAGTGCACAATCCGAACCTGTCGTGGTGAGATTTCCATCACTGTCACAAATATCTAAGCTAAGCCAGCTAGAAAAGAATGGTGGCTTTTGGCTCATGTTTCAGGAGGTTTAGTTCCTGGTTGCTTGGCCCCCATTGCCCAGGGCTTGTGGTCAGAGTACTTCATAGCACCCAGGCAGCACAGAGAAAAGAGAGAAGGTTCCAGTATCTTCTTCAATGGCACGAGCCCCAGTGATCTAACTTCCTTCTGCTAAGCCCCACCTTTTAAAGGCCCCATCACCTCACAATCACACTCCAGGCTGGTGCACAGGCCTAGAATACATGAACTTCTGAGGACGCTTATCCCAAGTACAGCAGATCGCTGTTCGCAGGAACTGTAGTATGAAGGACACATGTAGACCCTAGCCTTTATAGCAATCTGCTCTTTACTCACTAGGCCAAGCCCTTCAGGAATACTTCCCTCCATATCCTGAACTCTCCCCCCAACCCAGAAGGAGCAGGTATCTCATCAGCTCTTCCGCCAGTGCTGCCAGAGGTTTTAGTGTAAAAGCCTGGGCTCCAGTAGCCCCAACAAGCTATGTTCAGTCTAAAAGGACATTGAAAGAGGGAAGTTATGCAGAAAGAAAAAATAAAGAAATTTATTCAATGTGCCCCCACTGGAAAGGAGAATAAAGGGGTCCATCTTAGGGGTAGCATGACATTTAGGTTTAGATAGAGAGCAAGAATACATATAACTGGGCTGAAGAGATGGCTTAGTGGTTAAGCGCTTGCCTGTGAAGCCTAAGGACCCCGGTTCGAGGCTCGGTTCCCCAGGACCCACGTAAGCCAGATGCACAAGGGTGTGCACACACCTAGAGTTCGTTTGCAGTGGCTGGAAGCCCTGACCCACCCATTCTCTCCCTCTCTTTCTCTCTCTCTATCTCTGTCTGCCTCTTTATCTGTCTGTTGCTCTCAAATAAATATTTTTTTTTAAAAAAAAAGAATACATATAACTAAGCAGTCCACTAACAACCCACCATGGTCTCAGCTCCAGCCCAGCATGGTGGTTTATCCAGCAAGGTCATCCTGTAGATTAAGTCATTCATTCATTAATCATTGAGAGTTCACCTTGCCATTATGGATAAGTGTTCCCACTTGCGGGAAGGGGGTGTCCTGTCCTACAGAGCACAGGAGGGAGTGTTCACCAAGCACTGTGAAGAGGTGCTGTTGAGACAACCAGCAAAACCAGACAACAACAAAAAATAGTGACAAGCCAATGGCAATGGTATGACTCGATTTTTAAATTGAAGCGATTAAAAATATCTTTAATGACATGTTTTCTTAAATGTGATAGATATATCAGCACTGTGCTGGGGATAGAAAAGTGAATAATACAGACATATCCCTGACCTTGACAAACCATCAGAGATAAACTGGATGATTACAGTGTTGTTAAGGGAGAAAGCGAAGTGACAGACATTATTTATTTTTATTTTCTAAGTAGATATGGCTTAGTAATATGCACAGAGCAAGCACCCAATAAATGCCTGAAAAAAAATGTTAGGCAAATGACTCACATTTATTGAGTGTTTGCATGCATCAGGCCCTATTCAAAATTTGTCAATGTGTTAACTCATTAACTCATTTATGTAGTGTATTGAATGAATTGTTATGCATGAGTAAATATATTTAGTTAATTCACTTAGGAAATAAAAGTCAATAACAAATGGTGCATACTCACCACTTCTACCTTATGTATTTATCCTAAATTCATTTGAATCTGTTCAAGAAAAGACGAGAGTCAGCAATAATGTAGGTGGATTTTGGTCTAGGCATCAAGAGACCTATATAGGGCTGGAGAGATGGCTCAGCTGTTAAGGCCCTTGCCTTCAGAGCCTAATGACCTCAGTTTAGTTCTTCAGGACCCACATAAAACCAGATACACAAAGTGGCGCAGGCATCTGCAGCTCGTTTGCAGCAGCTGGGGCCCCTGGCATGCCCATCATCTCTCTCTCCTCTCTCTCTCTCTCTCTCTTTCTCTGTATGTACGTACATACATACATACATACACACACACATACACATACATACATACATACACAGAGAGAGAGAGAGATCTTGTTCTGGAAAGATGGCTTAGTGGCTAAGGTGCCTGCCTGTGAAGCCTAAGGACTCATGTTCAACTCTCCAGGTCCCACGTAAGCCAGATACATAAGGTCACACAAGTGCACAAGGTCACACATGTGCACACATCTGGAGTTTGATTACAGTGGCTGGAAGCCCTGGCATGCCAATTCTCTCTCTGATTTAAAGCACACACAGAGAGAGAGCTGGGCTGGGGAAATGGCTTAACAGTTAAGGTGTTTTCCTGCGAAGCCTGGGGACCCCTGTCCAATTCTCCAGGACCCAGGCAAGCCAGCTGCACATGGGGAGCACATGTCTGCAGTTCGTTTGCAGTGGCTGGAGACCCTGGCACACCCATTCTCTCTTTCTCTCCGTCTCTTCCTCTCTCTTTCAAATAAGTAAAAGAAATAAAATATTTTTTTAAGTGAGAGAGGTTTATATAAACAAGGGAGGAAATGGGGTTTTGTAGCTGCATCAGCAGAAGCTGAGCTCAAATCCTGACATCCCCTCAGAACAGGTCTCACCTCCCTTGCTAATCTGCAGATTGGATGTAAGGTGCTCACTGTGCGGGGCTGCTCCGCAGTGACACATGGGCTTCCAAGTGAAGAAGCGCCCTGGCCTGGGCGGAGTTCTCAGGAGCATAGTCAGGGCTGAGAGGCGGCGGACCACAGAGAGAAGCCAGGATGAGAATCAGAACCCCGCATCCTAATCCAGCTCCATTAGCCAGTTGAACTGGGTGAGCAGGGGAATTAATTGCATGATGTTGGGTTAAGACACCTGAGTACAAAAACCCCTGCCGTGGAAAGGGAGGCAAGGGCAAGCCCTTCCTAGGGAATGAATCACCCCGGCTTTCCAGGAGTCGCTGGCTCACCTGCCCAGGGGCTTTAAGGCAGGCAGATGCATGGGGTGAACTCCCAGCCCCTCCTCTTCTTGGAGCCCAGAACTGCCCGGTGGGTGTGGGTGTGGGAAATGTGGCTAACTCGGCAAAGAGCATGGGTGCAGCAAGCCCGGCCTGGGTGTGGACTCTCGGGGTCACCTCCGACTAGAGGAGCTGCGGCCTCACACGGAGGACCGAGAGCAAGCGCGGGTGCCCTCTTTCTCCTCCGAGCCGGCGTGGCTGGCTGCAGAGCCAGGGCAGGTGCGGGAGTCCTCCGAAAGAAGAACTAGCGCTTTGCACAGCAACGTGACTGCCGGAGGGGAAAGTGAGCAAAACGTCCTGGCTCTGGCACACTGTGCCTCCTGAGAGGATATGCAGAGGGCGTGGGCGTGGGCGAGGCAGGGCTTAAGGTTCAACTGGGCAGCATTGTGTATCTCACAATAAGCCCTCACCCCCTTGTCCTTGGCTCACTGAAAAATGAAACATGTTTCATCTGTATCAATTATTTCCAATTTTTAAGCAAGTGATCAATAAACCCTCAAATGCAGTGCATGCGTTAATTGTGTTTGACCCTTCCACTTCAAGCGCATATTCCAAGGGAATTATGGTACGTCTGTGTTTGGGTTTGAAATCAATTCATTAAGACCTTGGTTATACAGGAGTTAATTGATGTCAAGAACTCTCTCTCTAGACGCTAAGCTGCTTTTGAGAATAGACTTGATAACAAAAGAATCTTAAGGCCTATAGGTTGTAACCTCTAAACCTGCTCTGCTTTTGCTGCGAACCAAAACATGTGGCACTTTGAAGTATAGATCTACATACCAGACCTTGATCCTGACTAAATTTATGACTCCTTAGGTTAAATGGGGCCACTTACATGGTATATTAGAGATCTCTCGCGCGCGCTCTCGCTCTCTCTCTCTCTCTCTCTCTCTCTCTCTCTCTCCGTCTATCTCTCTCTTTCTCATAGTCCTGGTCAGGTAAGAAAAATCTTAGGAACAGGCACATGGGAGCAATGTGGCAAATCACTCGAAGCTCATTTTCCGGCTATGCGTACTAAAATTAAATCCAGAACAACTTCAGAAGTTTCAGACAAACACCTCATCATGCCACATGGCCCTTCCTCACATGTACTGATGCACCTTATTACATATTTTACCTAATCAACTGACATTTTAAAGAGTGAAGTATTCAACAAGAATAACAGTGTGGTGACAAGTTAACCTCCCTCTCCACTTCATTAAAAAAAAAAAATTTGTGTTGTATTTGGTCCCAACACAGGTCAGACATTTCACTAATTTGTTAGCTACTAAAAAGATGTTTTTATATAGAGCCTGCAATATTATGCCTTCTGTGATGATGATAGATCCCAACAGAACTCTAGACTCAGAGATTGAGGTAAGAAAGCTGACCTGCAATTATGATACTTAAATAATTCCACAAAAGTAGAGCATTGTTCAGTAACTTATGGTCTTTGATCTCATCACATGTTTTTTCAAACAGAAAGGCAATTGTTTCTTTCCCCTCTGCTATCTGGAGATAACAGAAATAAAGGTTCCAGATGTTTCTCTTGAGAGGTTAGAACTGTAGGGACATTTCTTATGGGCTTAGGTGGCCTGCCGGAAGGAAATATTTTATGTGGCATTTTTTTAAGTTTTTTTTTTTTTTTTTGTCGGGGGACAGATAGAGAGAATGGGTGTGTCAGGTCCTCCAGCCACTTCAAACAAACTCCAGTTGAATGCGCCACCTTGTGCATCTTGCTCACATGGGTCCTGGGGAATCCTGGGTCCTTTAGCTTTGCAAGAAAGTTCCTTAACCACTAAGCAACCTCCCAGCACTTCTGTGGCATTTGACTGTACTTTTTCTGACTTGTATGTATCTGAAAGTAGAACTGTGAGCAAGTGGAAGGAGAAATAGTCGTTGGTTCCACTTGTCTGAATTTTTGCGAGACCCAGACCTCAGCGGGCATCAAAGCCCCCGGTAGGATTCTTCATGGTGCAGATTGCAGGGCCCAAGCCTGGAGGCCCTGGTGCAGAGCTGGCGTGGCGTGACAGTTTGCCTTGCTGTCAGCTGCTGACATTGATGGTCCAGTGACTTCACTGACATGAGCAAAGCCCACGGCTTCTACTGCCTGGGATACAGTTACATTGTGATCTGGAAGACGGAACCCTAGACTCCATCAGATCTGTCCTGAGGAGTCAGTGAGGGGGTAAGTCCAAATCAGAATCAAGAGTTCCTCTAAGCAAACAAGCCCGTTGGATGAGTCTTCTGTCTTCCTCCTCCATGGAACACGTGAAGATAGAGGAGTGACCCGGGAACTGAACTTGATGCATCTGGGAGTGGAAGATGCCAAATGGCTAAAGTCCCAAAAAATCACAATGGAAGCAGGGAAGGGACTCATCTCATTTGAAAGATAGGGAAACAACAAAAAATACAGAAATAGCAGATGGTTACAGGCCTTGCATCCTTAAACAACTTTCTTTTTATTATTAGTTATGGACATACTTAGTATGGAAACATCCCATGTCGGTACCATCCTTTCCCTCGTACCTGCCCCTTTCCAAAGAGGGCCCTCCTCAGTGGGATTGCAGGTATTCCCCATGGGGTTGTGGGTTATGCATTGCTGGAGCAGCATTCAATCACTGGGGAGAGGCAGTGCCTCTGAGCATGATGTCCCAACTTGTGGCTCTAACAAACTTTCTGCTCCCTCTTCTGTAAAATTCCCTGAGCCATGTTGGACGTGTTTTAAGTCTACTTCAGTGATGGGCTCCTTCAACAACTCTTTAGCTGTCGTAAATCTCAACCACTTAACTTTTACAAATAAGATATGAAATGTGATTGTCAAGTTCATCTAGGTTATAGTCACATGCAAGCATAGGTGAGATTTTGCTTAATAATTTGTATGACAGTAAAGGGTGCATGGAAGTTGTCCCTGGATTTTCTTTCTTTGGAAATAAACAGTGGGGGGTGATGTGGACTGTGGATGGACAGATCATCAGGACACCATTCAGCTCCAGACAAGAACTCTACCCAGATGGGATTTCATAGCCCTCAATGCTTTGCATGGGAAGTCTCACCAGGGAATCTCAGGGAGAGTTCAATGCTGATAGCACCTGTTTCCTGATAACCCCCTTCAGCAAGCATTCCCATTTCTTCCTCAGGAATCAAGAGACCTTGGGCAGGTAGATTGTTTTGCAAGAATTTTCCAGAAAACCAGCATATATCTGGATAAAAAAAGAAGAGGAAGAAAACATACCAAACAACCTATTACAACAGAAAATATTTCATTTGCTTGAAAGACCTCAACCATTAATTGACAGACCGTCTATTTAACAAAGATTAGCATGAGCCCTGAAGAGAGGAGCAACAAGGCTCTGAATTGTTTGGGGGCTCACTTTAATTGTGAAGAAAGTGTTTTCGCATTTCTAAATAAAAGGAAAATGGGGGGCATCTGAGAGATGGAGCTGGGCTGTAATAATGTCAGATATTTACTGAGCACAGGCTATGCCCTTCACAGCAACCCCTGGAGGAAGAACAGGCCAGGAGAGGTCATGGAACATGGCCAGGGTCACAGAGCTGGAGAGGTCATGTAACATGGCCAGGGTCACACAACAAGCACTTGTGCTGATCGCCTATGTACGGCTCTAAGTAAAGCTCCTGCTAACAGAACTTCCTCACTGAAACAGCTTGCCTCCCATAAAAGTGCAGTTGTTGGGTCCCCAGGGATCCAGCAGCCCCTAGATGGCTGGGAACACACCGGGCACCAAGTGATCTAGAGATCTATGCCCCACGTCCTCTCAATCCAGCCATGGGTAGGCTATCAGAGAGCCAGAAATGACAGGCGGCTCTGAACACACCAGGTCACAAAGACAGGTAGACCATCTGGAGTCCAGGAGGATGAGACCCACGGGGGCGTTCCCACAGCAGTCCAGGCCACATTGTGACCTCCAGTGGAGCCACTGTTGCTACATTCTCAGCAAGACAAAAGAATTGTTTCCAAATGGGCAACCCCAACACAAAAGAACACAAGAAGCCAAGACCAGATAACCCCACCAAGTATATCTAGTCCCAAAATTGAAGCCTCTGATGAAACTAATTAGAGGAAGTTCCAAAAAATTCCAAACCATGATCATGTTAAACATATACAACAAGCTTAAAGAGGGAAAAAACAAAGGCAAGGGAAATCACCTAAAATAACTCAATAGACACCTGAATGAATTCAAAGAGGACATGAACAAATGCCTGAATGAATTCCAAGAGAGCGCAGTCAGTTGACTAAATGCAATGAGAAAGTCAAGCCGAGAAAGGAAAATGGATTTCAGCAAAGAGATAGAGATTGTAAATAAAAACCTAATGGAAATCAAAAACGAAGCTGCTCAGTGAAGAGCTAAAAAGCTAAAAATTAAAAAGCTCCTAGGAGAGCCAAACCAATGGAACAGATCATGTGGGGAACAGAACATTGGAACTTGAGGATGAGGCAGAGAAAATAGATGGGGAGGCCAAAAGCAATGGCAAGTCCTAACAAATATGTGATCAGAGCATGAGAGAAATGTGGGACACCTTACAAAGACCAAATGGGTATACAAGAAGAACTTCAATGGAATAGAAAACATCTTCAATAAAATTATAGAATAAAATTTGCCAAACCTTATGAGAGATACCCAACCAGGTACAACAGGCATACAGAATACCAAACAGAGAAGAACAAAAGAGAAATTCCACATGTCGTAGTTAAAACAGAAAATACAGAATGAGTACAAAAAAACTGCAAGAGAGAAACAACTTGTCACTAACAAAGGTAAGCCCATAAGAATTACATTTGACTTTTCAGTGGAAACTCTAAAAGCCAGATTGTCTTGAGGTGGAGTATTTCAAATATTGAAAGACCACAAATGTCAACACAAACTATAACCAGAAAATTATCCCTTGTAATAAAAAGTGAAAGAAAAACTTTCCAAGATAAAAGCCACCTATATGAATATATGAGCACCAAGTGAGCTCTATAGAGAATTATGAATGTAATACTTCCCCACTGAAAATAAGGAAAAAACATACTCAAGAGGCCATAAGAGAGGAGGGGAAAAACAATGATGTGAACAGATGTGAATACAAAGGAAGATCATGAAAATACCAAACTCCATAAAACCTTCATCATGACAGGAATTACCTCACACCATTCAGAATTAAGTCTAAATATGAATGAGCTCAGCTCCCAAATCAGGACACAGATTGAAGAGATGGATCAGAAAACGGGATTCATCCTTTTGTTGTCTTCGAGTTACCCATTTTGACAGTGAAGACAGACACTACGTTGGGGTGAAGGGATGGACCGAGGTACCCCGAGCAAAGGGAGGTAGGGAGGGAGCACGGGACACTTGGAGCACAGTCTTCCCGTCACAAGCTGGCTCGTGCATGCATGACCCCTTCGGTGCTTGCTGACACTCCCACAAGCTCAGCATGGTTCTGAGCCTGCCTACATCTTGCCATGAAGGGAGGAGGAGAAAAGAAAGGCGACAACAAAGCCGAGGAAGGACTGCCTTGAAAGAGGAGAGTCATCAGAGGGTGGGGTGTGAGGGAGAGAGGGTGGGAACATGATCAAGTTACTGTATGTTCATATATTAACATTCCCAATAGTAATATTGTAAGAGACCAAAAGCAGGTACGGAGAGATGGCTTAGCAGCTAAGGCACTTGCCTGCGAACCCTAAGGACCCACGTTCGACTCTCCAGATCCCACGCAAGCCAGACGCACAAAGGTGAGGCAAATGCACCATCGCACATGGCGCAAGAGTCTGGAGTTTGACTGCAGTGGCTGAGGCCCTGGTGTACCAATTCTCTGTCTCTGTCTCCCCTCCCCTCACTCTTTAGAAGAGAAAAACAACAACAACAACAAAAGATCAAGAACAGGAAAAGGACAAAAAAGAATGCAGGTGCTATTTGGGAGAAAGTGGAAAGATGCTGTGTTAGTTACTGCTCTCATTCTCCGACCAGCTTGAAGGAAGGAGAGTTTTAGTTTGGCTCATAGCTTCAGAGGCTCCTCATCCATCTTGGCAGGAAAAGCCAAGCATGACAGAGCTCATAGCACTGAGAGCATGCAGTGGAAACTTCTCCTACCTCGAGACAGACCCGGGAGCAGAGACCAGGACAAGGAGGGGGGCTACCTAGCCATCTACCCGTACCAGCCATGCCTCACCTGGTAAAGGTGCCACAACCTCCCCAAACAGTGTCATCACCTGGGGACTGAGGCCTCCAGTGCATGGGGGGGGGTGTATCATATTCAAATCACAAGAGAGGACTATTGTTTCATTCTGTAGAAGCTGTAACAGAGAAAGCCCACGCCAGTCACCGGGAGCGAGGGAGCTGCTCCTCCCGCCCAAAGCCCAGAGGCCCGTCCTGGCTCACTTCCATCTGCTGCGCATTTGTGATTCTTCCTGTGTCGCCCACCTTGCTGAAGGAGCCAGGTGCTCTGCGAACCGTCTTCCGGACACTTTGCTTCCCTTGCGGTCTTACCAGATCTGCCCCCCAGATCTTGAAAACCCACAGTGAGAAATCACTCATGTATCAAAGCTCTAAACAAAATAAGGGAGTAAGTACATTAGAAAGGCAAAGCTCTTTTCTCAGTGATCCTGGTCATTTTTCAAAAAGGCTGAAAACAAGTATGTCACTGAATCTTCCTTCCCCTCTCCATGTCTCCCATCTTAGCATATAGCTCTTTCATCTCATCGACTAGCCACTACTAAAAATAAAAACAAAGCAAAAAAAAAAAAAAAACAGGTCAGATGCGGAGGTAGAAAGACAGAGAAGATAAAGATAATGCTCAGGTCTGCTATGAGGAGTGGAGAAGTCCTATATCCACCCTAATCTCTCCTGTGACCTCCCAAGTTCAAGCTCTTGTCACTTCACATCTGGCCCAGTCCTCTTACGTGGTTTTCAAAGAGTATCTAAGGGCATTGTTTTCTACCATTCTTCAAAACACCATTTTCTCTTTAATAACATGGCAATATAAATGAACACATTGTGTTAGGCTGAGAGTTCTGGCCCCAATCCCCCAAAGATATCCACCTTCTGTCTGCTGAGCCTGTACGTGTGGGCTTGTTTGGCTCTATTTTGCAAATACGATTAACAATCTCATTTTAGGGCTGGGGAGATGGCTCAACAATTAAGGTGCTTGTCTGCAAACCTAATGACCTGAGTTTGATTTCCCCAGGACCCCCAAAAAGCCATATGCACAAAGTGGCACATGTTTCTGGAAGTTATCGGCAGCAGATAGAGGCCCTGGCATGCCCATTCTCTTCCCTACCCCTCTATCTCTCAGCTTGAAAATAAATTAATTAATTAAAAAAAAAAAAAACAAGTAAAAAAACCGGGTGTGGTGGTGCACACCTTTAATCCAAGCACTCGGGAGGCAGAAGCAGGAGGATCACCATGAGTTCAAGGCCACCCTGAGTCTACATAGTGAATTCCAGGTCAGCCTGAGCTAGAGGGAGACACCGCTTCAAAAAAACAAGCAACAACAAAAAAATCTCATTTTAGGGCAAAGATCCTGAATAATCTAGGTGGTTCTAGCATAGCTTATGAGAGAAGCAAATATATATTAATCACAACACAAAGCAGAGATGAGGCAGTCTTCGTGTCCTGTTCTGTGCTTCCTGGTCCACCTTGAGATACAAAGCGTTTAAGAGACAAGGAACCAATCCTCTTTAGGAACACGACTCCATCAGCACCCTGATTTCAGCTCCATCAAGCAGATGTCCATGGGCTCCTGGTCTTCAAAACTTTAAGAGAATAACTTGTTTTAACCACAACTCAAAAAAAGTATAGTAATTTGTTATAGCAGTCCCAGGAAGCTAATAATAAATTGTCACGATAAAATTCAAGCATTGTAATGAGCTTCGTATGGCTCTTAGACATCTATGCTCCCTCCTTCTCTCCCATTCTAGTCTCTTCCCCACTGTGCACGTTGTGAAATGATCTGAGTTCTTATCAGTCCAGCCCTTATTCTATGCATTTGTGTAGATGTACTCAAAGAAGATGACATTTATTTTTGTAGATTATAGTGGGTCCAAATTAGTGGCCCCCAAATATTTGGTTTAGCTCTGTCTGCTTTTGAACATTAAGTACAAGGGCTGATCCGTGTCTTTGAGACTTACATCTTTCATAACACATCTTATGTGATGCTTGGTCTTGGCTGCCAACTTGGCTGGAAAGAGATGTCTGGTGAGACCACACCTCTGTGTGCCTGTGGAAATGGAACCTTTCAGTGACAGGCAGGGCGGTAAGGAAGCCAAAGAAGAAAGGTCAAATGGGTCCACCCTCTTCTTTCCAGGTAAGTTCCTTGTGGCTGTTGTCACCTCCTGAGAGCTTCCATCTTCTCGGGTCTCCTTGACTTTTGAAGGAGTTCACAGGTCTTCAGTACCAGACAGGCTGCTGAGGCATCTAGCTTCTTGAAGGCCACGTTCTCTGCCTTTTCGAGTACAGATTTCCATCACTGAGTCACACCGGCCCTCAGTGCAAGCCAAGCCCATAAATCTCCTTTTATGATTATATGTGTGTGTATTCTACTGGATATGTTCCTCTGTAGAACCCCGAGAACCCATCATGTTCTTGAGGTGCATCCATACAAGGGCATGTGTCATCTACCTGTATCGTAGCATATCCCATCCCATGAATGCACCATAATTTGCTTATCCATTTGCATCTAAATTGACTTTGGGACAGAATAAATTCCAGAACTTTCTGGTGCTTCCTCTTGCACTTGAGAGTTATCAGTCTCAGGCCGGAGAGATGGCTCAGCAGTTGAGGCCCTTGCCCTCCAAGTCTAACGACCCAAGTTCAATTCCCAGTACCCACGTAAAGCCTGAGGCACAAAGTAGAACATGCATCTGGAGTTCATTTGCAGTGGCTAGAGCCCCTGATACACCCATTCTCTCTCCCTGTCTGTCTCTGCTTGAAAATAAACAAATAATAAAGTTATCAGACTCTTCTCCATGTCCCACCCTTGTCTCTCTCAATCGGTCCCTCCACCACCCACCCCCTGAATCTTGGCCATCTTTGACTCCTTAAACATATCACACTTACCCTCTCCTTTGGACACCCACTGGCAGCCTTCTGTTAACCAATTCATCCCCAAATATTAGCATTCCTCCTCCCCCGACCTGTCCCTTGCTCTACATAGCTCTAAGTGCCTAACTCATCTGTATTTGCTCAAGAAGAGTCGCTGATTTCTTGAAAGTTCAGCTCTGTGAGCCCACAAACCCGTCTTCACCATTCAGCCCCGCAGCCAAAGCAGCCCCCTCCCCCCCGTGGACTGGAGGCTTAGCATACATTTTCTGGGCGCATGAATGACTGAATGAAAAGTCGAAGCTCTAAAGAAGAGAGCAGGTTAAAGGTAACTAAGCTTCAATTGCATACCCATTCCTTATAAACAAACAAACAAAGTACAGGTTTCATCGAGTGCTTATTTCATCAAAGGCTCTGAGTTCATCAGTCCAGAGATTGTCCGTTTGGCAGATCTGGCTACTGAGGGCTGTCCTGCGGAATGCAGAAAGCGACTGTGACCTCTGTGGATATGGGAATTCACTTTCTGTCGAACAGCATACTTGCCCTTCTTCTGCGGGTTTCATGCAGGGTGGAGCAACTACTCCCTGAAGTGACTAAGAGGCTGGCTCAGTGAAGCCTGAAGGCTCTGGATTCCCGCCCCAAGCAGGCCCAAGATTTACCTGAACCTGCTCTGCTTTGGGCAGCACCCCACCAGGGGTAGAGGCCACCACCCCCACCTCAGCTTACCATCAGGAGACAGAGCATCACAGCTGCCAACAACCAACTGAAAGCTCAGAATAACCTAATCAAAAAGAGCTTGTGGGCTCTGCAGATGGCTTAGCCATTAAAGCACTTGCCTGTGAAGGACCCATGTTCGACTCTCCAGATCCCACATTAGCCAGATGCTCAAAAGTGAGGGAAGACAAGCTCACGCGTTCCCACTAGGTGGCACAAGTGTCTGGAGTTCAATTGTAGTGGCTGAAGCCCTGGCACGCCAATTCTCTCTCTGTCTCTCCCTAAAAAGATAAAATAAAAAAGAGCTTGCTCCCTCTGTTAGGCTGCAGGCTAACAACAGGGACCTGATGGACAGCTTCTTGGGACCATCTGTGACCCCAAAACAGGAAGGGAAGCTTCAGATCAGATGACTACCAGATAATTTCTTGGATCTAAGGCTTTGTTATAATGTAATGGCGGAGAGGGAAAGGCAAAAAAGAGAGAGAGTGAGTAAAAGGGAAGTAAGGACAGGTAGGGAAAGGGGAAATGGACACACCTGGAGCAGAAGGGCTGCAAGAGAATGAGTGAGGTCTGGGGAGGGGAGTTTGGTAAGGAAAGAAACTGTCCTGGGAGCGAAGGGGCCTTGGATGGCGTGCAGAGGTAGGCGCTGGGGGGCGGAGGCCTTCCCTCCTATTAGCCCGGAGGCGCCGTCAATCGCCATACCAGGAAGCAGTCCAGGAGTCCCAGGGGCACTGGGGTCAGGCGGTAGAGGAGAGAGAGGGGAATGGACAGAGAGCCCTGGGACTCGAACACCATTCAGGCCTCTCTCTAGCAGCTTGGTCTCCACTACTGACTCCACTACTGACAATTTACAAGCAAGTCTAAGTGTTCAGAACCAGGACCTGCCTATGAGAAGGGACATATGACATTTGTCTTTCTGAGCCTGAGTTACCTCACTTAGTATAACTTTTTAAATTTATTTTATTTTATTTATTTATTTATTTATTTATTGTACAGAGAAAGAGCAAATGAGCATGAGAGAACGGGCACACCAGGGCTTTTTGCCACTGCAAATGAACTCTAAGGACCCAGGTTCAATTCTCCAGGACCTGTGTAAGACAGATGTGCAAGGTGGCGCATGTGTCTAGAGTTCTTTTGCAGTGGCTAGAGACCCTGGCATGCCCATTCTCCCTCTCTCTCCCTCCCTGTCCTTCCCTCTCTCCCTTGCTCACCATCTGTCTCTCTCTCTCAAATAAATAAATAAAAAGAAAGTAAGAACCACACGGTGGGAAGGAGCACTTTAAGGTCCTGCCGTCCACACGTGAACTGACTGGCGCACACATGGCCTCACGGTGGTTGTGGTGGTCCTAACCCACACAAGACCTGCCCTGTCCTGAGCCCAGCAACATTTTGACATGGAAGACGGAAGACAAAAGGGATGAGGCATTAAAACCAAGGAAGGACTATCTGGAAAGACGAGGGTCCTTAATGAGGGGGTTCGGGAGGAGGATCAAACTGTGTGTATTCAATTCCTAGTATCTCCTATAAGGAGCTTAGTGAAAACACAGACTAGTTTAAGAAAAGGTAGAGTAATGTCAAAATGTTGATGGGCTCAGTCTTGCGGATACAATTACCATTAGGAGACCAGGAGTGTACCAGTCACTTCCTGTCTGCAGGGTCGTGTCCCAAGGCACTCCTTCTCACTCCTTGGCTCTTACATTCTTTCTCTAAAACTATAATTATTTTAGTTATTTATTTGAGACAGAGAGGGAGAGAGAATGGGCACACCTGGGCCTCCAGCCACTGCAAACGAAATCCTAATGCATGCACCCCCTTGTGCGTCTGGTTTACATGGGTCTTGAGGAATTGAACCTGGGTCCTTTGGTTTTGCAGGCAAGCACCTTAAACACTAAGCCATCTCCCCAGCCCTTGGTTCTTACATTCTTTATGACACCTCTTCGTCAATGTACCCCAAGCTTTGGAGAGCAAGATAGGGATTTCATCTAGTGCTGAGCATTCAACACCACTTAGTCTCAGCCCTGTTTAGTTTTGAGTTTCCCCAGCCATCTGTTTGAAGAAGCTTCTCTAGACAGGAGTGAGAACTAGCAGCATTAATATTGCCTCTGCAACCTCCTTCCCAGAGTTCCCCACTGCGTTGACCAGCATGGTAGAGACGTCTCATCCACTGCTGAGCACTCAAATGTAACTTCCCAGCAGCTTGACAATTCTTGGGTCTATATCCTCCTCATACAATTAATCCAGAAAAAAAAAAAAGGAAAATGCCCCATGAGCATGCTGACAAGCCAACATGCCACTTTGGCCCCTGCACATTTTCCGGTAAAGAGCAAAAACCCAGACAGAAAGCATCCTTGGACTTGGAAATGACCTATCTCATGAGTGAAATAAAATATTCATGTTTTTCTCACTTAAATTCTATGCTCCAGTGATTAAAAAGCCAAAAAAGAGAACAATCTCCATGGCCCACTCAATTTCCTTGATTTTTTTCAGGTGGGGGCTTAGTTATTTATTTATTTATTTACTTATTTATTTTTAGGTAGGGCCTTGCTGTAGCCTAGGCTGGCCTGGAACTCACTTTATAGCCTCAGTCTGGCCTCAAATTTATGGTGATCCTCCTACCCCTGCCTCCCGAGTGCTAGGATTAAAGGAGTGAGCCACCACATCTGGTTCAATTTCCTTGAGTCAATCATAACTCAAGGTATTTCTCTTCTTATTCTCCAAAAGGTGATAGAAAGAGAACATTTAAAAAAAATAACCCATATATAAGGAATACCTATTATTTACATTTGCTGGAAAAATCCAAAAGTAATAGACACAATATAAAGAAGTAGTCAGAATATAACAAGAAATCTTTCACTCCTATGTTCACTTCAGTTGCACAAGAGATGCTCTGTATGTTCTTGGCATGTTTAAGCTCTTCGTGCCCTCCTGCTATAATATTTTTGTCACTTCATAACCCTTGTTTCATAGTTTCAACTATTAAAAGGACTTTATTCATCGCCCAGGCTCACAAGCTGGAAGGCACATTTTAAGTATGCTGCCACCACGTGGCTGTCCTGCCACTGTCCCCTGACCCAAGTTTAGAAACCTCTGGCTTCCTTTGGCTGTCATTCAAGACTTCTGCTAACAGATTTTTGTTTTTGTTTTTGTTTTTCCTCGTGGACTTTATCCATTTACTTCCCCGCCACTAACGCATCAAGAACAGAAAAATATTCCGTCACCTTGTGCTCTGGTATAAATTCCCTGAGAATCAAAATTCTAAGTAGAGACAGAATTGCCTTTTTTTACAATCATGGGAGCCGTGGACGGTCAAGTTTAGATGAATGGCCTCAGACCGCATCATGAGACCAACTTTTAAAGAAATAAATTATTTTAGGAACAGCTAAGTACCTTTTCCACTAACTTTTTGCTTTACCTTACATTTCATTATTGGATTTGAAAAACCTGCCATCAAAATCCCTTCCCGGCAGTTAGTTGAAGGTCCAAATTTCTGATTTTCCCTCAGATCCAAGGAGTCCTCTGGGCTCCAAAACCATCCACACATTCTCTCTTCTAATATGCATGGTAAGCTCTTCATCCCAGGCTGGAGGAAAGATTTTGCTACTTGGCATTTCTTCTTCCTTGTTCTTCATAAGACAGCCAGAATCTTTTTCTTTTTTCTAGATTTTTCTCTTCATATAGGAGTAGACAGGACCCAAGGCTGTTTTTCTAGATCTTGATAAACTCAATTTCCTATGTTTCCACTGGGTTCCCTTCTGACCCTACTTTCTCGATGCCCATCAGCTGTTTGTTACCCCAAGAGCATGTGGTGGAACTTGTTAGAACCAATGTTTACGGAGGATTTAGTTAATTTAACTACATCAAGCGCTCAAATCACCACCACGAGGGGCGCCGACCTCGCTTGCAGCTTTTGTAGGCTCTCAATGACCCCTTACCTCTCTGAAAATCTTCCTGGAGTTTTCTGGAGGCACCTAGACCACTCATGCGGAGCAAGTGTCTTCTACAAGGAAGCTTTCTGGACTCAACGTTATTATTCTCAGAAAGGGGAATTTTCCATATTGGAATATTTGATGATTCCCTCCAACTCAAAACAACTTTATGCACGGCCCCCGTAAGTAAGGCTCCTCAAATCACGAAAGCTAAGAACAACAAGGGGCACAGATGGTCTAAAAACTATTACGAATAAATGAGCCCCAGAAGTTCTTTTCCTCTGACCAAAGTGCTGCTTTTCTTCTTCTGCATCTTCGCCCCTCTGCGCACCCTCCTCCTTCTCCTCACCCAGCCACTGCTTCCCGGACCTCCTGCCTGCTCTCCGGGTCTGACTGGCCTGTGCTTCACTGCCGGGTTCACCCCAAACTCGCTCCACTCAATAGTCACAGGACACGAAGGACTTCCCACCCACCCTCTATAGTAGCTCACTGTCACTGTAACGAAAAATCTCAGAAAGTCAACTTTAAAAAAATGAAAGGTAGGGCTGGAGGGATGGCTTAGCCGTTAAGGCACTTGCCTGCAAAGCCTAAGGACCCAGGTTCAATTCCCCAGTACCCACGTAAAGCCAGACACAGCAGGTGGCGCGTGCATCTGCAGTTCGTTTGCAGTGGCTAGAGGCCCTGGCACAACCATTCTCTCTACCCTCCCCCACCACCCCACTTCCTTCATATGTATATTGGTTTTTCACTCTGGCTCAGGCTGACCTGGAATTCACTGTGGAGTCTCAGGGTGGCCTCGAACTCTTGGAAATCCTCCTACCTCTGCCTCCCAAGTGCCGGTATTAAAGGCATGCACCACCACACCTGGCCAATAAAAATATATTTTTTCAAATAAAGACACGTTTATTTTATGCCAACTCGTGGTTTTGGTGGTTTTACTCAGCCCCACTGCCTCTGGCCTTAGGTGACCCTGTATGTCATGGTGAGAGCAATGGGTAGAAGACAGTTGTCACCTAATGTTAGCTGGAAGAAGGGAGGCGAAGGGAGGAGAGGGGAGGGAAGAGAAGGAGTAGAGGAAAGGAGGAAGGCATGGCACTAATATCCTCTTCAAGAATCTTCACTGTGCTTGTTTGCTTTCCCTAAGCCCCACCCCCAAAAATGAGACAGGATCTGAGCAAAATCAACTGCCCTATACAGAAGAGCACCTTGCAGAGATGGCATCGGGTTGTTGTAGGTGATTGGTTACAGGCTCCTCCCAGGGAAAGGGCAAGACAGGAAACAGAAACACAGGCTCTTATCTGTTTGGGTCTTACAACCTGAGACAACCATCACGTCTCTATATAAACATATCTGAATAGACATGTTAGAGAGAGAGAAATGGAGCTGTTTTAAATGAACATTATATCAACAGACTACATTAAGCAAATTAATACATTATAACAGAAATAACATATAAAATGTATTAGTGTTATAACATTTTTAAATAAATTAAGGGAAATTAAAAGATTACTTAAAATTTTATTTCTAGACATAATTTACAATATGATTGTTCTTCACTCACATTTTACTCTATCTTAGAAGATATATTATTTTTTATTCTGCATTAGATTTTTTAAATATTTTATTTTTATCTATTAATTTGAGAGAAAAACATACAGAAATAGACAGATAGGAGAGAGAGAGAATGGGTGCACCAGGACCTCCAGCCTCTGCAAACAAATTCCAGATGCATGTGTCCCCTTGTGCATTAGGCTTACATGGGCCCTGGGGAGTCAAACCTGGGCCCTTTGGCTTTGCAGGCAAATGCCTTAACCACTAAGCCATCCCTCCAGCCCTGCATTAGATTTTTCCAAATCTGGGGCTGTTTTAAGGCCTTTTATATCTGTTTTGCTGACTGGTACTAATGATACCTTATTTGTATAAATATGATATAAATATAAATATGATTATTATCAGTTGTTTTTATTGCAAAGGGTTAATTGCTGCCAGAATTTTAACAAGGGAAAAAATTTGAGGAGTAGCAAGAAAATGGGCTTCACAAATAATAATCTATGTTTGTTCTGTCAGTGAATTAAGAGGCTATCAGTACTTAAAACCTTGAATTTCTGCATCAGCTTGAGGGTTTGCAAGTTACAGAGATGACATCCACTTGATCTCAAAGCTTCACAATAGTTCAGTGCCAAGATTTAAGTCATTTTCTCTGAGGCCCTATGTGGGGAGAAGGGTCCCCTGGAGCCCTGGCTTCCTTGAGAGTTTTCCTGCTCTGATTGGGCCACAGGGGTCTGCCTTCCACATCCATAGCACCCCCAAATCCCACACTTACACTTTCCCAGAAAATGCCCATGGTGGCTTAATTCAGGGGTCTCCCATCAACTTAGGTGTTCCGAATGCCAGGCTCCCCAGCTGATGACAACTGGAAATGAAAGCCTCCTGGAGGTGGTGTATTGTTGGGGACGGGCTTATGGGTGTTACAGCCAGCTCCCCCTTGCTAGTGTTTGGCACACTCTCCTGTTGCTGTTGTCCACCTGATGTTGGCCAAGGGGTGATGTCTACCCTCTGCTCATGTCAATGTTTTCCCCTGCCATCATGGAGCTTCCCCCTCATGCCTGTAAGCCAAAATAAACCTCTTTTTCCCACAAGCTGCTCTTGGCTGGGTGATTTCTACCAGCAATGCGAACCGGACTGCAACAATGCCCTTCCCAGTGGCAGCCTCCATCTTGCTCTCTTGATCCTCCTTCACCATTACCCATAACTATTTACTTTGCAGAGAGAGATTATTTTTATCATTTCACATTTGGTGGAGGGGAAGTTCAAGCACCTTGACTGTGCCATCTGGGCAAGCTATTTGATATCACTTAGGAAACAACATCACACATATATAATGGATTCAGCGTTAGTAAATCTACAGCTTGTTACTAAGAGTACATTGGAGGCTGGAGAGATGGCTTAGTGGTTAAGGCACTTGCCTGAGAAGCCTAAGAACCCACACAGGTTCCACACCAGCCAGATGCAAGGTGACTCAGTGCATAAAGTTGCACATGCTAACACTAGGTGGTGCATGCATCTGGAGTTAGATTGCAATGGCTGGAAGCCCTGGTGCATCAATTCATTCTCTCTCTCTCTCTCTCTCTCTCTCTCTCTCTCTCTCTCTCTCTCTGTGTGTGTGTGTGTGTGTGTGTGTGTCTGTCTGTCTGTCTGTCTGTCTGTCTTTCTCTCTCTCTCTCTCTCTCTCTCTGTGTGTGTGTGTGTGTGTTTGTGTGTGTGTATGTGTCTGTCTGTCTGTCTCTCTCTCTCTCTCTCTCTCTCTCTCTCACACACACACACACAGACACTATTGCTTCCACTCTGGCTCTCTTACATAAAGAAAATAAAAGAGTAAACTGAAGCCGGGCATGGTGGCACACGCCTTTAATCCCAGCACTTGGGAGGCAGAGGTAGGAGGATCACCGTGAGTTCGAGGCCACCCTGAGACTACATAGTGAGCTGGCTAGATTGAGACCCTACCTCAAAAACAAATAAACAAACAAACAAAGGAGCAAATTGGGTTAGCCATACAAAAAGTATTTTAAACATTATCCTTGCATTTCTTCATCTCTACTTATTCACAAGTATTTGTTAATTTCCAACTATGAGTCCAGCACCATGCTAGGTACAGAAAACAGAGTAGTGATGGAGAAAAGGCAAGAGAAAGTGGGAGGGCAGATCAAGCAGGAAGTGGCAGTGCATCTCAGACTCTGAAAGCTTCTGAGCCCCATCTACACCTAGGAAAAGCCAGACGACTCATTCTGGCTCCACCCCAGTGGTCTCCCTCAGCCAAGCAGATCTTAAGTAGACAGCCTGAGAGCATCTCTCAAGTACAGGATGCTTTGTGAAGTAGAAAGCTTAAGGCCAGAGTCAAGGAACTTCCATGGAAGAGTACAGGCTGAAGATTACAGCTTTGCATCACAATTCTCAGTGAATTGACTCTTTACCAAACATGCATATTGCTTTTATGAAAAATCACAATAAGATAAAATCCAAGAATCATCATTAGCTAGTGAGTCCGAATGCACAACACACACACACATATGTAAGTAGGAAAGGCCCGCGCCCTACATTGGCCAGAGCCTCCTAGAGGTTTTCTACACTGAGCATAAAGGCTGAAGGCCTCCTCTACGTTGGAAACGAGGGAATAGGTGAGTCAGAGAAGAGACGAGATGCAGTCATGTTAAGACAGGCAGGATAGGCCGGGGCTAAGGAGCCCATATCGCCCGCCAGCCACCAACGTGAGGAGCAGAGAGGCCATTCCTTCGGAAGCACAGGCCATCACACACAGGGGGAAGATTGGGGCGTGAAGCCCGCCTGAACTCCAGTTTCCACTACATCTATCGGTTATGCCCTTTTATCCAGTAAACAGCTCGCTCCTCTCTGAGTTAAGAGCACAGGGCTGGAATGGGAGACATAGGATGAAGTCCTGTTTCCTCTTCTTACTGGCACTGACTGTAGCCAAGCAGTCCTCGTAAAGCAGAAATGAAGCGCCCACCCCCGCAAGCAGGGTATGAAGACCTGGTGAGTGGCTGCAGATAACAACCCTGAGAAAACTGTGTTTAGAGAACAACTAGCCAGTCAGCGTTTACCACCATCCACATTCCCTGCTCATTTTGGTCAAGCTGTCGGCACGTGTTCGTGCCCGCGCGATGTTTGAGGCGTAGTCTGTGCACAAGTTTCACCTCCCAGTGGATGGGGCACTAAATAGTGGCGTCTAGAAGCCTCTTCCCTTGTGACACTTGTGCCACACGCAGCAGTTCAGGTGCAGTGACCGGGACAGCCTCACTTCACTTTGAGCATCAAGTTTCATTTGGGGCTAAATTGAAGTAATAATAACATATAGCCTTGCTCTAAAGTTCAAATGAGATAGCAGATATGAGTCTTCCCTTGTCTTCACAAAACATGATCGAATCAGAGGACAAAGAAATAACTGAAAAGCATAAAGCCATCCCGAGTCTTCCCTACATCCATAGGCATGAAGACATCCACTAGATGCTGTTGAGTTAAAATATAATCTAAGCCAGGCGTGGTGGCGCACACCTTTAATCCCAGCACTTAAAGGCAGAGGTAGGAGGATCGCCATGAGTTCAAGGCCACCCTGAATCTCCATAGTGAATTCCAGGTCAGCCATCTCGAAACACCAAAAATAAAAAAAAATAAAAAAAATATAATATAATAGAATGTCAACAAATGAGAGTTGAACGGCATTTTCCAAGGAGGATATGGGCTGCCTCCGTCAGTATTTTCTGGATAACCTTTGCAGATAGGTTAGGTCAGTGCGTCTCATCCGCTACTGCTCACTCAGCTAACTGAGGGGGCTGACAAAATCCTGCCGCCTGCTGCCTTGCCCCATAATTGGAGTCTAATCCGGTCAGGGGGTGGTCCATGCTTCTGTGCTTTTCCAGTTCCCTTGGCCTAGTCTGATCGGCAGCCACTGAGGACGTCCAGGCAAACGCTGGCATTGGCTCCCCGAAGTCCGGCCTCTTCTCTCTTTTCACTTTACTCCATGAAGGCTGTAAAGGAAACCGGACTTCATTTTCCTCAGTCTTTGCTGAAGTTAGGGGTGACTGTGTGCCTGGGGCTGGACCAAGGGGCGGAAATCTGTTTGGTGGGAGAGCAAGAATTGCCTGATATCTTCACTGTTCTGATAAAAAGGGACAAGTGTGAGTTGGAGAGATTTCTCAGTGGTTAAAGGGACTTGCTTGCAAAGCCTGCTGGCTCTAGTTGGATTCCCAAGTACACACAAAGCCAGATACACAAAGTAGCACATGCACCTGGAGTTTGTTTACAGGGTGAATCCACACATTCTCTCTCTCCCCGTCTCTCTCAGAAATAAAATATTAAAAAGGGACAAATGCACCCAGTGTACCTTTCCTTTGACCCTCTTTCCACCTTGAACACCAGTGTGGGTCTTCTCTGGAACCTCAGAGATAGAGCAAACCACTAGAGTGCAGAGATGCCAACCTTGACATTGTAGAGTCTCTGACTGGAATTTAGCAATTACTCCCTTCTCACCCTATCATGCCATATAACTACACGTCCTTGCTTAAGCCACCCAACGCCAGCCTGCGGCTGCGGCTGCGTACTTGGCGCTGAGCTACAGCCCCTGAGTAGCAGGAAGATTCTTTCTGCTCTCTCTCACCTAATTTCCAACCATGAGAGGAAGACGCATTTATTATGTAAAAGCGACTACAATTTTCCTTACAAAACAGTGAGTTGGCCTGAAGAAACCAAAGTGTGAACATGCCTTCCTTGAAGGTGTGGCCTCCTGAAATAAGAAATAAATAAATAAAAGCAAATGAATGCATGCTCTGAGATTGCCCTGCTTGGAGCAATGCTGATGATGTAAGAGGTAGGGGAGCCTCTCACCAAAGGGTTTCCTGGAAAACTTCCTGCTCCCTTTCAGAGATACACAATGTAGGCTGAGGACAGGCAAGAAAGGGAAAGGACACCCTTTCTTCCAAGCCCGCTGTCCTTTCCCAACCTTGGTTGACTGCCCAAAGAGCAAGCACTAGATTTACCCCTGGCTAGCTTCAGTGGAATATTCTGGATCTCTTGGTAAAGAGCCAGCTACCCTGGTGGCTCCGTCTTCCTGCTAAGTTCCCGTGTGCTGTCCATAAGGTGCCTGTCCTCTCGGGTGGTTCCAGAGGAGGCTCCACGCTCCCCTAAATCTCCACAGGAGGAAGAGGGACAAGAGGGCAGAGCTCCTCTTCCGGAACATAACCACAGAGCGCCCCGCCTCGGCCAGCATCCTGTCAGCATGCGCCCAGGACGGCCCGAGGTGAACACGTGCTGATCTCACTGTGCATCAGCTGCCCGTGGGTTTTAGACAGCATCTTTCAACATAATAATAATTCTTTCTCTAATTTTTAATAAATATTGTTAGATATTTAATTTAATTTAAATATTTATTTGCAGCCAGGCATGGAGCACGCCTTTAATCCCAGCACTCAGGAGGCAGAGGTAGGAGGATTGTCATGAGTTCAAAGCCACCCTGAGACTACATAGGGAATTCTAGGTTAGCCTGGGCTACAGTGAGACCCTACCTTGAAACCTCCCCTACCCCCAAAAAATATATATCTATTTATTTGCAAGCAGAAAGACAGAGTGAGGACAGACATATTGGGCATGCCACTGCAAATGAACTCCAGATGTATGTGCCACTGTGTGCATCTGGCTTTACATGGGTACTAAGGAATTGAATCTGGGTTGTTAGACTTTGCAAACAAGTGCCTTAACCACTGAGCAATCTCTCCAGCCCATGGTTAAGTTTTTACTTGGATTCTTATTTCTTGATAAAATAGAAGTCTCCCAACTGTAAATTATCTACCTGTTCATTTAGGGCCTCTCTGAGGCTCAGTAGTAATACTTTTTTCTTTCTTTCTTTCTTTCTTTCTTTCTTTCTTTCTTTCTTTCTTTCTTTCTTTCTTTCTTTTTCCCCAAGGCAGGGTTTCACTCTAGCCCAGACCTGGAATTCACTATGTAGTCTCAGGGTGGCCTCGAACTTACGGCAATCCTCCTACCTCTAATTCAAACTGTATTTCAAAATAATATGTTATCTGGAAATACTTGGAAATTACCTGGAAAGTTATTTAAAATGCAGTTCTTTGGAATCTTCTTCAAGAAAATTTGATGTTTTAGCTCTGGGATAGAGTTTGCTTTTCCACAACTATAAGATGTGATTTTAATGGATCAATGAGTTTGAGAAATAATCAAGTAAAGAAAAATAAACACCATTCTCATGTTGTGATCCAGCTTAAAACATACCCAGCCCCCAAACATCCCATCTCCCAGGCTCTCAGACCACCACAGCCCGTGGTACGCTCACCCTGTCCTCCGCCCCCATGTACTTGGCATTAAGTACCCTGACCTCCTCCTCATGCAACATTTAGTCTCTCATGTGACTGGGCCCTTATCTCATTAGTGAATTCCAGGTCAGCCTGAGCCAGAGTGAGACCCTACCTCGAGAAAAAAAAAAAAAAGAAAGAAAGAAAGAATGCAAGAAGAGAGCTGGAGAGATGGTTTAGTGGTTAAGGCATTTGCCTGCAAAGCCAAAGGACCTTGGTTCGATTCCCCAGGACACACATAAGCCAGATGCACAAGGGGGCACATGCATCTAGAGTTCATTTGCATGACTGGAGGCTCTGGTGTGCCCATTCTCTGTCTGTCTGTCTGTCTGTCTCTCTCTCTCATAAATAAATAAAATATATTATAAAAAGAATACAAGAAGAAAGTTACACAGAGAAAGGGAAAGGAAAGGAAGGATGGGGAAAAGCAGGGGAGGAAGGGAGTCGAAGATTGAGCAGCACAGTGAGCAGAAGATAAGGTTCCTGTCGCCACCACAGCCCTGAGCATCAGTCATTCACCCACTAAGGGCCTGCACAGAACACGAGGCTGGAGGAAGGAGGAACTCTTCGGCTGCGCGAGGACACACATCTTCTCTTACCTCTGGTATTGGCACCGTGAGCTCTCTAAGTTACCCTGGCAGCCTTCTCCAGCTTGTGGATGACAGAGCATGGGACTCCTTGGGCTCCATAATGACATAAGCCAATTCTAAGAAATGCTAATGTGTGAGCTGTATATTTCCAATCACCAGTTCAGTTTCTCTGGAGAACACGGACCACTACAGATGGCAAGCACTGGGTTCTTGCAGGGTTCGGGAAGGCCCAGGGTACACTGGGCAGGAGTCGATCAGCCCAGTGCTGCACTCAGCTCTGGCATCATTACCCCACGATCCACAGCTTGACCTTTCACTCTCTTGCAGTTTGCCCATCTGTGAAATAAAAGCCTTTCCGGAGCCAATGCTGCACTGGCTAAACTAGAAATACGCTGGTTCTCCTTAGCAATAGTCTCTTTCTGGCCATATGAGAGAAAAGTACAACAGGGATGCCATAGGAGGAAAGCAGTACCTTCAGGAAGCCTCAAATGAAGACAACCTTCTCAATTTTCCTCAGCACAGTTAGATGTTCCCTGTTTGCCCTAGGGGGGAGCCTAAACAAACATGCCATTTCCAAAGTGTTACCCCATCTACCTCCCTTCTCCTTCCTAAACTTGGCTAGTAGCTGCTAAAATTTAACAGACCCCTGTCTGACCTCCATACCCTCACCATTGCCTCCAGCCCCATCCCAGTGAGCTGGGAGCTTTTGCAGAACTGGTTTGGTGAAGTTATTGGGTGGAGAAGTTCATTCTGTCAACACTGAATGTCTCCTGGATGGAAACCACTCGTGTCTGGCATTAAGTGAGAGGCAAACTTGCATGATGAAACAACGTGAGTTGGACTGAATTTTAAGACAAGCACCAACATCATTGTTTCTCAATGATGAGAAAGGATAATATCGGGATGCCACTGGGTAGGTTAGCATAAAGTTGAAGGAGCAGAGTTACTCAGCTCCAAGGCCAAATTCTAGAAAAGCTGTCCACCCTGACAGCAGATCCTTCCCAACCTGAAATGTTGCTGCTTCCCAGGCAACATTCAATCCTGTAATTGAAGGTCTTTCTGAAAAATAAAAAGAGTGCAAAGTAAAAATGTGTCAGAAGTAACAATTTTGAAAAAAAAAATTGTATTTTTGCTATGTTCACTCTTGACTAAATCAAGCCAGTGGATCTAAATGTTTCCCTCCCTGTATGTGGTTTCACACTCATGCATGCCTGATAAACCAAGACCCTGAAGTGGCAAGTCCTACACTTAACAATGACTATGGCAGAGGAAGTGAAAGGCGCTAGGAATGATGCCACCTAAGGGTACTCGAGTCCTGGAGGGATCTTGGAACCGCTTTGGCAGTCTCCCCTAGAAATTAGAGTCCGTTTAGTTCTCCCAGGGATTAGCCGGGGTCAGTTCTTCTCAAACCTGGACGTTCATCGGGGTCACCAGGAGAACCAATGTAAATGCAGGAAACTGAGCCCCCACCCCAAGCTTCAACTCAGCAAGATGCAGAGGGGCCCAGAGGGCCCTGCGAGAAGCTGATGTTGATGCAGATCTGAGGTTTGGCCCAGATCACATCTTGGTGTCTAAACTTTGGGACCAGTTCCACCCAAATCATTCTACCCAACTCCCCACACAGGTTGAGGAAGGTAATTTCGGTCTGTGATCCGTCAAATGATGCAATGATCCAGCACAGAATTAGAATCAGGCACGTGAGCAAAGCCAAGGAAACAATACAAGGATTTGTTTATCTGTTTTTCCAAAATGCCTACAAACAAGATTTGTGTCAAGCCTACACTGACCTCAAGATTTGGAACTGAAGTATTGTTTATATCTTTTAGAAGTAACACAGTTTCTAGAAATGTCCTCCTCCCTCCTTTTCTTTTCTCCCACCTCTTTTGTCCTTCTTTCCTTCCAGAATCATTGAGTGAGACAAACTTCTGAAACACGGGGTTGGGGAATTGATTCAGTCAGTTAAGCATTTGCTGCGCAAGCATCAGGTCTTGAGTTTGACCCCTCACCACCACCACCAGCACCCACATAAGCACCGGGCGTGGCGGCATGAACGCACAATCCCAGAGTTGCAGACTGATGACCCGCCATCCCATGGGCTTACTGGCTAGCTGGTCTAGCTGAATTGATGAGCTTCTGGTTCAGTAGAAGACTCTGTCCCTCAAAAAGGTAAGGTGCAGGGCTGGAGAGATGGCTTAGCGGTTAAGCGCTTGCCTGTGAAGCCTAAGGGCCCCGGTTCGAGGCTCGGTTCCCCAGGTCCCACGTTAGCCAGATGCACAAGGGGGCGCACGCGTCTGGAGTTCGTTTGCAGAGGCTGGAAGCCCTGACATGCCCATTCTCTCTCTCTCCCTCTATCTGTCTTTCTCTCTGTGTCTGTTGCTCTCAAATAAATAAATAAATAAATAAATAAATAAAGGTGTGCGCCATCACACTTGGCAGCATTCTTTTTTAAAAAAAAAAAAGGTAAGGTGCAGCGTGATTGAGAAAGACATGTCACGCGCGTGCAGCACACCCACGCAAACACACACACGCACCACACAAGCACAGACGCACACATGCCAAAGCAAATTAACGACCAACTAAATTGGGCTGTTTGTCCTCCAGCATTGTAGCTACAGGCTACCTTCCATTCTCCTGGAGTGTGTTGCTAAAGGATAGAGACCTGGTTCGGAAATTTCTCCAACGTCTAGGCTCGGGCTTCTACTCCACACCACCAAGTAGGACTGTCAGTTTCTGGCCAGCGCAAACATAAGCACAGCCACGGTGTTGGGGGCAATCATACATCTTGCTGCCAGCGGAACCCTCTGATGCTGCAAGCTCTATATACACACATCATTTTGTGTGATTTATGGGCCTAATTAGATCCCAGTGCCAGTATCCTATCAGCTAACAATGCGTATCCTAATCACCTTTTCTTCATACAGATGATTTCCTTGACTTTGCATACATAACTTAGCAGCTTTTATTTAAAAAAAAAAAAAAAAAAAAAAACCTCGTGTTAACAGCTTTCCTATGGTAACCAGTAGGGGTGCTATGATAAGAATCTAATTTGCTGTAAAAATGACTCATTTGTCAAATAAGCATTAAAATAATTGTTCCCCTTTTGACTGTTACCCTGCTGTTTCCAGTCATTTTCCAAAACTAAATTATTTACTCATCTGAAAGTTCAGCTGTGCATATTTTAATTGATATTCTCTCACAGGACTCATATTGTTAATGACAATAATTAACCTGGAAAGGCTGCTAAATAATTATGCGGGGAAGATATGAAGTATTTGCACAGAAAGTAAAGTCAACATTTGAAAAACTATCAAAATGTAAAAATTTTCATATTTTACGGCAAATCATGGTGATAGTTCACAGTCAAATTAAAGGGAGAACGTACATTCTATGGCTAGATGTGGAATACTCCAAGCATTCACCATGGATGAGTGGCATAGAGAACAGGAGAACTGTGCCATCTCCTGAGCCGCCAGGGTGCCCATCCTAGCTGCCACCCAGCACCTAGGAACTGGAGCAAACTCAGTCAGAATAAATCGCACCTAGAACATATTCATTACCTCCACTAAATGGATCGCCTCTGTGACAGGCTCAACAGGAGCCACATCCACCCAACAAAGAGACGTCATGCCAGACTGACAGTACCTCTCACAGGAAGTGTAGCTGTCTCCTACCTTGTGGAGAAGTTCCCAGTGAAGTGGCAGCTCATAGTTCAGGATACAGTCGGAGCAGGATTCTGAAGAAGGGAGCTCGACAGACAAAGGACGACCACAGAAGGCTGAGGCTGTCTTCTCACCAGGGTTCAACCCACTAGGACTCACACATTGATTGTATACATACACACACACACACACACACACACACACACACACACACACATATATACAAGGGCTCAGGATCTGGATATTTGTGCTCCTGTGCTCCACTGGTGTTTCTGATCTAAGGCGGAAGCATTTGATACCACATGGAATGTCTTTCTCTTGTCAAGAGCAGTGAATGGACATCACCAAATGCTTCATTGCTTCAGCTCCCTTTATTTTTGTTGCACAAATGATGCTGCTGATGGCTGGATGATGTCATAAAAAGGAATGGTAACACTTTGTATTTATACTATTCGATTTTTTCAAATTATTATTATTAGTTTTTGCTCACAGGTGCAAAGACGAATGGTAACGGGAAGCAGATGAATTGCTGACAAAGGCATGGTCATGCCCTCCTCCACGAATACCTCCTTTAAACACTGGGCTGATGCAATAAACACGTGCAGTGAATGACGAGTGTGGTCATAATTGTGCCAGTAATCAAGCAAAATTGCAACATATATAAAAAGCAAGAGCTAGCCGGGCGTGGTGGCGCACGCCTTTAATCCCAGCACTCGGGAGGCAGAGGTAGGAGGATCGCCATGAGTTCAAGGCCATCCTGAGACTACACAGTTAATTCCAGGTCAACCTGGACCAGAGTGAGACCCTATCTCAAAAATCAAACAAAAAAAAAAAAAAAGCAAGAGCTGATTTTAGTATTTAGATTGCATTTCTTCAATAGTCAGTCTTTTCATAAACCATAATTTATTCAGCAGCCAGTGTTTAGGACTAGACCTGGCAAAATAGCACCAACGGGACAGGGTGAAGTCACGTCGTGCCCGGATTCTGTCAGTTCAACCAGAGGCACATGAGCAATTGCATTTCAAGATGCTGCTGTGTGGACGTTTTGATCTCATCCCTCCTTTCAAATATGCAAAAAGAATCAAAAAAATAAATAAAACATGCTAGAGCTCAACAAGATAAATGTCCGGGCCTGAAATGAAGACCAGCAAGCTAGGACAGAGCCACTGGCCAACTGGACTCCAAGTCTGGGAGCAGCAGTGGAGCTCCAGACTCAGCTCCCCATAAATGACAAGGTCTCGTCTGGGACTGAGCAGACATTCCCCTACTGACGAACCAAAACGGAAAGCGAGGGTGCTACCATCAGGCAGAAGTAAATTTCTTGGTGCCCAGGTGCTGTGAGATAGAAGCAATGTAAGGATAGTACCAGTATGGGACGAATCAAATGATAATAGACTAACAATAAGAGTAATCACTTACTGGCCCCTCTTCTGGGCCAGGCTTTGCCTATAAAATCTCCAGTAGAAACACCAACAGGAAATCTGTCGTTATGATACATGAAGACGTTCAGAATCTTAAAGGTGAATTAATTTCTCAGGGTCACAGAAGTAGGTCCATGTTGCTGTTCAAAACCCAAGTCTGAATTCTTTCTTCCATTCCATTCAGCCTCACAAATCAGCCCTCAAAAGCTTCTTGCCTAGATCTTCGTGGCCAGAATGAATCCCAGTGGCCACAAAGAATGTTGGCAGTTTGGGGATGCAAATGCTCAGAGTTCAGCACACTGACCACTACTTCCTATCACTTGTGGGATAGACCACGGAACAGACAACTTAAGGAAGGGGAGGGGAGAGGAGGAATTGGTTGATTGAGGATTTTTAAAAAGGAAGTATAGCTGGGCGTGGTGGCGCACACCTTTAATCCCCGCACTTAGGAGGCAGAGGTAGGAGGATCGCCATGAATTCAAGGCCATACTGAGACTCCATAGTGAATTCCAGGTCAGCCTGGGCTACAGTGGGCGGGGGGGGGGGGGGAGGAAGCGCAACCGACCAAACTGCTGGCTGTCGGGAACCTGCAGTTAGTGGCTGTCCTTGGCAATCCAGGCTGATATCCCCACCACCCAGCCATTTGCAGCATCATTTGTGCCTCAACAAAGAACACCCGGGCTTTCTGGCCCCCAAGCTCCGAGAAAAGGGAGACCACCATGTGCCTGCTCAAGGGTGTATAAAGACTGGGCTTTTATGGGGTTAGGAAATTGTCCCCTTAAGACTGTCTTTCATACGTCAAAGGGACCCACAGAGAAGTGAGGAAGCAGATGGTACGCATGCATCGGAATACCACGGCTGAACCCCACATGCTCGAAGGGGCGTCCTCCTCCGCCAGGCTTCGGCTTAATAAGGACCTCGTGTGGGATCTAAAGGCTACGTTGAGATGGTGTCTTGCCACCTCGGCCATCAGAAACGGTTGTTTCCTTTTAAAGACTTTTTGTTTTTTTTTTTTTGCAATGCCTCCTGCCCGCCCCACCCCCTTCCCGGGGCAGCACCCCTTGCTGCCAAGCCTGTTTTTATGCTTCGTCTCCAAAACAAGTGCAAAAATCGCGTGTTGGCCTCAGATGAGTCCTCCCTCGGGCCACTGTAACGCCATCTGCAAGCTGAGGGGGAACTGTAAACATTGCAGGTTAAGTAACTCATTGCTAATATTTTCCTTGAGCTCTGAAACTTTTTACACAAACAAACAACAATTGTCTCATAATAGCCTCGCAGAGGTTAACGGGCAGCAGGTGGGCCGGCTCAGAGTGAAGGCGGCCCAGGCGGCGGCCGGGCTGGAAACGGCCGGTCTCCTACGGCGATCTGGGGAGAACTTCTTGCCGAAAAAGGATCTCTTAAAAAAAGAAAAAAAATCCCTAATGAAACCACACATAAATGTCAAAAATGACAAAAAGTAAGGAAGTGTGTCATACACTAAGCATGTCAATGTCCTTTCTGGCCCCTCCGCAGCGCGTTCTGGCCCTGGCCACGTTTAATGGCACCGGTTCTGGAAGAGGCGGGAGCACAGCATGAATTTTTATGACTCAAATAAAACTTGAAGAGAGTCACTTTCTCTGCCACAGTCAGTGTCCTCAGCAGATGTGTGGGAGGCTCGGGTTTCAAACCAGCCAGAGGAGCCAACATTCTACCTGGGCCCAGAGGCCCACAGGGTGCGGGGCCGGCCTGCAAGGAGACCCAGCGACGTGCGGCTCCGTCCGGCCACGTCTGCCTCTGAGCCTTTGAGGCATCCTGGGGATTCCCCTGGGGGAGCCCTGGGAAGCCAGAAAAACATTCTGAGGCCTGATAGAATGGATGGAAAGTGGGGGATGAAAAGTCTGTAATCAAAACCTTACTCCGACGGCACCCGGCCCCACAGAGTGATGGCTGTTTTCTTGTTTTCTTCCCTAGATGATGAAATGCGACAAAAGAAAATCACTCCCCAAGTCAGTATTTCATTACGAGTCTATTATATTACAATCAAAAACATTTCAGAAAGTTCTTAAAACAAAACAAAAGATTGCTGAACCTTTTTTAAAATTCATTTATTTCATTTATTTATTTTTTTTACAGAAATCTGTGGTAAGTGGTAGAAAGGGGAAAGAAAGCAGCCTTGTAATGGCAGTCACCTATTTTTTTTTTTAAGAGAAATAAGGAGTAAACATGAAAAGGATAAAGGAAAATTTACTCCTAGTTCAGTTGCTTTAGTTGCGCTGAATTGGTAGCGAGGTGAGATCGCAGAGTGCTTTTGGGGTTGGCCCACGGTTGCTGGGGATCTTTTGGGCTTGCCTTATAAGCCAGTCATAGCACCAAGACAAATCCCCAGACAAATGGGTGAGAAAAGAAGGACATCCCCATCAAGCAGGCCTTCGCACTTCCTGGCTGAGCCACAACAAAACTAGACCTGGACAGGGAGATGAGAAAAACGGATTTTATTTAGAAAAAAAAACATATACATTAGAAAAGGAACCTCAATATAGAACTGGGGTCACTTCCAACAATAAGGAGAAAAAGGGAGACTTCACAGCCCAGGAGTAGAGGAGAAGGGGGGCTGATGGGGGGCGGGGGGAGTTCCTGAGGAGGGCTCTGGCCAAGCAAACCTGGCAAGACTCTTGAAGGCAGGCCTAAGTGACCAGCCGTCACCTGGGGGACGCTGAACCACGAGGCACCTGCAGAAACATCCAGGGCAATCAGGTATCAAGTGTGGGGGATTCCAGTCAAACAAGTCCTGAGAGCAGGATCCTTGTGAGAACCGGAAAACACAGGTGACTGCAGAAGCCCAGAGACCAATGTCGGGTGGGGGAAAAAGACCCAGAGGAGCGCTGCGTTACCACGAGCTGGCAGGAAGGGGGCTTTGAGCTCGATAAGCTAAGAGTCTAGAGCCTTTGATGGCTTTTTATGTCATAGCAGACGTACGCGCTTTCATTTCTCAGCTCCCGGAGGGCTGCTGTGGTTTGACTAGGGCACGGCGCCCGTGTTGCGTTTGCTTGGCACCCACGTGGTGGTTCCATTTTGAAAGCTGGTTCAAAAGTACAACAGAGCCGAAGGGGAGAGGTCTTTGAGGATCATATCTGGCCCCTTCCTCCTCCTCCTTCTCTTTTCTGGTTTTGCCCTTTCTTTCCGGACTGCCTTCCTCCTTCGAACATGTGGTTTCCTTGTGTTTTATCAGGCCATGCTCTTACTGCAAATCCTAACCCGTGAGATTCAGAGGACTTCGAAGACAGCTTGCTGCTAAACCATGGGAACCCGCCGTATCAGTATCAGTTGGCTGGGGCCGCCGTAACAAACTGCCAACGACTGGGTGTCTTCAACAGCAAAAGTTTCTCTCTCTCTCGATTGAGAAGTCTGCGATGAGGTTGTTGGAACAACTCCCGTGTGTTGAGATCTTTCCCCTTGACTGATGCATGTGTTGCTCTCTCGTCATCTCTGGCCCTCCAGAGCAGACGCTGTGTATTTCTGGCTCATGGTTGCGTGGCATATCAGTCCACTAGGGTGGGGAAAGCATGGCACCTGCAGGAGGACGTGCCACGGTGGCAGGAGCTTGCAGAGCACCTTGCCAACATCTCTGCAGACCAGGAAGCAGACAGCTCAGCCGGCAGCAGGCGGTCACCCTCAAGGTCTACTCCTAGTGTCTGCCAGCTAAGTCCTATGTCCCGAAGGTTCCAGAAGCTCTCCCAAACCAGGCCACCAGGCGGGGAGTGTTCCCAGAGAACATATGGAGAAATCAGGTTACATGCCAGACTATTTCCTTCTACTTACCAGCTTTTAAAATGGGCCATTTTCTGGTTTTCTCCAAAAGTCACTGCTTACTTATTATAGTATTTTTGTCTTTGATACTTTTGTCCATTCTGTTTTCAAGCATTATTATGATTATGTTTATATCCATTGCACTTAATTCTTATTAATGCCCAATAGTTCCATCTTTTCTAAGTGGAAACTTTATTTCCCAAGTTCTTCTGAAATAATACTATATGATTGAGAGCTTTATTGCAAAATTTCTCAGTGCATCATGTGCAGATCTTTTCCCATACAAGGAATCATCTACTTTTCCAAGGAGCTATAGTCCTTGTGTAGGAAGTGGTACTTAGGAAACAAACAAACAATAACAAACCAAGGGTGGGGGAAGATCCCCTGCTCCACAGGGTGCACATGCAGAAAGGCAGCAAGGCCTGAGGAGATAAACCACCCCTTGCATCTCAGTCAAGGCTCCGGTGGAACCACAGAGGTCCTGGGGAGACAAGCAAGAGTTCTGCTTCCATGCTGAGTCTGACAACCAGCGCCAGGGTGAAGGAGACAGACCCTGAGGACACTCAACTCCTACCAAAGCAGAGATCCAGAGGCTCCTAAGAGCTCAACACTGAGGCACACTTAAAACTCATCCACCACGGCTCAGGGAATGTTATGGAAGAGGGGGCGGGAAGATTTTAAGAGCCACAAGTTGGGATGGCATGCCCAGAGGCACTGCTCCCTCCCCGTAACTGACTGCTGGCACAATTCATAACCCACAACCCATGGGGAATACCAGCAACCCCCCTGAGGAGGGCCCCCCTGCAGAACGGGGACAGGGCACCAACGCATGATGTACCCATACACAATATGTTCTTAATAAAAAAAAACTTAAAAAACACCAAGGGGACATATTAGTATGAGATGGTTATTATTTTTATGGTTTAGATTTTATTAAATTATACATAGAACTCAAAGCTGTTAAAAGAAGGCAAGAGAATAGAGAGAGCTCCTGCCCATGACAAGACAGAAGCTGAGCAAAGCCCCAAGATGATCATCATTTTGTAGCCTTTTTTGAGAATAGAATTTTATTTTTTTTAATTTTTTTTAATTATTTATTTATTTGAGAGCGACAGACACAGAGAGAAAGACAGGTAGAGGGAGAGAGAGAGAATGGGCACGCCAGGGCTTCCAGCCTCTGCAAACGAACTCCAGACGCGTGTGCCCCCTTGTGCATCTGGCTAATGTGGGACCTGGGGAACCGAGCCTCAAACCGGGGTCCTTAGGCTTCACAGGCAAGCACTTAACCGCTAAGCCATCTCTCCAGCCCTGAGAATAGAATTTTAAAACATATCTTCTTAAAAATAATTAATTTGTCAAATTCAAATTTAGTGCTAGAAGATTTTTCCTTTATCTTATGGCTCTTTCATTATTTCTATAAGCCTCTCAAAAAATGGTAATTCTAACCAAATGAAAATATTTATTTGCAATATCCTAGTCACACCCACAACTCCAGGATCACATTAGCAGTAACACCATTAATTTAACACAAAAGTACTAAATTTCAATGCTTAAGTTACTTGAAGCTTTGTCATTGTGGTTTTATTTGTTCTTTTAAAGAGTTTTGCTTTATTTTATGTGCAAGCAGGGAGAGACAGAGAGAAGAGAGGAGAGAGAGAGAAAGAGAAAGAGGAGAGAGTGTGGGGGTGCCAGGGCCTCCAGCCGCTGCAAATGGACTCCAGATGTGTGTGCCACTTTGTGCATCTGGATTTATGTGGGTCCTGAAAATCAAACCCAGGTTATTAGGCTTTACAGACCAGAGCCTTAACTGCTGAGCCATCTCTCCACCCCCACCATTTTTAAGAGATTTTAATTTTTTTATTTTATTTATCTATTTTCAAGCAGAAAAAAAAAACACAGAGAGGAGAGAGAGAGAGAAAATTATTTGTTCTTAAGAGTATTTCCCATTGGAGTTGTCTAGTCAAAATAAAACTGTTCTGAATGGTCGTCATTGACAACACAAGCAACAGCAAATGCTGGCGAGTTTGCAGAACACAGAGAACCCTTGGACCTTTAAGTTCCTCTGCTAGTATGAAAATAATCGGTACAGAGGTTCCCTAAAAACTTGAAAGTACATCTACCATATGACTCAGCTCTACTGTTCTTGGGTATTTGCCTCAAGGACTCTAAATCAACCCATCACAGAGTTATTTGCATATCAATGTTTATTTCAGCACTGTTGACAATAGCTGTTATTGAACCAACCTAAGTGATCAACAACACAGGAATGGCTAAAGAAAATGTGGTGGGGCTGGAGAGACGGCTTAGCAGTTAAGCGCTTGCCTGTGAAGCCTAAGGACCCCGGTTCGAGGCTCGGTTCCCCAGGTCCCATGTTAGCCAGATGCACAAGGGGGCGCACGCGTCTGGAGTTTGTTTGCAGAGGCTGGAGGCCCTGACGCGCCCATTCTCTCTCTCTCCCTCTATCTGTCTTTCTCTCTGTGTCTGTCGCTCTCAAATAAATAAATAAATAAAAAATTAAAAAAAAAAAAGAAAATGTGGTGTACGCACATAATGGAAGAATGCTATCATGTCATCTGCAGGGAAAATGGACACAACTGGAGATCATTCTGGTAAGTGAACTGAGTTTGTCTATGAAACACAAATATCATGTGTTTTTCTCCCATTTTGGATCCTACATTTTAGAAAGACAGATAAAATTATGAATGTATAAATAACATGAAAACAAGCAAAAATTGTATGGGGGATAAAGGGAATAATGGGATGAGGACAAGGAGAAAGGTAGAAAATATTTTTTTAACTTATTTCTTTATTTGAGAGAGAAAGAGGCAGAGAGAGGGGCAGGGAGAGAGGACGGGCATGCCAGGGCCTCCAGCCTCTGCAAACGAACTTCAGATGCATGTGCCACATTGTGCATCTGGTTAACGTGGGTCCTGGAGAGTCGAACTGGGATCCTTTGGCTTTGCAGGCAAACGCCTTAACCACTAAGCCATCTCCCCAGGCCAGGAGAATATTTTTAAATTAAGCCATACGCATCAGTACATACCTATGATTCTTGCACGTGGAGGCTGACTGAGAAGGCTCACAAGGCTGAGGCCATCCTGGGCTGCATGGCGAGATGCTATGTGGATTTACAAACGTGAAGAAAACAAATGGACTCAAAGTACATTATATACTTGAATGAAACGTCTTTATGAAAGCCAGTCTTATGTGCTATGAATATGCGCCAGAAATGTCTGTTACAGACCTTAGTATTTTTGATGAAACAAGATATTTTGGCATGACTGTTTCAAAACAAATCAAATTGTTGAAGCATTATTTTTCACTTCCAAGAAACATTTGCAACAGAAACCGCATCCCCACCCAACCTCTGAACCACACCCCAGATGGGACAAGGCATTATTGTTGGGGCGAGGCTCAGAAATGAGGTGTGCCTATTGTATACATTAAACTTTTTTTTTCCTCGGGAGGAAATATGTTCTTTCATTTCATTTGTAAAGTGAAAGTGACCCTGGGCAGAACAATAATGTCAGATGTTACATTGAATTAAGTGCCTGCTGTTTGTTTTGAAGGCAAGGAGGCAGAGCTGGCGGTGCCTCCGCAACTCAGAAATGCTGCCTACATCACCCTCATCCTGAGTCACTCCTCAACCCACTACCAGATGAAATACTGGGAGAGATTTCATCTCTACGCCTCCTTTACATCACCCACGGGTTCTTGAGCAGCCTGGTTTCCCTCCTTCTAAGAATATTTAACTTCCTTTGATCGCTCTCCTCTCGGCTTTGCTTTTTCCTCCTCGTCCCGTCTTGGGCCAGGAGTTGGCAGATCAGGGACAAATCCAGCCACGAGGGTCTGTGCACAGGACTCCCCTGGGAAGCAGCCAGCCGGGCTCATGTGCAAGACGTCCTCAGAAGCACCAGGCTGGAGTCGAAGAGAAAGAGACGGGTTTGAACCACAGAGTCCGGTGTTGTGTCATAGTCAGCTATTTACACAAAAAGTTTGCCAACATCTGCTCAAAACTACGAGTTGACCTTCATTTCACCTCCTCGGGGTCTATGGCTTAGCCTTTGTGGAAGCGGGAGGTGGATAATCCTTAAGCTGTCCAATGAGACTAAGGTAACCACCGAAACTGGGAAGGATGTGGATTCTGGAAAATGTGCCAAACTCGACTTCAAGAGAAGAGCCTGCTAGGAATCATGTAAAATGCGAGGTTTATCTTACAGTTTTTACAAATTTTGAAATGAATTTAATTTTTTAGACAGACGATGGCCACAACAGTAATATTTATTGCAACACTATTCACGGAAGCCAAGGTATGAAACCAGCCTACATGTCAGCCAGCAGATGGAGGGACACAGAAAATGAAGCACCAATGGGGTGTTGTTTAACCATGAAGACAAATGAGATTATGTTATTTGCAGGAAATGGAAAGAACTGGCGATTAATGTCATATTAACTTAAATAAGTCAGAAATCATGTTTCCTCTCATATGGAATCTAGATTTCACACACACACACACACACACACACACACTCATATAGATAAAATGAATCAAATAGAAAGAGGGACTCTTTGGGGAAAAAGAGGGGACTAATATAAGGGGGAAGGAGGACAGGAAAGAGTATGCAAATAAATATGATCAAAGCTCTTGATATACTTGAGTCCATCTTTCTTTATGAAGCCCAGCACTTGAAGCCACGTGTGATGGTTCACACCTATAATCCCAACACTCAAGAGGTTAAAGCAAGATCAGCATGGGTTCAAGGCTAGTGTGGTGTACCTAGTGAGTCCTAGGACAGCCCAGACTACAGAATGAGACGTTATCTCAACAACAACAAAAAAGAGGGCTCAGCAGGTAAGCGCACTTCCTATACAAGCATGAGGGCCAGAGTTCAAGAAAATAGCTGAGGGGCTGGAGGAATGGCTTAGTGCAAAGGACCCCGGTTTCCCCAGGTCCCACGTTAGCCAGATGCACAAGGGGGGCACACGCGTCTGGAGTTCGTTGGCAGTGGCTGGAGGCCCTGGCGCGCAGATTCTCTCTCTCTATTTCTCTCTCAAATAAATAAATATAAAATATTGAAGAAACAAAAAAAACAGCTGCACATAGGCACACACCTGCAGCCCCCGTCCTGCAGGGAAGCAGGACCTGGCAAACTATGGCAAAGCTCCAGGTTCAATGGGAGACTTTCACTCAAATAAGAACCAGAGAAGAGCGATGGAGCGGACGCTTGGCCCCTCTCTCCCGCCACCGCAGGGCCCTGCAAGGGCACACGTGCACAAGCAAGCGCTTGCAATGACCCACGAGCAAAAAAATTTTAAAAACGATGAGGGAAACCCAGCACTTTCTACAATGGCATACAGTACTTTTTTTAAAGAGGCATAACCACACAATCAAAATAATTAAAATAAGGATAACCATGACTACATATTTTCAGTGTATCAGGTACCAGGCTTTAGAGGAACTTTACAAGTCATTATTATGTTCTTTAATTCTTATAACAACCAAAGGTGACAGATTCTGTGATTGTTCACTTTTCTGACTAAGTAAACAACTAGAATAAGAAACTTGAGCAAGGTATCACCACCTGTAGAGATGGACCACACCCCCACACATGGGTTAAAACAGCTGGCTAGAGCCGCACAGCAGCGTTTCTGTAGCCCCAAGGTTAGCTAAACGGCCTCTGACTGAGAAAGGCTCGCCCTAGAGAGAGACGGTGCTCACATCGTGATGAGAATAATCTGTAGCCATAAGTAGAGGTAAGCTCTCCTGTTAAAGACCTTCTACCTACACGTGACAGCCCGACCAAAGATGACTGTCTTTCCCTCCGCATAGGCCCCAAAAATAATGTTAAAGGAAGAAAAATGGATATAAGCTTTCAAGAAGCAATGCCTCAGTAGGTAACATTTTATTTTATTTTTTCTTTTTTAAGAAGCAGGATCCCTCCAGAGCTGACAACTAAGAGCCCTGGACAAGGCAGGGGTGAGGACAAAGTTCAAATGAAACTTTGGAGGGATCCGCAGAGAAGCCCCTTCCCTCACACCACATGGCCTGGAGAAACAAAAGCTATAGAAGTATCTTTCTAAAAGTCATAAGCTGGAGACTCAAGACCTAACAAAGGAAAGGGAAATTCATGAGGAGGTTAAAAATTAGGAGATTGAAAGAGGCTTATAGGCCCAGCGGCTGGCCTGCTTAGTTATCCGGTCGCCAGTATTCCCGCAGCAACGTGTGTCCCTCATTCTCAGGAGACGCAGAGCAGCCTCAGAGCATACTGTGTGACAAGTGAGACATCACCCAACGGAGAGGACACTCTCCTCTCTCCAGTGGAGCTCCCCTGTTAAGAAGTCCTCAGAGCCTCTAAGAATGCCCACTCAAGTAGCAACAGATGTTCAGACACCACCAGATTTCAGGAAAACTTCCAGTGTAAAGGAGATTAAAAAATATTAACCCCCCCCCCGAAAAGGGATCTAGATGAAATATAATAAGAATAAAAAGTTTGCAAACTACAATTGTTATTCTCAGAAAAGAGACTGCAGCATCCACAAAGCAAAAGCAAAATTGTGTTCCTAGCTTGTGGTTGTGGTGGTACACACCTTTAATCCCAGCACTCGGGAGGCAGAGGAAGGAGGATCACCATGGAGTTGTTTGAAGCCATGCTGAGAATACATAGTGAATTCCAGGTCAGCCTGGGCTAGAGTGAAGCCCTAACTCAAAAAACCCCCACGAAAGAAAGAAACAAAGAAGGAAAGAAAAGAAGGAAGGAAGGAAGGAAGGAAGGAAGGAAGGAAGGAAGGAAGGAAGGAAGGAAGGAAGGAAGGAAGGAAGGAAGGAAGGAAGGAAAGAAAGAAAGAGAGAGAGAGAAAGAAAGAAAAAAGAAACTTGGGTTCCGTAGAGGAAAACCAATCAGAGACAAAGAAAGAGGACTTGGAAACTAAAATTAGGAGAGATAAAAAATCCCCCCCCCCAAATAATCAGCACATTTTGAAGACAAGATCATGCAACTCTCCTAAAAGACAACAATAAAAGAAAAAAGTGAGAGAGAAGAAAGAAACAAAAAGGAACAAAGAAAAATATCGAACTTATTACCCCAACACTGAACTCCTAAGGGCCCTCTAGAGACAATATTTAAGTGGCAAAAGTGAACATTATCAATCATGTATCTAGTAATGTTTTTCAAAACTGAAATCAGGAATTTTATGATGGGCCCAGCATCCTTACAACACCAAGCACAGGAAACCCAAGGAAAAGACTCAAATGCAGTGTGTGCTTCTTAGCACATGCGCAAGATGCAAACTGAGGAGCATCACTGACAGCTCAGAATCAGACCAGTGTGAAAATGCTTAAGGGATTCCCCAGAGATCACCCAGATCACATACAAAGCTGTGGCGATCAGAGAGGCACAGGACTTCCTCAGCAGTACCAACTCGCTGGATGACGATGGAACCACGACTGTAAAAAATGAGTACCAGGCAGTGATGTCTTTCCTGCCTCGATTATTAACCAACAGTGGACAATGAATATGAGCAAGATAAAGACATATGTTATTTTGTGCCACCAAAACATTGAACTTGGGGCTGGAGAGATGGCTTAGTGGTTAAGGCGCTTGCCTGTGAAGCCAAAGGACCCAGGTTTGATTCCCAGGTCAAACGTAAGCCAGACACACAAGGGGACGCATGCCTCTGGAGTTCGTTTGCAGTGGCTAGGTCCCGGTGCACCCATTCTTTCTCTGTCTGCCTCCTCTCTCTCTCTCTCTCTCTCCCCTTGCAAATAAATAATTTTTAATTAAATAAATAATTTTTAAAAAACGCTGAACTTACTGATTATTCAATAAAATCAACTGTAAGGTGTATAGAAACCCATGCACAAGAACAGAACAGTACTCAGAAGAGCAGCGGGGTAAATTCAGGAGGCACAGCGTACCGGCTCTTTACTGGCAGTACTGTGTAAGTGTCAAGGTGGGAATGCTTACTAAGTTCATTGTAATTTTTTTATATGGCTCTAGTGAAAGGTTGAAGGGGGAGGGGAAAAGATGGCGGTGATTTCAAGGTGCCACGTCTCTGTCTACCATAGAAAGCCAATGCATACTGTGTAAAGTGGATTCAGATCATAGTGAAGGCATAGTATCTTAGCAATATTGTTGATAGACACTGGCAAAAGCAGTTGTGAGTACTAGAAGATGTTTTCTCTGGGTAATGGACCTAGGCAGTGATTAGAATGGGACCAGGGAACTCGCGTGTGTCTGCGTGTGTGTGCATGCGCACACACGTGTGTTAATTTCTTTCATTTTTATTTTTTAAAAAGCATTTATGATTTGCTCACTTAAGAGAAAGGAGGAGGAATACAGGTGCACCAGGGCCTCCTACCACTTGCAAGCGAACTTGACTCATGCACCACTGTGTACATCTGGCTTTACCTGGGTACTGAGAAATTGAACCCAGGTGTCAGGCTTTGCAAACAAGTGCCTTTACCTACTGAGCCATCTTTTTGGTTCATTCATTTGTTCTTTCTTTCTTTCTTTTTGGCTGTGTTAGGGATTGAACCCAAATTCTCATGCTTGCAAAGCAAGCACTCTACCAGCTTTACCCCCAAGACCCTTATATGTGCCACTTTATTTTAATTCAGTCCACATAACAGTGAGATCAAAATACATCCCAGGGCTGGAGAGATGGCTTAGCAGTTAAGGCACATGGCTGCGGAGCCTAAGGACCCAAGTTCGATTCTCCAAGTCCCACATAAGCCAGATGCACATGGTGTCACATGCATCTGGAGTTCATTTGCAGTGGCTAGAGGCCCTGGTATGCCAATTCTCTCTCTCTCCTTCTCTCTCTCCCTCCCTCTCTTTCTCTCTCTCTCTTTCTCTCTTTCTCATATTAAATGAATAAAGAAAAATAAAATCTTAAAGAAAAGCAAAAACAAAAATGCATCCTGATAGTAATTCTAAACGCTAGCTGAGGTTGACATTTCTATGTTAGGGTTTCTGGCTGCTCTGTTGAGTTCATGCCACTGAAAGCAAAAGGAATGCACCATCCTCCTCTCCCTGGGTCTGTTCCCAAGCACCTCCTTGCAGGCCACAGTATCGTCAAGGCCCAAAGGGATGCAGGGCAGGACTGAGCAAAGCGTCCAGGCTCCCCTGAGACCAGCGTCAAGTCTGACTCATCTGAAAAGTAAAACCCTTGTGGAGCCAAGTCTGTGATTGCTGCTGGGAAGATGGTAGCAGAAATCCTATGCTTTTCTGGATGAATTATTATACCTAAAAACCTGTTTTACAAAAGTATCTCCTGGTCTGAGAGTTCCATCTTTGTTTAAAAGCTTACCCGTAATCAATAAAAGGACAGTCAAGTTCAAGTTTAAAAAAAAAAAAATCCATTCTTTCAGTGTCCTACATTGGCAGTGAGTGAACCACCCAAGATACAAGCAGCCCAGTGAGTTTGCAAGAAGATTCAGCCTTCCAAGTTGCCCACGGGCTGGGCTGGGTTGTTCTAAGAGAAAAGAAACCCTGAGAGTGTTTACCTAGTGGGGAGAAATGGCTCAAGAAGCCATCCAAATAAATGGCTGGATATGTTCCAACTCCAAGAGTATAGATTTTGAGGGTAAACGTTGTGTTTAATAATAGTTGAAAACAGAAGTGATAGCCTTGCTATAAACTATGATCTGTCCTAGGTGCTTTATGTATCACACTCTGTGTGGTTATTATTTTTACAAATAAGAAACCGAGGCATCAAAAGGTTAAATATTCTACCCAAGTTTGCAAAGTAGTTCGTTGTAGAAGTGCATTTGAATGCAATTATTTGGCTGTGTTCAGGGTTAGGGTTAGTCAGACTGTAGAATTGGGACAAGAATCGTTTTCTCCGCATCTATGTTCTGTGCCAGATCAAGGGGGCTGCTAGACAAAGATGCCGTTGCTATTGACAATTCACAAAGCAGGGGTGTTTGTAAAACAATCATTTCCCGACCGCATAGGTCTGCTATTTATATGAAGCTATTTAACTTAATTACAAATAATTTAGGCTACAGATGGGAGCAAAGCCACATTAAGGATCTTGATTTTGAAGCCATTCTAAAATAGCTTTTAAAATCTACGAGGCAAATTGTCTTTCCAAATGGAAATGCATGTGTGATGCAGTGAAGTCTTAAGTTATTAGCATCTTCTGCTGAGCCCTCATCTATTTCCTTTGTCATTTACACAACGTACAGTCTTTAATTTCAGCTCCGTGATCAAAGACATGACAGTGGAGAAGTTCACTGTTCAAGTCACTGGTTGTTCCATGAGGACCAGCAGCGATAGGACAAGGGGACACCGTGCTCTTTTAATGGTTTTAGGCAGAGACACTGGCCCCAGCTCTACGAGAGGATCTGAGGACACACACACACACACACACACACACATACGCACCCCGTGTTAAAGAGGCAAAGTCTCACTCAGGCCCACTCCACTGTACCTGTGAGGCGCCATTGCTAAAGGCAGTGCCAGGAAACATGTTTGTAGGAATTCAGAGTATCACGTTTCATAATTTGATTTAAATCAATTATCCCATCCCTCCTTGGAACAGGCACAAGCTCCAAAAATACAAAATTTAAATGGAACCAGCTGCAGCCTTTGGCCAGGATGGATTTCAGTCCACGTAATCAGCCTCCTTTTCAAAGTACATTATTGTTGAGAGCCACAGCTTGTGTGAAACACTTCCAGTGCCCGGGGAGGCGCTACGAAGGTACCCAGCTATGGGAGAGGAGAAATAGAAGGAGCTAATCTTCTCTGTCCTGGCTTGCCTTTGCCCAAAACTCTTGAATTAATTCATTCCTCTGGGGTATACTGGGAAACTCGGGTCTTTATTGGCAGCCTTCAAACACTACTTTTAATTTATGGATATTTACCAAACCACATAATCACCCTGTGTTATCCCATTACAGGGCTCAACTGAGCCGAGGTCTGCAGGCCTGGGTGTGAAGAGCAATTGTGAAGGGTTCTGTGTGTGCTGATTAAGGAGGCCTTGAGCACACCCAGCAACCACGTACATCATTCAGACCCCAACACGTGGCCCAACAAATGGATCCCATGCGCCGGATCTGGCATCCCTCCATTGGAATTCTTCACTCTAATTGATTTAAAATGATAATTCAATTAAAATAATTATTCCAATCAAACCTCATATCTTTTTGGCAGGTTCCATGGGGGCCTCTGCCTCAGTGTTATTTTGGTATTTTCTTTATTTGTTTTCTCACATGGCCGGCTTGGGTTCTCTAAATCTTTGGAAAAGTTTATGTCATGGGGCAATCATGGCACCCTCTAGAGCTTTCCACTCAAGAGACAGGGAATGAGGCAAGTGAAATATCCTAGAGAGACCTGATGTTTTGCATCGTGGCCAGGGGGACCGAGAAGTAAGTGGGCACATGGTGCGTCGCACACCCGTTCACTGGCGATGCAGACCACAAAGTAGGTGAGGCTGAGTGACGCCGCCTTCCCCCTGGCGCTTGTCTTCCCTCTGCCTCACTTTCCTTTCCCTGACCTCTCAGCTTTTGAAACGGATGTAACACTTGTGTCAGAACTGAGTTTTTATCTAACTCTTGTTGACATTTGAAATATCATTATCACAGTTATCTTATTTCTTCTATGCAATTGTGTTGCAAGGATAGAGAGCAAGCACATCTTCCAGCCCCACTTTAAAGGAGAAAACGGGCTGGAGAGATGGCTTAGTGGTTAAATACTTGCCTGTGAAGCCTAAGGATACTGGTTCAAGGCTCAGTTCCCCAGGACCCACGTAAGCCAGATACACAAGGGGGCGCACGCGTCTGGAGTTCATTCACAGTGGCTGGAGGCCTTGGCGCGCCCATCCTCTCTCTCTCTCTCTACCTCTTTCCCTCTCTGTCTGTCTGTCACTCTCAAATAAATAAATAAAAATAAACAAAAAAATTACAAATAGAAAATCAAAGCTAATGCTGGAAGGGTTAATACTCTTCCATCTGTGGTACTATACAACAATGCCAATAAGTGAGAAACAAACTGCTTCTGTATTTTAATTTTGAAAATATCCAAAACTTTCAAAGATACGTGGCCAATAGAGATTATCTAATGGCCAATCTTTGTTTTGAAAACATGTTTCCTAATACAGACTATTGCCATTGCTCTTGGCTGCCCCCAAAACTAATTAGTAAGACTCTATTGCTGAAGACACCATTTTCTTGAATTTCAGGACACTGAAAAATCAAGCAGGAACTGAGCTTGAAGCACCCTCCCTGTTGACTAACTGTCATATGTTAGAAAACGCTATTCAGAAGCTGGGCATGGGGGCTCACACCTTTAATGCCAGCTCTCCGGAGGCAGAGGTAGGAGGATCGCCGTGAGTTCGAGGCCACCCAGAGACTCCAGGTCAGCCTGGGCTAGAGTGAGACCCTACCTGGAAAAAGAAATGGAAAGAAAGAAAGTGTTATTCGGGCTGTGGGAGGGGGAGTCTTTAGCAGTCTTAACCAGAGGCTAACCCCGTGGCTTACACAACCAATGAGCCTGGCAAGATGCGGCCCCTGCTGCAACAATGGCATAACTGTTCAAGGGATAACCACTTGCTCCCAGATTGGATTAGTGACCCATTCTACGGGAGGAAATCCATGTTTGTTACTGAAAGCCTAGTCAAAAAAACCCATGACTAGGGATATCAGTGACTCTCAGAGGGGAGCAGCTACTAATGTTTGACTAAATGACTATCAAACTACCCTCCACATATCTGTGCTTGTGCCCAGAGATTAGTGCTACTTTCACCTTTGCCCAAAGCAGCTTCTCTTTTGTTTGCTCTTGGCAGCGTCAACTGTGGGGGGGGGGGGGGGACTCAAGATTCACTGAGGTGCTGAGGAAAGTGACTGCGGACTGCTCGGCCCTGTGACATCTCCACCCCCTCCCCACCCCCGGGATCAGGGAAAACTGGAGGAAGAGGTGGTGGAAGCAATGTAAGAGCCAGAGGATGGATGGGGAAGAGTGCTGTGTTCCAGATACGACATGGCCACTACGCTCATTACCTCATTACCTCCACAAAACCTGTTCAGTATGGCTACCGCCAATTCCCTCCCAGATGATGCAATGGGACATGAGCTTCTCGTCCCTTCCTGAGGAGCCACTGGCAGTTAATGGTTGCTGGGGAATGAGAGAGACTTTCTTCAGAGGTGCAGCCACTGGTAAGTTACACACACCCCAATAATCACCCACCTGTCCCCACATGGGAAACCCTATCTCAGCTCACCGGCTCATGCTCACCAAAAAGGAAAGCACAGGAGGCACAAGCTTGGAAAGAGAAGCTCAGTGAGAGGGGAAACAGGCAGGGAGACTAAAGAAGGCCATAGGAGGGGTTATGATCAAAGTACATAACTGCATGTAGAAAATTGTCCAAAAGTATTTAAAAAAAAAAAAAACAGAATAAAGTGCTGGAGGGGTGGCTTAATGGTTAAGGCATTTGCCTGCAAAGCCAAAGGATCCTGGTTCAATTCTCCAGGACCCACATAAGCCAGATGCATAAGGGCCCATGCATCTGGAGTTCCTTTGCAGTGGCTGGAGGCCCTGGTGTACCCATTCTCTCTTTCTCTCTCTCTCCCTCTTTTTCTCTCTCAAATAAATAAACAAATAAAATGTATTTTAAAAATATGAAAAACTTTATTATTCTTTATGTTTATTTTTTTTAATTTTTTTTTCATTTTCCCAGCCCCCAGAACTTTTTATTAAAGTCTTCAAGTATTACAGATTAAGAATTGTATGGTAGAGTGGAAAGAGTAAGGTGATAACCAGATCAAATTGATTCATATTTCACAGAGACAAAGACTTACAGAAGTGTGGACATTTTCCTTCAAGAGGATATTGACCGGTTCTGTAATATGTTTATTTTTTTTTAATTTTATTTATTTATTTATTTATTTATTTATTTATTTGAGAGCGACAGACACAGAGAGAAAGACAGATAGAGGGAAAGAGAGAGAATGGGCATGCCAGGGCTTCCAGCCTCTGCAAACGAACTCCAGACGCATGCGCCCCCTTGTGCATCTGGCTAACATGGGACCTGGGGAACCGAGCCTCGAACCGGGGTCCTTAGGCTTCACAGGCAAGCGCTTAACCACTAAGCCATCTCTCCAGCCCTCTTTATGTTTGTTTTTACATATTATTTTAAACTTCTAGAAAAATAAAAATTAACCCAAAAAGGAAACGTTTCATAAAAAATTAACCAAGACCTATTTTATGCAAAAAAAAAAATCCACTTAATAATCTGTTGCTAATGTAGACAAACATTTGACAAGCTGGTCCACTGAATCCAAGGGTGAGAGCTGGGGACGTGCAGAATGAGTGGGGTCCTAAGTGCTCAGACCCAGCCGTTCTGAAGAGAAGACCAGGAAGGAGTATCTACGTAGGAGACCATGCTACCTCTGACCACACATAACTTCCCACGAAGACTCTCAGAACCACCACGCCGGAGAAGTTCCCTGGAGAACTCTCACTTACTGCTGACCATAAGTCTACTTGCAACTTCTGTCACTCGTCAGAATATCTTAGCTGGGTCTCTGGGAGAACTCCCCAGGAGCAAGCACTACATCCTGTGGGCCAAGAACCTGGAGAACACGTTCTCACACTAGCCACTAAAGAGTTAGCTGACTTCATTTCTCCTATGATAAAACGAGTTAATACATGCAATGATTATTAATGAGTGATGAATATCATGGCACAAAAACTAGATTTCTCTTTTCTAAATAAAGATCAGCATCAGGAATTACGATAATCCTAGCTTTGTGCCTGGGTATCCTCTCTGAGCCTGGAATTATTTCAATAGCTACATAATTGGGAGGGAATATTGAATTCAGTAGAATGAGAATGGTGTTTAGCAAATACCTAGTCTGGGTCAAAGGAGAACTCTGAGCAGGGAATGAAAGGAATAGGACATTTCATTCTCGCCTTTCCTGGAGAGTTCATGTCTCACTCACAGAATTCATATTTTCTTAAAAATTCAGTAAAGTTAAAATTATCCCATGCTGAAGTTATATAAAGGACATACCTGAGAGAGCAAAACCAAAAATAAAAAGACAAAGCGGCAGGCAAGGAGCAAGTCTGGGAGGCGTTCATGGAGAAAATGAAGCGATGGGCACGATTTCAAGCAGTCGTGGGCACCGAGTGCCTTGGAAGGACCAGAATTCTGAGTGCTGACCTGTCACCGCACAACACCCCCCAAGACCACAGGGCAACATGACGTGTCCCTCCCTAGCAGAGGCAGTTCTTTGCTCCCCTGGTTTATGTTCCAAATAGACCGATGCCAAGTGTGAGGATACATACCTACCCACCCACACAGCCACCATGCCCTTCCTCCACCACTCGCTGGCCCCGGCAGCGGCGTGAGCTTTCGTGGTGAGCCAACAGGAGGCAGCTGTGGTCCTGATGTCCAACTTGAGCCACTCGCAGACAAGTCCTTAGGGCTCGCCAGCACCTCAGGGGACGTGGACGTGGACATGCACGTGGATGTGGATGTGGACGTGGACGTTGACGTGGACGAAGCCATCCGGGAACATCCCCTCTCCACTGTTTCTCTTTTGGAGATAGATTCCCATTGTGCCCCGTGGGATGGTGAAGGCAGAGACAGCACCAGGTTCAGCAGATCGATCGATTCTGGAGCCCAACTGTGTGGAAGGATCCTGGCTGTATGTAAACCAGAAGTCTCTACGAGACAATTTACAGAGCGCTTCCAGGTCTTTCTTCCTCATCTATGAACTGATTACTGCTCTAGCTGGGATCTGAAATCCCCCCCCACACACACACACCCCACCCCAGAAGACCATGTGTGAAGTTAGGGCTCAGTCCCCAACCGTTGGGACTACTGGAAGGTGACAGAATCTTGAACACGTGGGCTTAGGAGAAGAAAGTTAGGGTGATGGGGTTTGCCCTCTCATTTTGGTTCCTAGCTGCCATCCTCTGCCACACATTTCCACCATGACATTTTGCTTCACCACACACCAACACGTGACAGGGTGGAGCATGGCCTGAAACCTCCTAAGCCCTGTGCCTAAGTCACTAACAGAAGCTGGCTACCACAGGTCCAGCAGTGAAGGAAAGCACCAAAGCCTAGCTTGCGGGCCCCATGTGGGCAACATGTAGGCATCACTATTAAGAAAGTGCCTGCCAAGCCGGGCGTGGTGGCGCACGCCTTTAACCCCAGCACTCGGGAGGCAGAGGTAGGAGGATCGCCATGAGTTCAAGGCCACCCTGAGACTACAGAGTTAATTCCAGGTCAGCCTGGACCAGAGTGAGACACTACCTTGGGGGAAAAAAAAAAGGGGGGGCCTTCCACACACCAAATGCCAGCTGCTTGGGAGCAGAACAGCCATGGACCCCCAAGTCCATCACAGTTGAGCACTCCCAAGCAAGGAATGCAGTGCACGCTGAATAGTCGTCGGTATGCATGTCTGGACTTGCCCGGGCGCTCTCCCTTCGAGCCAGCTTGCCTCCCGGCTGGCTCGAGGGCCACAGTAACGCTCCCAGCACTGGACAGCTGTGCTCAGGAGGCAGCGGGCCGACCCCTTCCTGGCCAGGTCGCGCCCCAGCTCTGCTGCGCACAGCCCCCAGCCCGGCTTCTAATGGTCTATGGACTCCAGGACCTTCCGCGAGTCTAAACGTTTTTAATTACCGCACTTTGCCTGTTTTAAGGTTCCTCGCAGATTCATACCTTAAAACAGGGAGTCTCTAACAATCAATGCCATATGATCGTCCAGTAGATAATTTTCCCTTTTTTTGGTGCAACATAAAACAATCACGTTTATTTCCACCGTAGGTGTGATTAAATATAGTATATGGGAATGAGATCGTAAGAACCCAGTGCTCAACTAACACGGCCTTCTAAGCTTCTTGCTTGAGTCCATCGAGAGCTTTCGGAGGCCCCGGGTCTCCCAGGGTTATTTCTACCCATGTGGCTATGAGGAAAAGCTTTCTGGGAAGGGGAAAGGCAAGGTGGTCCTGTATATCTTAATAAGCCTTTAGATATTTTAAAGGCTTCTCTTTTGTTCCATGTTTTTTTTGGGGGGGTCTGTCTACCAGAAAAGCATGCCCTCCTTCAATCCCCCAAATACTTTAGCTAGACTTAAAAGTGTAGGCTCTTTTTTCTGTGTAGTCCCCTGTTCCTGTCAGATCAGGGAGTAGCCACAGAAGAGGAAGGAAATGCTTATACCCAGAGGCTCTCTCCCACCCATGGCCTTCTCTCCCAGCATCTCGAATGGATCAGAGCAACATGAAACAGGAAAACTCACCCACATGCTCCCAGTTGCTCCAAGCCTCGGTCCAGCCTTTGCCTGCTGGAGAACGCAGCATGGCCAAGCTCTGGGAGTATAATGTTAGCTGCTATTGGTGCCTTGTCAATCAGCATCCAATCCCACACAAAGGCAGTATGTGCAGCCATGTGCCTGCCACATGTAGAGCGTTGCTCAGCTACCTTGGAGAGAGGGGCTCCCCAGGAGAACTTCTTACAGCGCAGACATTTGCCTCAGCAAGGCAGGTGGGAGAGGAGAGGACAAGGGATGAAGCAGGGGTGAGACTCTCTAGGCTTGGCCATTCAATCCCACTTGGATTAAAAAAAAAGGGGGGGGAGACTGGAGAAATGGCTTAGTGGTTAAGGCATCTGCCTGCAAAGCCTAAGCCTAACCCAGGTTCAATTCCCCAACACTCACGTAAAGCCAGAGGCACAAGGTGGCACATGCATCTGGAATTCATTTGCAGTGGCAAGAGACCCTAGAGTGCCATTCTCTCTCTCTCTCTTCCTGTCTCCCTCTCTCTCTCTCTTTCTATAAATAAAATTAAAAAATAATTTCTATAAATTAAATTAAAATAGGGCAGAAAATGAAATCATGAAGAGGAGAAAATCAGAAAGGATAAGAGTAAGATTCTCTTCCAGAAGCCTCGCGGGGCTGTAGGGCAAAGGAATACACTCACTACTAGTGGCAATGCTTAAGACAGTTTTCTTAGGTAGCATGATGACATCACATTGTTACAAACATCTGGGTAAAAAAGACACCAAAGGAAACAACATGAAAATAAGAAAAGCTAAGAGAGGTATGCGTGTGCGTGTCCGTGTGCGTGTGTGTGGAAACCGGCAAGGTGAGAGCAGCTGCCTGTGCACGTGGCTCTGGTCTGAGGACATTTGGTTTAGTTAGGAGCCAAGAGATTGAGGTAAGGAAGAACAGAGATGGAGGTTATTCAGGCTTTGCAGCTCAGCCTCAGGGAATCTGTGTTTAGCTAAGAAGAAAAAAATCATATTAACTGTGTTAATTGATTAACAGCAAAAGTATGTACATGAAATGTGCTTGCCTTCCAGTGAATACTGTGCCCCTCTCTCTCTCTCCCTCTCTCTCTCCTTTTCTCCCTTCTCCTTCCACTCTCTCCACTTGGCTTGAATCAATGTCAACTCGTAAAGTTTTTATGACACCTTCTCCAACTCCTAGCTGCCAATGAGATTTCCCTTAGAATTACATTTGCTCCCATCTATAGCGTATTAAGACACTATTTATTAAAGACTCTTGCTGCAATGAAACAATCTTCAAGCTAAACCTCGATTACAATCAACAGATCCAGTAGCTCCCTGCAGATCTAGCTCAGATGCACCAAGGGACCTGAATCCTATTGTCCTAAAATACCCAGAATAAATTGCCCAAGTTCCTCACTTGTGGCCTATGAACATGCCACCTTTCTCTGGGGACTGCATGAGACGCAAATACAATTTTCCTTGTCTGAGCTACTCCTCTGAGATTGAAAGTGGGGAAGAGCAAATAAGGTATCCCGATTAAAAAGAATATTTTCAATGGAATTTCAAAGGGGAAGGTGTGGGGGTGGGGAGGGAGGGAATTACCATGGGACTTTTTTTATAATCATGGAAAATGTTAATAAAAATTTAAAAATTAAAATAATAATAATAATAAACATAAAAACAAGAATATTTTCTCCTTTAACTGAAAAACACTGAACTATCAATCATGTCTTACACATGACCAGGATATTCCACAGAGCCAAGTATTTCCAACTGTTCTCACATTGTAGACTCACGAGCATTCAAGCCCATAAATGCAACATGCATGTGTAGTCATCTTAATATAGTAAAAGGAATGTTTCCATAAACTTCATAACACTTAGACTCTCAAGTGACTTTCTCTCCATCCACCACCCTCTTTCCGCTGCCTGAGAGCTTCTTTCTCCTGCCTACTGGCTCCGCCCCTCCTCCGGCCTGATCCCTGCCGCTGTCTACATGGGGTTTTGCATGTTTTTAACTTTTTAAATTTTATTTTATTTTATTTTATTTATTTGATAAAGAAGGAGAGAGAGAGAGAGAGAGAGAGAATGGGTGCTCCAGGACCTCCAGCCACTGCAAATGAACTCCAGACACTTGCGCCCCCTTGTGCATCTGGCGAACGTGGTTCCTGGGGATTCGAACCTGGGTCCTTTGGCTTTGCAGGCAAATGTCTTCACCACTTAGCCAGCCTGGTTCTTGCACTTTTATTTCCAAAGGACTGTCACCACAGGATGATATGATTGTCGCCCTCTTCCCTCCTTTCATTCCTACTTCTTTCTTTCTTCCTCCCTTCCTTCCTGCCTTTGTCCACTTCCCCCTTGCACCGTAACAACCCTGATCAAGAGATGCTCAGCTATTTCACAAGAGATTTCATTTTGTTACCCCATGGCAGTCCTCCTCTCCCAGCCTTCCCCCTTAGTGCCTGCATTGGTTTTCCTGGGAGCTTGGGTACACGGCATCTCCAAGGCCCTCTGTACTTTTTTGGTTTTTCGAGGTAGGGTCTCACTCTGGCCCAGGACCTCTCTTCTGCGATTCTTCTTCTTCTTCTTCTTCTTCTCCAGGGCAAACGTCGATTCTTCACCCCATCATCAGTGTTAGAAAATCCTTCACCCGAATCTGTGCACAGTTCAGGCCTCCCTTCATGGTGCTCTTTGTCCCCATGCCCTCCTTGTAGAAACCATCCCTGTTCCTCACGCGCCTCACAGTCATCACTCCCCGTCTTCCCGCCTGAACCCCGTTTTCTTCGTGGTCCATGTCACGGCCTCGCAGATTATATCCTCGCTTGCTTCTCGTGAGCTCTGCCAACCCCAAGCCCTCGCCACTACACTGAACTTTGAGATCATGAGAACAGGGACTTTGCCCGTCGTCGTGACTGGTGAACCCTTAATGCCTAGCGACATTTGGTAAATGAGCGAGCAATCCCAGCATTTCATACGATGTTCTGTTCATGGTAGTAGCTTAATAAGTAGTTGAAAGTTTAGGAAAGGAGGAAAAGAGTAGGATGCGAGGGACAAAAGTTAAAACTTGGGAGTTGAGAACAGGCTTCACCTTGCTTTTGTTTATCCAGTTGGTTAGGTTAAGACAGGGCTCTGCCATGTGGCCCAGGCTGCCCTTAGGCTCATAAGTGTTGGGAGGACAGGTGCGCACCCCCTTGCCTAGCTCCCTTTCTTTTTTTTTTTTATTATTTTTTATATTTATTTATTTGAGAGTGACAGACACAGAGAGAAAGACAGATAGAGGTAGAGAGAGAGAATGGGCGCGCCAGGGCTTCCAGCCTCTGCAAACGAACTCCAGACGCGTGCACCCCCTTGTGCATCTGGCTAACGTGGGACCTGGGGAACCGAGCCTCGAACCAGGGTCCTTAGGCTTCACAGGCAAATGCTTAACCGCTAAGCCATCTCTCCAGCCCCCTAGCTCCCTTTCAAAGTTACTACATCTGGGCTGGTGAGAGGGCTGAGCCATTAAGTGCTTGCCTGTGAAGCCTAAGGACCCCAGTTCAAGGCTTGGTTCCCCAGCACCCACATAAGCCAGATGCACAAAGTGGCACATACATCTGGAGTTCATTTGCAGTGGCTAGAGGCATTGGTGTGCCCATTTTCTTTCTTTCCTTCTTTCTTTCTTTCTTTCTTTCTTCCTTCCTTTCTTTCTTTCTTTCTTTCTTTCTCTCTCTGTCTCTCTCTCTCCCTCTTTCTCTCTCTCCCTCTTTCTCTGTCTGTCAATCTCTCTCAAATAAATAAAGAAAAATAAACAAAATAATTAAATATTTTTTAAAAGTTGCTGCATCTTTTCCCTCAATCCATGCTAGCTTCAAGTGCTTCCTCTGTACCAAAAAATTTGTAAATCCTTGGCTTCCTTTGGGTTTTAAATTTAATGGCTTTTAAAAGTTTTTCCTTTTCTTTCTTTTTCTTTCATATTTTATGACACGCATGCATTTTCATGTATCTCTGATAATTTAGTTTACTGTTCTGAACAGTAAACTTTAAAAGTCTAAGTCTATGTAAGAGATGCCCATAAGGCCAACCTTATTTTATGGTTTTCCTACCCCCTTCCCACAACTCAACCCCATTCCTCACAACTACCAGACTGGTCTCAGGGTCAACCTCGGCATTGACTTTTAGGGTATTCAACTGCAACTGATCTCACAGGGTATTAGAGCAGATGCAAACCACCACAAGGAAAAAGGCTGTGTTTACAGAGCCTGGTCAATGTGAAAAATCACTAGTATATTTGGCAATAGAGACTTGCAGGGCCCCCACCCCCATACACTGGTAAATAATGAGCGCACTTGTGTACCCCATTTTACTCCTCGTTAAACTCACCTAACATCCTACTGGGCATAGTTTCCTGCCGCTGAACGTTGCTCTCTGCCATCACTTAAGACACTGCATCGTGTTTCATGCTGCGCATAAACTATTAATGATATCAATTCGATAAATGTCCATTGTGAAACTCGAGTTATTCCAACATCTGTTGTTAGGAATGATTGTACAGTGAACGTCATTGTGAGGAAGTCTGCGATCTCAGCAATCATTTCCTTTGTTCTCATTCACAGAGGCAAAACTTCCTCGTCAAAGGATGCAAGCGAACAGATCACAAATTACATTTTATATGAGAAAATTACATTCTCTCCCAGTGTATATTCTCCGGATATGCGCACAATCACGTCCCATATCCAGGACAACTACAGAAATTATAATTTTCAACATTATCCAGTTTGGTAGAAGATAAATGATGATTTGCTGGTGTTAACGGCACACACTGACACACACTTAATTATTAGTAAGTAATAATGTTTTCATACAGTTATTGACTTTGTTTTCCCACTTCTTTCAATTATATGCCTCTGCCTTTTGTGTATTTTCTTACTAGAATGCTCCCCCCTTTTTTTTTTCTTAAATCACAGCAGTTTTCATACCCTAAGGACAGTAGTAGATCTATCTTTACAAATGTCTCATTCCGCCATTTGTTTCTAAATTCTCATTATTTTGGATCAATGTTTAGTAAATGAATTTATTGTCTTTTCTTATATACAATGTTCCTTAACTGCCTTGCTTCAAACGTTACACCAACAGAAAATGCTTTCTTTTAGAAACATCCATATTTTATAGTATTTTTATTGATTCTTTTTTCTATTTAAATACTAAATTTTACATGGAATTCAATTTGGTAAATGTTGTGAGGTAGAATTTTTTTTTTTTTTTAATCCAAATGGCCTGCTACTTGTTTCAGAATTATTTACTAAATTACCTTTCCTTTCCCTGGTCATTTTAAGCAGCATACTTTGTTTTATACAACAACTTATGTGTACATTCACACCTGTATTTGAGTCAATCTTAGAATAGTCTGTCTTCTTTTCTTAGTAAATAGTTTTTTATTTATTTATTTGTTTATTTATTTGAGAGGAGGGTTTGAGAAGAGGCAGATAGGATGAGCACCCCAGGGACTCTAACCACTGCAAACAAACTCCACACACATGCACCACCTTGTGGATCTAGCTTAAAGGGGTCCTAGAGAATCAAACCTGGCTCACTTGGCTTTGAAGGCAAACACCTTAACTGCTAAGCCATCTCTTCAGCCCAGTCTGTCTTCTTAATTTGGAAAGAATTGACACATTTACCATTACGTCTTTTTATCCAGAAATAAGGTAAGTACATCATTTACAGATCAATGTTTCTTTCTATATTAAGATGCTAATATTTCTCAATAAAGGTTTATTATTTTCTTTTCAAAAAATATTTTATGTACTTTTATTTCTTTGATAGAGAGATAGAGAGAAAGAATGGGTATACCAGGGCCTCCAGACACTACAAACAAACTCCAGACACATGCACCACCTTGTGCATCTTGGTGGGTACTGGGGAATCGAACCTGGGTCCTTAGGCTTCATAGGCAAGTGCTTTAACCAATAAACCATCTCTCCAGCCCAAGATTATTATTTTTGAACAAGTCCTTACAAGTGTCATTGAATTCACGCTATAGGAACACACATGAGTTCTGACTACAGAGAGCACATCAGTATGTGGCCGTAACTGCTTGACATGAACTAGGCTTTATCAAATACATCAAGGACCACACGAGGCGAGCATGGCGGCAAGTCACTAAACGATGGATTGTTTACAGCACCGGCAGCCAGAAAGCACGTGGAGCGCAGGCCCCGGCTTACTCCCCGCCGTACGCCTGCCCTTGCCTCCTTCTTGGGACATATTGGAGGTGAACTTTTTAATTGTTCTTTTTTTTCTTAATGTTTTGTGATCAGACAAAGGAAGAAGCAAAAGGCAGAGCTAAAGGTCACAGATATGCCTGTCCAATATGTGGGTTCAAAGTGGAAATGGACAGCTGTACCGAAGCCCCACGAAGACAAGGAGGAGAAAGGCAATGTCGTGGGAAGCCCCTGCAGAGGGCAGGATTAAGAAGAACTTCTTGGCCATGCAGTTAGCGTGGAAGGAGAAGTGGCCCAAGGCGAGTACATACGGGACTTAAGGCCACGGTGAATCATCGTCATGATGGACGGCTCATCTAGGGGGCTGAGGCCACCTCACAGAAGAGATTGCGAGGTTATGGGTAAGGAGACTTGGGGGAGAAACAAGAAAAGCAATCCGTACAAGTAGGCACAAAGATGTGACTCTCTTTCTCTAGTGAATTAATTAACCCCACAGAGCACATCCACCATCAATGAAAGATGGCTCAACCAGACAGGTGAGACGGCTTGTCCAGTCGGAGGGTGTCAGCCGCTCTAGAATGGCCACACCGTGTGCAGGAATAGAAGTGTCCTAAAGACAGAGCGGGAGGCTGAGCATGCGTACAGCGGCGTGGATTCCTAGTCCTCAGACTGATCGAGCCACTGCTGCCCAATCTACCAGCAAGGCAGACTGAGGCCGCTTCTGAAATAGCCTGGCCCCTTAAGAGAACCAAGCAATAATTACACCCTTTAGGGGCAGTTCACCTAGACGAGCACTTTTCCATGCGCTGTGTCTTTCCCTCCTCTGCTGGCAGGCCTCAGCCAGCCAACGTCTGTCTCACATCAGGGTCTCGGGGTGGAATATTTGATCTACTGCCCTAGATCCCATAGATACAACGGTGGACCCAAGTCCCCTTTCTGTATCAAAAGAAGTGCAACCGTGGGTACACAGGAATTCAAGTCCACTAGTTCTACTTATACATGGCTTCAGCTAGGAGTCAGTGGCTTGAAAGGATGACCTTTTGAAAGGGTAAGTGAAAGGCCACCAAGGGGAAAACACTCTGAGAACGTGGCATCCTCTCCAGAACGTAACGGCCAGCATACGCTGAAGAGCACTGTGTGGTCTTGGATCTCCATGGATGGAACACGTGGATTTAGGAAGAAATTCCTGGAGATACAATTGGCACCAGTTACTAAAACCATAAGGACTTACTTGTGGAAGTCTGTGGTGTCTGGCTCTTGAGCTCTCAACTCTACATGTTAAGAGATGATGGGTCCCAGAGAGGGCTCCCCCCCAGCTGACACGGGAGAGTCCTACTAAACGATAAGCTCGGACGCCCCTGTGTTCGCGCGAAGATCCTCAAGCCAGGGAACTAGCGGGCCATGCATGGCGGCGTGAGAGAAACTGACCCGAGCCTCAGGAGGAATCAAGGCTTCTGGTGGTCGCTGGGCCAAGAAGGAATGTTTGGAAACTACATGATACATGTCTTGGAGTATCTGTTGGTTTAACCTTGCTCAATTTAATGGACAAGTGCACAGTCTTGACCTGAGAAGTGAATGGTGACTGACAGCTCCAGTTATTCAAGGATGATGGTTTTGGGCTGAAGGGATGGCTTAGCGGTTAAGGTGTTTGCCTGCAAAGCCAAAGGACCCAGGTTCGGCTCTCCAGAACCCACGTTAGCCAGATGCACAAGGGGCACACATATCTGGAGTTCATTTGCAGTGGCTGGAGGCCTGGCGTGCCTGTTATCTCTCTCCTTCTTTCTCTCTGTCAAATAAATAAAATAAAAACATTTAAAAAAAAAAAAGGATGATGGTTTCAATCATCCCACCAGGCAATACTTGCACCAGAAGGATTGCTGGAATAAGGTGATAAAGGAAAAAGGTGGGATCAGCTGAAATCTTTTGTGTTTTTATGAATCATGAGATCTATTATAGGGGAAGTTAAGATCTAAGGAGGAGACTAGCTGGAGGACTCAAGCCAGAGCACAGGGGAGACAAAGAGCCTCTCCACCACAGAGAAATCGCCTGGGGTAAAAAATGCTGGGGCCGGGCGTGGTGGTACATGCTTTTAATCCCAGCACTCAGGAGGCAGAGGTAGGAGGATCGCTGTGAGTTCGAGGCCACCCTGAGACTCCATAGTGAATTCCAGGTCAGCCTGGGCTAGAGCAAAATCCTCTCTCAAAAACCAACAATAACAACAACAAAATGGTTTTACTTATAGCCAGGCAGGGTGGTGCATGCCTTCAATACCAGCACTCAAACTCGAGAGGCAGAGGTAGGAGGAGTTCCTGAGTTCGAGGCCAGCCTAAGACTCCATAGTGAATTCCAGGTCAGCCTGCGCTAGAGTGAGACCCTACCTCGAAACAAACAATCCCTCTGAAGGAGGCACATGCCCACACATGGAAAGCAAAGCATGCGAACCAAAAGATGCCCTGCACGTAAAAGAAATCTGTGACATGGCTTATGAATGGTTATTGTATTTCTGCAGACACGGAGATCGGTGTAGAGTACCGAGCCACAGGTCATTGGCTGAGAGAATGAAGAAATCAAAGGAAGATCACACATGTAACAAAGAGAAAACACTGCAAAGCAGGACACACGGGGAAGGCAGGCAGGAAAGTGCCTAGGCTGAGGGAAACGTACCCCAGCTCCACCCCAGTGAGGCCGGGAAGGGGAGAGAGAATTAAACACTGGTAATCCACTGAAACTTCAGGAAGAGGAGAGCGGACACACTTGGTTAGGCTCCGTGATCTGGATCAGACATTCCATTAAAGTTAGCCTTGTTATCAGATTCGGGGGGTGTAAAAAGAGACCTGACTGGTTCATGGACTCAAGGGCCAGCTGAAATCCTGACACGGCTTACAGAAGCAAGGCTATGGTTCATTCCACTTTACCTTGCTTCCCATTAAACTCCTCCTTACTGATTAATTTCCCTTTTACACAATTAAGGCTATGCCTCATTTTTACATTTTAAGATATTTAGCTTTATGTTATTCTTGTTGACATTTATGGTTATATGTTTATTTTACCTTTACTCACATACCATCAGCCTTTGTGGTATTTTCATTTGACATTGGCTACATGGGCTGTTTTTAACTTGATTGGAACTTATTTAAAAGTACTTAATTTTATTTTCTAAAATTTTTACTATTTCAATTTAATTTGGTTTTCTTTTCCCAAATGTTTGTTTAAACATATTACTTGCCATGACCAAAAATTTGACTTAATGACATATTACTGAGCAGAAGTGATTCCTTGGGTCTCATTTTCCTCATTCCAACTCCCTTGTTTACCTTTGTTGCAGTCAGGTCATGTTGCTGATAGAAATCACCCAACCGGGGCAGCTTGTGGGGGAAAAGAGCTTTATTATGGACTCAAGGGGAAGCTCCACAATGGCAGGGGAAAATGATGGCATAAGCAGAGGGTGGACATCACCCCCTGGCCAACATCAGGTGGACAATAGCAACAGGAGAGTGTGCCAAACACTAGCAAGGGGAAACTGGCTATAACACCCATAAGGCCCCCCCAACAATACACCGCCCCCAGGAGGCGTTAATTCCCCAAATCTCCATCAGCTGTGAACCTAGCATTCAGAACGCCTAAGTTTTGGGGACACCTGAGTCAAACCACCACAACTTTCAATTAGTAATTATCATTAGTAATAATAAACGTTTCTAGCAAGTAGAAGAACACCCTCCAACTTGCTGTACCCCAACCTCCCATCCATATTGCCAAGTTCAAACCTCAAATTACAGTTTTGTTGGAACTGTTACCGCAAGAAAAATTCCTCCTAAACAAAATTACAGCGCTTCCTGTACTTGCCTTTTCATTCACGAATAAAATGAACTGAGCGTCTTACCCTGCACTGCTCCACTGAAACCCAGCAAGCTCTCCCAGACATCCTTCTCTCCTGATCCAGCCTCCACTCCATACCCAGCACCCTGCCCTCCGGCCGCCACCCCGGCCTCTGAGCCTGCGGCCACGCGGTCACTGCCAGCAGCATCCTTCCGCTGAGCTCGCAAGCGGGTTCCTCACACTCCGCTGTGTTCCTCTCAATAGCTGGTTTCTGCCTGAAGACGGATATCCAAGATTCCGACCCAAGACAGGCCCTGTGGTTGATTCCTATTGTTTCCCCTTCCAAGAAGCCCCACGAGCTTCCTTTCCTTCTCTTGAAAACTCAGAACACTGTGTCGGCTCCGGGGTCTTGTTTTCTTTTTCTGCCCGTGTTCCACACACCCTTCCAGTTTGGAACGTGACATACGTAGTCTTGGAACGTGTTATCCTCAAAGACCCCGTGTGTGAATGGCTACGGGCCCCTCTCCTGTTGCCACAGCAAAAGAAAGATGAGAAGAGGAAAATCTTAGGGCTACAGCTCACTTCCTCCAGTCAGTAATTTTTAATTCCCCTACTAGCATTCCACTTTAAAAAGAGTAAGTGAAGCCGGGCGTGGAGGCGCACGCCTTTAATCCCAGCACTCGGGAGGCAGAGGTAGGAGGATCGCCATGAGTTCAAGGCCACCCTGAGACTGCATAGTGAATTCCAGGTCAGCCTGGGCTAGAGTGAGACCCTACCTCAAAAAGCCAAAAAAAAAAAAAAAAAGAGTAAGTAGAATAAGCATAGCAGTATCCACACAAGACCCTCATAATAGGTGAAAAAGATGATGACATCAAATTAAAAGAGACTACTAAAGAGGGGGAGGGGATATGATGGAGAGCAGAGTTACAAAGGGGAAAGTGGGGGAGGGGAGGGAATTACCATGGTTTGTATATAAATTGTCAATTATATATACATATATATATATGTATGTATATATATATATATATATATATATATATAGAGAGAGAGAGAGAGAGAGAGAGAGAGAGAGAGAGAAAGTCCAATGTATAAAGAGGAGAAGATGCAAGGTTTCGTGCTGGCTTTCCTTACGCTTCAGTAAGGTATCATGACTACTCTTACGCAGCCCAAAGCTTTAGCAGGGACACCCTGTAGATGAACCGAGCTGCACCCTTCCACCTAAAGTGAGGATCCATGAAGAATTCTTCCTGGTGCGTAGACCATTTAGATCTACTGAATAACTTCCAGATATCGCTCGTGGTCTTATGTTAACATCCATTCTCTGCCATCTCCTCTGGGGGGTCCACACACTGAGGGTTCCCAGCTTTGAAAGTTTCTTGGAATAATCCATTCGAGCCTGGCACCTGAGCCATCAATCCTAGGGTTGCTTACTGAAATTGCAGGAGGAAAGAACAGCATAAGAAAGTGCTCACTCAAAATAAATAAATAAATAAAATGCTCAGGAGCTGGAGAGATGGCTTAGCACTTAAGGCGCTTGCCTGTGAAGCCTAAGAACCCAGGTTTGATTCCCCAGTGCCCACATAAACCAGGTGCACAAGGTGGCCCACGCATCTGGAGTTCGTGTGCAGGGGCTGGAGGTCCTGGCATGCTCATTTTCTCTATCTGCCTCTTCCCCTCCCAAATAAATAAATAAACAAAGTATTTTTAAATGTTCAAAATTAAAGGTCCCACCCTCCAGGATCCAATGAACAAGCAGAGATATGTGAGAGCTGTGTTACAGGAATCAAGAAGACACTGTGTGTGGCTGAACTCGCAAGCACACACCTGCATCGATACACAGTCATGTGGAGAATGCAGATGTTCTCCAAGACAACCCATTCTGTACACAAGTATCTATGCGTGTCAGTCCCCCGTGTCCTCCATACTGCCGTCAGGTTGGTGGGGATCTTATTGCCTAGTGAGTAGAACAGACAAATTCCCCACAAGAGGACCATAAACTCTCTTCCCATGCCCTCTTGCCTGACCATTGAACCTGCCGAACCCATCTTTAGTCCGACGCTCCAAAAAACCCGCCGTGCTGCTGACAAGCGTCACCATTAGATCTTGGTTGACAAGAGAGTGGGTGTGAGCTTGCTATTCTTAGTTCAAATTAAAGATCATACTTTGCTTGCTTTCACCCCTGGAGCTTTGTCTTTTACTTAGCATCGTCATTTTATTCATCCGTTTATTCAGTTGGTTATTTATTCAACATTTGTGGAGTTCCTATCATATTCCAAGCACTGCGCTTGGTACTGACCACACAGAGGTGGTCAGCTGACACACCCCACGAGCAACAACTAGACAAGACATTAACAGGGCCTTCCTGCCCTGACCCCCATTTCTCTTAGACTGCTACTCCAGTGTGAGCCGTTGGAATCTGTGTCTCAAGTCTTACATGCTATTTCTCATTTTACATGTCACGCGACCCACTCATTGCTTAGGTATTTTGTTTCCCCAACATAGTGAGAGAAACACAAGCAAACCTTGCTTGGGAGTATGTTTTGTCTGGGAAAGAAAAATGAGTATCTACTAGCTGCAGTGCTGGTTTTGAATGAGTGAGTTTATTGGGCATGATAGCAAGTTAAAGTAAAGAAGAAATGGTGAGCAACAGATCAAAATGGAGCATCATATGGGACATTCAGCCAGGTCCAGCGAAAATGGTTGGAGCAGCCCAGATAGCAGTAGCAGCAAGCAGAATGGACTGGCCAGCCAGCTACTGCACAACATCCCCCAGAACTGGCTGGCCTGCTCCCATAATAGCTGCCCACTGCATTCGTCCATCACTCAGGGGTTCGAGGCAGAGAGAGCATCTGCCCTTTGGGCGAGGTGAGCCTCCCGATTGGCATTTTTATTCCATGGGGGTAAACGATTGCGCGTTCAGTTCTTAAGTCTTAAGATTTGGGGATCTGTTTTGTTCCCAGACACCCTGGAAGGCGGTTCCCCTGCCAGCTGTTCTCAAGGGCACATGGGAGGGAGCAGCTCGGGGCACCTTACTAGTGTCCACTCACTGCAGGGTGTGGAACGGAAGTGTGATGCAGGGAGACGCGGTGGCAACAGGAGAGGAGAGGAGAGGAGCCTGTTCCACCTGAGAGGAGAACTGAGCAGGACGCTGAGGGCTTAACAACGCCCCAGAGGTGGACTCGTGTTACTGGAGAGCAGAAAGGAGGTGATGGTGGGAGCCGAGAAAGGCGAGGAGACAGACAGATTTCTCTTTCCGGAGGTGATAGTGAGAACTCACAGTGTCTAGGTCCTCAAAGGTTTTACGGCAGCTGGAGCAGCAGACCTTGTCTCCGTGGCTCTGAAAAGGTTTGCTGGGACGGACGTGTGAGCTCCCCAAGGGAGACACGGACCAAGTCTGTTGCAGCTGTCACTGCATATTTGGTGCCCTGCTCTAAGAAGATGCTCAGGGGTCCTGGAGTTAGAGCGAATGGTTTACTTTGTTGTGCGTTTGGAGGGGTCATTCGGGCAAAGGGTGAGCCATACAGACAGGGGAGGCATATCGAAGCCAAAGGGCCTAGGAAGGAGGCTTCGATGGGTGGAGGTGGGTGAGGGTGACGGGTGCCGTCGGAGGGTGAGGACGCCAGTGGAGAACCAGGTTGGACAGGGCTCTAGTATGGGTGCGTATTCAGGTATTTTTTGCTGGAAAAATTCTAGGGTTGCGTACGTGCACATGTGTGGTATATGTGCATGCGTGTGCAGATACGTGTGTGCCCCATGTGCACATGTCCAGAGGCCAGAGGGGGAAGTCAGATGTCTTCTTCTATCACCTTTCGGCCTTATTTCCCTGAGGCCATCTGTCTCTGAACCTCGAGCTCAGTGTCTCTCCGTTATACTGGCTAACCAGAGTCTCCCAGCAGCCTTCCTGTCTCTCTGCCCCACTCAGTGCGGCGGTCACAGCCCTGTGTGACCATGCCTGGCTTTTAGCACGAGGGTGGGAATCAAATTCAGATCCCAGTGCTTTCACAAGCTCTCGTGTCTACCCAAGCCATCTCACCAGCCCCTGGGCGCAAACAACTTATGGTGATCATCAAGTAGAGAGGTACCTCCGTTAGGCATTTGGGTTAGATAAAGAAAGAAACGCACTCAGTCTTTACACGTGGATGACAGCGGAGAAAGTGTGTGGGCTGAGAAGACTCAGTCCAGAGTAGAGAGTGAGGGCTGAAGATGAGGCCAGAGAAGCAGATGGAGATCCAAAAGACCATGGGGCTGAGACACCCAGAGAAGCAGAGGTTTCTCTCTTGCAGATGATGTCTGATTTAAAATAAAATGAAAAACGTTTTTATTTCAATTCATAAATTGTCTGTACGAAATAGCCCGGATTATTCATTGCCGGTATACATTGAGGTAATAACAATTTTATGAAACTATCCTGACCTTCAAGGGTGATAAGCTATGGGGGTGTACGCATGACAGACTGACGTAAGACACAAGCATCTTTTTTTTGTTATTTTCTTTCGGTTTTTGTTTTGCCTCCGGCTGACCTGGAATTCACTATGTAGTCTCAGGGTGGCCTAGAACTCATGGTGATCCTTCTACCTCTGCTTCCCAAGTGCTGGGGTTAAAGACGTGCGCCACCATGCCCAGCAAGACATAAGCATCTTATGTCCCACCCATAGTGAGTAGTAGACACGGGTTCAACACAGATTATTAAATTAAATTTGTAGTAGAAATGAACAAACAGTAGCTATGAATTTGTATAGGTATTTTTGTTCTTTTATTCTTTAAGGATGTGTGACCTAACCCTTTAGCAGAAATGGCATTACCTCCTTGAAAGAACACACTAAAAGCCAGATGTGATGCTGCACGCCTTTAATTCCAGTACTCAGGGGGCAGAAATAGTAGGATTGCCATGAGTTCAAGGTCACCCTGAATTCCAGGTCAGCCTGGGCTAAAGGGAGACCCCACCTTGAAAACAAACAAACAAAATCATACGCTGAGGTTTATATTTCTGAACCATGGCCAGGACCCAGAGTATTATTTACTAAAGGAAGCTGAAAACAAGTTAACTAGAACTATGGTCGAAGAGGGTATGGAGGGCCACGCTTTCACAGCAGCCCCAGATGATCCAGCCAGAAGGATGAAGCAAGGCCACCAGCAGAAAACCCGGTCACACATTTAGAAACCAGGAAAAAAAAAAAAAAAAAAGGAGGAGCTGGCGGCATGGCTTAACAGTTAAGCCTAAGGACCCAAGTTTGATTCCCCAGTACCCACATAAGCCAGATGCACATGGTGGCACATGCATCTGGAGTTTGTTTGTGGTGGCTGGAAGCCCGGGTGCACCCATTCTCTCTCTCTCTCTCCTCCTCCCTCTTTCTCTGTATCTCTTTCAAATAAATAAGAATAAAAATAAAAACAGGAAAAGGGAAGACAGGTGGGGAACTAGAATGTGTAGTGGTCTAGAGCAAGGGTTCGAGAGGAAGACAGAAGGGTCCAAGATGGGCTGAATGTGGCAGCCGATTCACAGCTTAGGGACATGCTCAGGGGGCTGAGGAGCCGGAGGCTCAGCTCCAAGAAAGGCCTGAAGCGCAGCCGCACCTGCGGTTCCAGGTTCAGCAAAGCCTTTGCGGTGTGAGCCAGGCAGCCAAGCTCTCCTGCCAGGTGCTGCCTCCCATTTTCCCCTCTCTCATATTGGCCAGTGATTGCCACTGATTAGGCCAGGGTGGCCTATCTCCCTTTGTCTCCTGCGCTCTAATCACTGACAAGGATTAGGTGTTGATGACACATTTGGAAGTGTCTAATGGGATGTTAAGTGATGGGCATTCCTCTCTATAATTAGGTAAATGAATGGACAAACTGACACTTATCATGGCAGCTGAAAATCAAGGTCATTGAGAAATATTTCTTATTAAACAGAAGGGTATGGGAGACTTTCCCTTCTCTTCTTTTCATTTACCTTTAATTTTTTTTTTTTTTTCCTTGCAGGTTAAAGCTGACTCCACATCCTAAGGGACCAACACAAGCCATCAAGTTAAATGATGTCCCTGATAGCTCTGTGGATCGATAGTTATATAGGCCTATTCCTCATCTGAGCTCTGTCAGGGCCCAAATTATACACTACACATGAAAACCACCTCCTGGATTTACTGCCCTTGCGCCCGCAGCCAATGCCAGTGGCTTATTGCCTTTCTTTCTTTCCAGCCTTAACTAAGCCCTTGCTACTGATTTCTCAACATTTCCGAAGGGGTAGAATGTCAGTTAGACAAATTGTACTTCCACAAAATAGCAGTGATCTCCTTGATTTCCAAAGAAACTCTTTCATTCCTGTTTCTCTGAGAAGTCTTCAAGTGAAAAGCCACACCGGCGGCAGGAGCAGAAAGACGAGAAGTGGACCTGCGTGTAACTCAGCACAGTGAGCACCGTCAGCGCTTACGGGAGAGCGACTGCTGAACGGAACATTCCCGCTCTGAGGACCAAGTGCTGGGCGATGGCCTCACCTCTCTTGTCTGGGCCTCTCCCTCTCTGAACTGCAATTCTCCACTTCTTTGCATCAGCTAATGGAGAGGATGTTAACTGAAATCAAATTGCAGGCAGGCAAACATTTCCCAGTCTTAGGAGGGTCAAGGTGCTTTATAAATTCTAGGTTGTGTTATTATTTCGTTTTTTTTTTCCCCCAGCCCTCAGATTGATCTGGTCGCATGAATCACCATGTAACAAAGTGACCGTGAGCTATCTTGAACTGTTTTTGAGCATCCCAATCTCCCGTTGGTCGGCTGTCTATAATTCCAGCCCCTTGAATTCCTGGGTGAAACATGCCTTTAAGGTACAGAAACTGACTCTGATCTGTGGTTGAGAGAAAACATCACACAATTTTCTAATCACTGTCAGAAATGAAGATGCTTGCAGACACCAGCTCAGTGGCCAGATGGACAATCACCTTGCTTCAGTAAACTACAGTTCTCAAATTTGTCACCTGAGCCACCTTGCTTATCTCCCCATGTAGGCTCGTGAGACATTTCTGATTATTTGATTTCAATAATAACCATTGCTTTAATCATTTTAAAATTAATAAATGAGAACCTAAACTTCGTTGGTCAAAATAGGGTTCTAACATAGTCTCTACATACCTCTTGCTATCATAAATATTACTTTATGGCTGTTCCCCACTTACCAGCCCAGATGAAAACCTGTCTCCCATAGCTTTAGCTCTATTAAGTAAGAAAATTAGCCAGGCATGGTGGCGTACACCCAGCACTTGGGAGGCAGAGGTAGGAGGATCAGGAAAAGGGTCCTGATGGGGGGTGCTGATCTCCAGGAAACACATGACTTTTGCACTCTTGAACTCATGGCAGCCGAGATTGCCTGCGTAAAACCTCTACAAACATGTGTTCCTCAATATCCTGACATGTAGGGGACGGGAGCTCATGAGACCCTACTCTAAGGACTTAGAGAGACATTTTCTTCAATGATGTTGCCACTGGTAAGGCGCGCAGCATACAGCCATGTTCCCGTAAGTAACTAATGTAACTTCACTGGGTAACATTTAAAAAATAAAAAGAAATAAAACATGAAAGCATTAGGAGGACCAATTGGGAAGAGGAAGGGGACAGAAGGAATGAGGGGATAACGGGATCAATATGATTAAAATACACTATACATTTGTATGAGAATGTCATAACAACCCCCATCATATGTAAATAATATATGGTGAGATAAAATAAAATAAATAGAAACAATAACAAAATCTTAACTAATGGGAGACATGGAGAGTTTCACCCCTTAGCAAAGTTGCTTGGTCCAAACACCATTCTTCCGTTTGATAGGCTTAGCTCACACTTACACATAGGGACACAAATGTCTTGTCCCAGTGCATCCCACACAAATCACCTCCAAATAGTTCCTGGTCTATTCATGTTCTGAAACCTTACTATATCTCCTTCTCTTCCTTACAGCACCCAAGGCATACACCTAGCACACATCTTTGGTTTTTTTTCTTTTTTGTAAATTTTAAATGCCTCCTTATTGGATTTAACCACTTAGTTCCTAAGCCTTGTAACAAGAATTGCTATCTGATACAGGAAATTCTCCCTTCCTTGTTCTACATTAAAATTGTTTCGGGCTCTTTTTAATTCTTCCAAATAAGTTTCATGACACATTTCAAAACAATCCCAAATGCCAGGGTCAGGATCATGATATGGAGTGATTAACAAGTCATTTACTTTCATATCCGATGGTTCAAGCTTATCCTCAGTTTCCATCTGACTGGTTGTCATGATAATCTTTAACTCTAAATTCAGGAAAGGAAGAAATGGGTATTGTTTATTAGGCATCCTCAACTCTCAACATCTTTGTTAGACAGCCATAGGAGCAAAAGTAAAACGAGCTTATTTGACACATGGTCCGAGATTGCTTTGGCTTGGAATAAGCTCCAAGAAGCATTCCCTCCCAGTTGGGTCATTGGCCCCTAGGTGTGAATGAAAGGCTGAGGCTCCATCCATGTTCAGCTTCTGTCAAACAGAGGACTTTATGGATCAGGCCTAGCAATAATACACATCACGTCTCCTCACATTCCTCAGCCTAGAACACACTTACAGATGGCAAAGAGGCTGGGACATTCTTTTGACCTATATGCTCAGTAAGAAGATGAAATGGGAGCAGAAAGGATAGCTTAGTAGTGGCTAAGGTGTTTACCTGCAAAGCCAAAGGACCCAGGTTCAATTCCCCAGGACCCATGTAAGCCAGATGCACAAGGGGGCACACACATCCTGAGGTCGTTTGCAGTGGCTGGAGGCCCTGGTGTGCCCATTCTCTCTCTCTCTCTCTCTCTCTTTCTCTCTTTCCCTCTTTCTCTGTCAAATAAATAAAAATAAAATATTCAAAAATAAAATAAATTTTAAAACAAGAAGATGAAATGGGTTAAGAGAACACTTGGGGCTGTCTCCTCCAGGGGCGTTGAGGACAAACAGTCACATTGGGACACAGATTCTTTAAGAATGGAGGATGTGAAATTGTCCAAACAATCTTCTCAACATAGCAAATCCTGTTATTAGACAACCAACCCATCCGTGGTATAAAGACTTGCTGACAACAGACCTGGGGGCTGCCACCACCTTCAACAGGTATGTTCTTTGGGTAACCTGGTCATTTGGGTGCCAGCACTGAGGGCCACAAGATCATGACACCCCAGCCTTCTTCCTAGACTTGCCAGCTCTACCTCTTGCTCGCCTTGTGCCTTGTTCCTGGCCCATGCCCCCAGTCCTGCCCTTCTACTCACTTCGGAAGATGGCCTCTCGGTCCTCAACCTGAGACGTGTGGCGGCAAGAAACGACTCACGGGACTTACGATCTGAATATCCAGATCCAACCTTTCTACCTCAATGCTTTAGGAAAACAGACTGGGGCCGGAGGGACGGCTTAGCAGTTAAGAGCTTGCCCGTGAAGCCCAAGGACCCCAGTTTGAGGCTCGATTCCCCAGGACCCATGTAAGCCAGATGTGAAGGTGACACACACATCTGGACCTCATTTGCAGTGGCTAGAGGCTCTGGGGTGCGTGCCCATTCTCTCTCTCTCTCTCTCTCTCTCTCTCTCTCTCTCTCTCTCCCTCTCCCTCTTTCTCTGTCTATCGCACTCAAATAAATAAATAAAGTAAATCTTTCTTAATTAAAAAAAGAAAAGCCGGGCATGGTGGTGCGCACCTTTAATCCCAGCACTAAGGAGGCAGAGGTAGGAGGATCACTGTAAGTGTGAGGCCACCCTGAGATGACATAGTGAATTCCAGGTCAGCCTGAGCTAGGGTGAGACCCCACCTCAAAAAAAAAAAAAAAATATATATATATATATACATACATTCATACATATACTGTATGATGTCCTACAGCATTCTCCACCCAGTCAGATTTTGAACTATGGCAACCAAAAACTATTCTCTATGTACCTTCTGATTTTTAATCTGATTCAAATCCTTTAATAACCAAAAATATTAGCACCACCATCATTCCCATTGTAAAAATGGGGAAAACGGAATGAGGGAATCAAGGATACAGGGAACACAACACTGAAGGCATAAATCCCTAACTCACAAATTTAAGCAGTGGAAAAGCATCTCCTATAGTGCACAGTGATCAAGGCTTTGGTGAAACAGGAATGCATTAGATTAATGGTTTCTGGGAAATATCTATGTTGCTATGATGTTTTTCTGGTTTGAGGTTATCCATGTTTTCCCCAAAAGAAATAACTACACCCATAAACCACATGGTTTTGATTGGTTTCTCTGTCATTTGATGGGTTTCCTTGTCACTGACCCATTTGAGGACCTGATAGTTACTCCTTTGTCCAAATTATGACATCCTTCTTATTGATCACTTATAACCCTACTTCTCTAACAAATGTAAGGAAATATCAGCCCCCAAGGATTTGTGGATGGCGTGTAAGCCTGTTAGCAGGTTATAGTTAACACGATTTGAAACGTCATTGTCTTTCACTAAAAGGCAGCCCTTTCCAGACCAGCCTTCATGTCTGCCTGGCGCAGCAGCTGCAGGAATCATCTTGCAGTACTGTGGTGCATTACTGGGAGTTTTATGCACTAGTTTATTTGCAGTCAACTTGCGCTTTCTAGTAAACTGCCATTTGGGTTACTTTAGTAACCTTCTCTCCAGATATGACAATAGGTTGACTAATCCATGGTTCATTTATCCCATTTGGTTGTCTTGCAACCAAATGCTGCATCCATTAGGTATTAGGAACTTTGCAGATGCGTGCCAACAATTCAGTCACACATCGTAGATGAGGAATACTCTCTGTGAGAGCTAAATGGTGCTATTGTCAAATCCGAGAACATTTTGTTTGGTTTTTCTTGGAATTGCTTATCTTAATGGTTTAAATCCTAAATTTCCTCTTATTTCTGTAATGTTTTGAGTACTGACCTAATTTTTGCGTGTATTTGCCAATTATTCCCATTAACTTATCCTCACTTAAGTTACTCAATGTAAGATACTAATTAGCTGAGCAGTTTTATTGTTTAGTCTGTAAAATTTGTGATTACTTTTCTACTACATAAGCTTTCTCAGGATTTGTGTGGCTTTGCCAAATTTCCTGTCCCTTTATTTTACTACATTTCGCTCTATTCACCCATTTGCTGCTATGTGGGTCAAATCATTTTCACTATTCCTCCAACAACCCAATAGTAAATGCTTCATACAGAATGTTTTGGATTTGACGTGTCATTTGGCTACTGTGGGAATGCATATGATTTCAATAGCCTAATTAGTTTTGAATAGAAAATTTGAACAGTGAGATGTCTTTTATTAGGTCAGAGAATGAAAAAAAAACTTCAAGGCCACAATGAGTGTAATTTTTCAAACAATTGTTGGATGTCATGATTTTCAAACCCAGTTCATCCCATTAGATGGTTTTGTCTTTCCTTCCTCTCTTTTCAAGTTTTATGAAGCTCTCTACGCTTTTCTACGTTCCCACTCATTGCTCCCGTATATGAGCTCACTTCCGAAGGCAGGTCCTTTCCCCAGTCCACCACCGAGGTGCTCCTCGCACTGGCCGGTTTCAGGTTCACTCAGCCCGGGGACGTAGACTTGAGAGAGTTGGAAACAGAAATATACGGCTGCCTTTCGGGTCCTCGCATCGTTCCCCCAATTCCCAGCAGACAAGCTCTCCAAGTAATGTGCACTCACTGGCTTTCCTCTAATGCCCCCTTAGCAGTGTGTTTCCAGTGGACGGCCAATTCTGTCACCCAGAACACTTGGGACAGTCACAGCTCACCAGGCGTGAGTTCCCCTTATATCTCTGGTTCCAGACCATCAGGCCCAGCCGGCCAGTACAGCCCTTGTCAGCACGCCCGGCCATTTCTGAGTGAAAGGCCCATCCGTCTGCTCGGGGACTCACCTCTACCTCTCCTTCCCCTGGCAGAGTGACCCTGGGCCTGAGGGCAAGCTTCTAGGGCCTTCCTGGAGCCTTGTGAAGCGGCTTCGCTCAGCTCGCCTCTCATGCACAAGGATACTGAGCTGGGTTTTGAGAGGTTCATAATTAGTATAATTACCTCATTTTGATTGCTGAGGTTAACAACCTGGGCAGTGCCCACGTAATATTCTTACCATCAATTGATGAGTTAGGTTTCAAAAGTCTGATTACATGGCACGTGCCCGGCTGCATCTCCCTCGGAGGTGCTGCTGGGGAATAGCTAATGCTTTGTTGCTGAGGTTGCCTCAGTCGCTCTGCCCAGGACACTGCACCAGGTAGGAATAAACCCCAGGACACCAACTCCCCAGATGCTTCTCTGCACAGATATGCTCAGGCTAGCGCTGCCTAAAATGCGTCCAAGACAACCAGAGGCTGCGCCCTCAGCTGATCCAAAGTACACCAGCAGCCGGGCGTGGTGGGGCACATCTGTGATCCCAGCACTCGGGAGGCAGAGGTCGGAGGATCTCCATGAGTTTGAGGACACCTGGAGACTACATAGTGAATTCCAGGTCAGCCTGGGCCAGAGTGAGACCCTACCTCAAAAAAAAAGTACAGCAGAGTTCAAAATATTTTTAGAAGATACATTGATCTTCCTCGCAGCAAAGCCTGGAGAGCACTAGCAAGCAAAGGAGTCTTTTGGCATGGTCAAAATGTGCCAAAATTTTGAAAATATTTTTAGTCACCCCAATTTATGAGTACGGAAACTAGCATGCAATTGGTAAAATGTTAGGGATATTGCTAAACGTCTGGTACAGCAAAGCCAAGCTCCAGCCCCCCAATAAAGTTTGCTATTTGATTTTTGTTTTTTTACCCAAAAGGCTGGTTGTGGCAAGGTTGAGAAAAAAAAAATGTTAAGATGGGTCAAAATAAAAAAGTACAAAGGATTGTTCAAAAATATCAAGCTCAAACGGCTCATCCATTCAAAAATATTCAACAAGGATTTAAAATTTTCGAAATAGTAAGCTTCCTTTGTTGGACCATACTAAAATTTGAAACTGTCCTTGTCTCTTTAACTAAATGTTTTAACCATGTTGAATGAAACTCGCATAATATTAGGATTTGAGATTGAAATTAACAGTCTACTCTTTTTTTCATACCTAAGAGTCTTTCTGTCAGAAGAAAAGATAAGATGGTAAACTGTTACCCTGGTTGCCACACACAAAGGTTGTGTCAGGGAATGTCTGAGAGGCCCAATAGCCACATCTTTACACCAATACCCAAGCTTAAAATATATAGTCCCTACTCAAGGGAACCAAGCACAGAGAGCTAAGCTTATATTGCATATGGACACACACAGTTTAAGTTATACTAAAAATCAGGTTTTCATTACATGCTGCTGCCCAGGTTCTTCTCAAGAGGGCTTTCCATTGCAGATGAGCATTACCGGGCGGGGTCTTCGTGGATGAAGCGGAGGCTGGAGTGGCTTCTTGCTCCTCTATTACTGGAGCTTCCATTTGTCTTTTCAATGGGTAAATGAAGGGACATGACCACCTCTTCCTTAGTGGAAAGGGAGCACTTCTCACAGTGCCTAAGACAGAGCAGGCCACACAGAAAGAAAAAGCAGGCCTTCATCTTGCAAAGGCAAGCATAGCCACCTTCTCACACAGGCCTTGTCTGACCCAGCTGGGGGCTTGGTGGGAGCTGAGCCAGGAAGATTAAGAGGCCTAGTTACCCTGTCTACACAAGGCCCTACCTCTAGGGAAAATGGGTGCTATGCATGCCCTTAAGTCTGACAAACGAATGCAGAGACAGACTTCTCCTCTTTGGAGGTGGGATTAATGAGGTGTTGGGAGTGTTGTAAATTTCACTAGGACACAATCAACACTGATTAATAGGGACTTCAATAGAATGGGGATCAATGATGGCCAAGTGATTCTGGATTTGAGGGCCTTAAGATCAAGTGGGGGCCCGGTTAAAGGCATTTGCTTATAAAGCCTGCCAGCCCTAGTTACCCACATGAAGCCAGATAGGCATTAATTTGCAGTGGTAAAAGATACTGGCACACCCATATACACACACATGTGCAAATAAATCAGTATTTAAAAAATATCAGGAGGATGAAGAGATGGTTCAGTGGTTAAAGGTGCTTGCTTACAAAGCCTGATGGCCCAGATTTGATTCCCCAGTACCCACATGAAGTTAGATACACAGTACAATGGCAGGAGGCCCTGGCAGGCCCATTCTCTCTCTCCTCTCAATCCAATAAGAAAATAAAAATAAGTGAGGGCTAGAGACATGGCTTAGCAGTTAAGAAACTTGCCTACAAAGGCTGAAGATCCAGGTTAAATTACCCAGTACCCACATAAGGAGATGCATGAGGTGGCGCATGTATCTACAGTTTGTTTGCAGTGGCTAGAAGCCCTGAGGCACCCATTCTCTCTCTCTCTCTCGCTCTCAAATAAATTATATATACTCATGGTGATACATGCCCTTATACGCTACAGGAGAGTGAAGAACTGAGATGTAGAGCTGGAGAAATGGCTTAGTGGTTAAGTGCTTGCCTGTGGAGCCTAAGGATACCAGTTCGAGGCTCGATTCCCCAGGACCCACATTAGCCAGATACACAAGGGAGCATATGCATCTGGAGTTCGTGTGCAGTGGCTGGAGGCCCTGGCGCACCCATTCTCTCTCTCTCTCAATCTCTCTCTCTTTCTCTCTTTCTCTCTCTCTCTGTCACTCTCAAATAAATAAAAGAATGAATAAAAATGTTTAAAAAAAAGAACTGAAACCGGGCGTGGTGGCACACGCCTTTAATCCCAGCACTCAGGAGGCAGAGGTAGGAGGATCACCATGAGCTCAAGGCCACCCTGAGACTCCATAGTGAATTCCAGATCAGCCTGAGCTAGAGTGAGACCCTACCTCAAAAAACAAAACAAAAAAAAAAAAAACTGAGATTTAACTATCTCTTAAGAATTAAATGAGGCAAAAATATATAAACCCCGGTATAGAATAGGAGCCAAATAAAAACAGTAAGCCATTATTGTGGGTTAAGAAAATAGTTTTCCTGATATCTATACTCATCAACAACAAAAAAAAAAGTTTTTAAATGAGACCGTTGGATATTACTTTACTACCCCTAATGAATTTTATCAAGCATAATTACCAAAACATAGCCTCAGGCCTACATTTCTGTCTGTGTGCAACTGTAATGATGAAAGGAAGCCAGAGAAAGCTACCAGGAGACTATCCATAAGCTCGCAGCTGGAGGAGTGTGCCCTTGAACCCCGGGCTGCCTCTTCTAAGCATCTTCCTCCAATGGCTCTGGCCTTATTTATATGTCATAGGCCTCCAATTATCCCTCAGTCCCTATCGTAATTAGCCCCTCTGCAAAAGTGACACTCCTTCTCTTTATGACCATGTAGGGCTCATGGGAGATGAGACGTTACCTATGGTGGCTGGTGTCTACTTCCTTGTTTTCATTGACACTTTTCTTCGTCTTTTCCCTTGATGTCCTGTGTGAAAGAGCTTTCCAGTGAGAGCACAAAGAAATGTGTTTTAATTACTCATGATTTCAGGAACACTTCTGTCAAGTTCACAGCCACTGCTAGTAGTCTAGTTCATACGCACACTGCTCTGTTTCCTAATATTCCTCATGGGGATCCTAAAACCACACTACCTTAAACGTACAGTATCACAAGCCATTCTAGTGAGCAGGGACCCAAGAGGCTTCAGGACGCCTCAAACTACACGAGCCCGGAGGCTTTATATCTAAATGGCGTTCCTGAGTTGAGCATCCACTCATTTGCCTCTTAGTTGAAGCCCGTATGTGTTACATTAACTCTTTTTTAAAAACTTTATTTAAAACTTCCATACCTATACATGATATACCATGCCCATAATCCCCTCCAACCATGCTCTTTTTCTCTCCTCCCCCTGTTCCTTCCACTGAATTTCTTTTTTTTCTAATTAGTCTCTATCCTATTTTTTTTATTTTTTGTTGTTTATTTATTTGAAAGCAACAGACAGAGAGAGAATGGGTGTGCCAAGGCCTCCAACCACTGTAAACAAACTCCAGACACATGCACCATCTTGTGCATCTATCTGGCTTACGTGGGTCCTGGGGAAATCGAGCCTTGAACTGGCGTCCTTAGGCTTTACAGGCAAGTGCTTAACCACTAAGCCATCTCTCCAGCCCCCTCTTCTATTTTGATGTCATCATTTTTTCCTCCTATTAAACAGGTCTTACATAGGTAGCATCAGCCACTGTGACGCCATGAATATCAAGACCACTTAGTGTCTGGAAGACAGCACTGTAAGCACGTGCCCCCTTCCTTGGGCTCTTACATTCCACCACCTCTCCCATTGTGACCCTGAGTTTTGGAGGGTGAAATAGAGTTGTCTCAGTGCTGAACACTCCACCGAGCACTTTGGTGAGTTTTGCATCTCTCCAGAACTCACCTGTAAAGTGAAAACAGCATTACTATGTGGGCATCAACATAAGTATTTAGAAGGTAATTTGGTGGGCATAATGTGTCTATCCAGTTACCCAGGCAACAATGGTAATTTCCCCCTTAGGGTTTTATGACCTCCCAGCCAAATAGGATTTTGATTAGTGTCGCAGTCAGGTTCGCATTGCTGCCAGAAAACACTTGACCAAGAGCAACTTGCGGGGGGAAAAAGAGGTTTATTTTGGCTTACAGGCTCGAGGGGAAAGCTCCACGATGGCAGGGAAAATGACGACATGAGCAGAGAGTGGACATCACCCCCTGGCCAACATAAGGTGGACAACAGGAACAGGGGAGTGTGCCAAACACTGGCAAGGGGACACTGGCTATAACACCCATAAGCCCGTCCCCAACAACACACCGCCTCCAGGAGGCTTTAATTTCCAGTTGCCATCAGCTGGGGAGACTAGCGTTCAGAATATCTAAGTTTATGAGGGACACCTGAGTCAAACCACCACAATTAGGTTTTTAGTATCAGACAGGAATTCCCTCCCATAAAACAGGCTTCAGAACTGTTGGTTTCCACCGTAATAGTCATGTCACCATTGCACAAGCTGGTGCATTTGATCTGGGCTAACAAACCTCAAATGGCACAATCCCTTCAGCCAAACTCCACCTCCCAGAGGCTCCCCAGCCGGAAACCAAGCATGAGGCTTAATCACAAATATATTAGGCTATAGCTATAGGGGACATTTTGCCTTCAAACCACCACAATAGCAATGTCTGATGTGACTTTAACTGATCAATATATGCCTGTGATAAATTAAGAGCATAATATATTCACCCTCTCCCCGCCCCAGAGACTGAAAATGAAGGTAAATGAAACAACGTGTCTCAACAAGTAAAGATACAAACGAAGAAAATTCCTTGAGCAAAAAGGTGAAGAATGAGAAAGTTCCCACGCATAGCAGAGAATATTCTTGGAAGAATCACAGCAAATAATAGCACATTTCAATCTCTTTTTGGCTTAGCATTGTGAAAGGTCAGAGTTTATAGAAACCATCTAACTCACTTAATCTAAAAAATATATATATATTGAAAGCCAGTTAGATGCCATGCTCTGCACTAGCTGAGGGCTCCCGACCCTCAACCTTGAGGCAGGTTACATCATGCTAACATTGCTGCCTCCCAGCTATTAAAATAAATAAGTAAATAAATAACATACACAACCAAAGAAAGACACTGTGGAGTACAATGCATCATGAGACAGGCATTCTTGGAAAAGATTTGTGATAAAATATTCCCCAAAGCATATACAGACACAGGCCTTGAAGATTATTATTCTAGTTGTCAAGACAACAAAAGAGCAAAATGAGAGAAAGAAATAACCAAGACGACTTCCCAAAAGTTGCACAGACAAGCACATTGCTCTTTTCACCTGGGGATTTTCAGGCTAAGGGAGGCACCTGGGATCGAGACAAACATCTCTGATCCCAGAAACCCAGGCTGCCCACCCGGAGGAGGTACGCCTCACAGACCAAAAGCGTTTGACAGTGCTTTGAAAGCCAGTCTGGTCCAGCACTCATTCCATTCCCGTGTGCCTAGGAGATTTGTTTAGGCAAAAGCCTTCCCAAAGCCAACTGCAGAGTTCATTTTAATAGCACTGAGGTTTGTGTGCATGTCTAATCATGAGATCAGCAAATTACATGCCTGCTCCGTGGACCATATGACCTTTGCGGAACAACTGAGTGCATTTGGGAGGAACATGCAAAACGGAGAATCTGCTGAGCAAGAAAGCTAGCTCTCGAGGCTCTTGCACAGGGCAGACAAGCATCAGTAATGAGCCTTGTGTTACTAAGCACCTCCCAAGCCTGAGGCACCAAGCTAGGCACTGAGGGAGAATTAATCCCCTCTCCCACCGCGTCGCTCTGGGGGACATTAACTCCTTTCATAAATGAGCAGCCCTCAAAGGCAGGCCAGGGTGTGCAGAGGGGAGTCAGGTTGGGAAAGGATCGCCTTTCAGCCAGCTGCCGGGCTACCTCCAAACCTCCGGTGCTTGTAGAATGAAGAGACCCGGATGTTCTTGGACAATTACAACCCAGTTACAGACTCACATCAATTACTTCAACAGGGGAAGTATTAACAGGGTCACTGGTATTAAGAAAGTGAGATCTATGTTACACATTATCCCTCCTTGCTCTCTATTTTTAGCCCATTCTGGTTTCCAGGCCTCTCCCAGGACACTAATTAGCCCCACACAAGAATACATCCCGTGTGCACGTGTGTGTGTGTGTGTGTGTGTACACACTCACACACCAATCTGTGTTAGCAGAAGGGCTTGGGCAAGGATAAGTCCTAGGACCCTGCAAATATTGTACATGTCAAGAAATAAATGTCAGCATGTTATCTGAGTAAACTTAGGCTGAAATTACAGAAAAGAAATGTTAGGGAATCCTTTCTCAAAAGGATCCTCTGTAACTTAACACACAGGAATCTTGCCTTTTTCTTTTTTTCTTTTACTTAATGCTACCCCAAGATACAGTCTTTGCTAAGGCCTCAAATCAGAGCAACCAAGAAGCAGGCTTTATGAGTTCACCAAAGTCTGAGTTCCTCAAAGGCATGGGGTTCATTTCTGATATCCCTGCCGTCACTGTTGGAAGGCCCACCCACTCCACTCACACACGTTTACTAAGCGGCATTCGAACCCCGCCCTGCCCGTGAACACGTCCGCCTCTTCCGTGAGAAGAGACAGAGCTCAGTAAACGATCGCTTTAGTCATGCGCATTGATACAGTGACAAAGGGAAAGATATTCCACAAGGAACCACTTACAGGAATGAGTGGCCGTCTTGGAGCCAGAACACACACCAACGCCGCTCACCAATCAGTTGAGGAGCTTTGTGAGCCACATTCAGGTGACGGGCGCGAGGAGGAGAGTTCGCCGGTGGAGTCAGGTCCGTCCTACTACTGGTAACTGGACATTGGCCCAAAGGCCACCGGCCGTGTGCCACAGTGTACATTAAGCGCTTTTAGAAATATGACGTAACACCCAGTGAGGTCGCTGCGAAAACAAAAAGGTCCTGCAGCAAAGGGAAACTGGACCATGCGCTGAACGTGGACATACTCAGCGTGCAGCAAAGCCATTAAGTGTCTTAGTGTGCAGATGACTGTAACCAGCCTGATGCACGGCTACAAGCCTGATCAAGTCAGCGCTGCTCAGCAAGAGGAAGAAGGGAAGCAATCGGCCCCTTGACAGCCATCACCGCACTGAATTCTCTCAGCAAATCTTTCGCCATGAACTTTCATCTCCTTATTGAGCTGCTCCGTGTTCAAGCCTTCCTCCCTTGCCAAGACGTCTCTGTCCTTGGGCCTGATGAGGAAGCCTTTCGATGTGGGGCAGTAACCACGCGAGGAATGGGCTGGTGGACCTCTCAGTACCCAGCAGCTGGGCCGTCATGAGGTGATGGCGCCCTAAACTGGGCCTTGTCCTTTTTGGCTTAACTTTAGACAAAGTTGCAGCTACCTGGCTTCCCGTAGCCTCCGTCTTTTCTCCACTCTGCTTCATCAGACATCCTTCCAGTGAGCTCCTTTCCTGCAGAGTTCTCCTCAGCTGCTCATATCAGAAATGCTAACTGAGGGGCTGGAGAGATGGCTTAGCAGTTAAGGCATTTGCCTGAAAATCCACAAAAAAAAGTACCACAGTTTGATTCCCCAGGACCCATGTAAGCCAGCTGCAAAAAGTGGCACATGCATCTGGAGTTCATTTGCAGCAGCTGGAGGGCCTGATGGGCCCATATTCTCTCTCTCTCTCTCTCTCTCTCTCTCTCTCTCTCTCTCTCTCTCCCTCTCATGCCTCTCTTGCTCTCTCTCTCAAATAAATAAATAAACAAAAATAAAATTTTTAAATTAAAAAAAGAATACTAATTGATCCCTGTCATGTGGACCATGGTTTGCTGCATGTTACACGTATGAAAACTGTGCTCTAGGCATTTAAGAACGCAGCTGGCGAGTGAGAGGTGTGTTCTCTCCAGGTGTCGCGTCAGTGAGCAGACCCCGGGTTGAAAAATGACAAGAAGATAACGACTGTAAGTAAGATAAACAAAAGGGGGATGAGGAAGGTTTGAGAGCCAGAGGCTCTGTTCCACAAACAATTTTATGCGCATGCTTCCACTCAGCCCTGGTGTCCTCTCTCACTGATGTGAGATTGATTCTTTTCCTTTGTGATAGCTTTCTCCAGGTTGGAATTTTCATGACAACAGACCCAACAAGAAGAGGGAAATTACCCAAAAGTTTGAATGAGGGGCTGGAGGGATGGTTTCGCGGTTAAGGCACTTGTCTGCAATGCCAAAGGGTCTTGGTTCGATTCCCCAAGACCCATGTAAGCCAGATGCACAAGGTGGCACATGCATCTGGAGTTCATTTGCAGTGGCTGGAGGCCCTGGTGCATTCTCTCTCTCTCCCTCGTTTTCTCTCTCCCTGTCTCTCAAATAAAATTTGAATGAAATCTTGACCTTGACTCTCTCTAAACCATACCTCAGTGACCAGGGATAGTGTATTTCTGGCCAAGCCTGACTCACAAATGCCCCCTAAAGTCTGGGAGGTATCGTCAATATCACTCGTGCTGTACAGATGGAAGCTGGTGGAGCGACAGTCTTAAGCAGGACCTTTATTAGAACAAGGTGAATTATCTATTGGATGAAAAGCCAGCAGGGTATCCACTAGCATCTTCTGCCTCTGCATTGTCAGTAAGATTCTTTCCAGCTATCTGGGATGCCCAGCTAGGATGAGACGACCTCACGACAGCCCAGTTGTTGGGTGCTGAATGGCCCATGAGTCCATTCCTCTCATCCTTACTTGGCCCACGTTGAAAGGCTTCATGCTGTGGTAGAACCTGAGTCCACAGCTAAGTCTTACGTCTCACCCACCCACCACACAGCTTCTCTCCTTCCTCTCAAACCAAAGTTTCTTTCAACTACTTTCATATGCACTGTACATGCTAAAAACTTGAATTTTCCCATATATGAGCCTCTACATATTTTTGTTGTTGTTGTTTCGATTTTGTTTTTCGAGGTAGGGTCTCGCTCTTGCCCAGGCTGACCAGGAATTCACTCTGTAGTCGGGGTGGCCTGGAACTCACGGCGATCCTCCTGCCTCTGCCTCCCGAGTGCTGGGATTAAAGGTGTGCACCGCCATGCCTGGCTATGAACCTCTGCTCTATTTTAAACCAGGGCAACTAGAAAATTTTCCTGGGACCAGAGTGAAATTCAGAGATAGGCAGGACACGCTCATTGCTTGACATGGTCCTTCTGTGGAAACACATCGTGGGAATGACTGATGACCTCGGTTCCAAGTCAGTATGTACTGCATGGCATACAAAGACTTGGACATAGACGCCACAGAGAGCAAAGTCCCAAAGTATGTCCAGGGAGAGTGTCAAGGATCGGGGCCAGAAAGTCATGCCCACAGAGCTCAGGGAAAGACAGTCCTGAGGCAAGTATATCAGTTACTTTCTCCTCACTTGACGAAGTACCCTCCAGGAAGCAAATGTCAGGAGGAAAAGGATTTGACTCGGCTTTCGGGTCGGAGAGGTGTGGCAGGACTGGGCAGGAAGCCTGTGTCACATTGTCACAACACGGGGAGAAAGCAGATGGAGCCGAGAGCCATGAGGCCCAGCCATAGCCTCAAGGCCAGCCCCTGCGAGGCACGTCCTCCAGCAAGGCTCACTCCCGGAGGTCCACAGGCTTCCAGTGGTGGGTGCAGCGAGCTGAGGATTAGTTATTCAAGCACGTGAGCTTGTGGAGGACGCTGCACATTCCATCAACAACCACAGCCCGTACACAGGTCTGCAGTTTACAGCCAGGGGATTAGGGATTTGCAAGGAGAATGAGTTCAGCAGGACGGAGTTAAAGCTGGAGATGACAGTAGTGGGATTAAACAAACAAACAACAAAACCACCAGGATTCCCCATGGCATGCAGGGAAAGTTTTGACCTCCTTGGAAAGCCAGCCGAGGGCCCTCCCGATGTGTCTCTTTGGCTCTAGATCCGTGGCTGTGATGTCCCCCTCAGGTTAGTTAGTCGTCAGCTAATGGTGCTATTTTGGGATGTTCCTGGAATTTAGAAGACGGGGCAGGGTTCGAAGAAAGTCACTGGGGAGGGAGGGGTCCATATTATCCCCAGCTTCTTCCTGCTTGACTGGTTTACCATTGATATGAACTGGCTGTTCTGCCACCGCCTTCTACGTAACAGTGGACCAAATCCTCTGAAACTACAAGCCAACATAAACCCCTGTGGGTTGGATAGTTGAGTCACAGCAATAGGAAACTGACGTACCCATGTCCTTCTGCCGCCTCTGCAGAGCTTGCCCTAAAATGGAGCCCACACGCACCCGCTGACCTTCCTTTGAAATCACACGCGTCAATATTTACTAAACTCCAAGAAGAGGCCCAGCCCTGGGCTAGGAGTTACATGTTATGCACATGAAGAGGACGTGACTGTCATCCCAGCAAACCCACTGGGAAGCAACTGAGGTCTTCTAAGGAATGATGGTAAAAATATGAGTTCTGTCACAGGAAGTCAGAAGAGAATTCTAGGATGCCCCTTAAGGTTTTAAGATGAAACATAAGTGAGGTGTGTGTGTGTGTGTGTGTGTGTGTGTGTGTGTGTGTGTCAACACCATGCTTGTAAGTTCCTTCTTAGATTAAGAATCCTGAGTTTTTATGAACTAGTGTTTGGCATGGGGTCTTCTACCTAGAGGGGGCTCAGTATTTATGACCTAAACAAATCAACTCTGCTTTGCATCTGCAACAATATATAGACCTGTAAGATTAAGAGGCACTGCTTCCTAAAATACTGTCACAGCCTTTGCAACGCCTCCTCAGGATTGTCTGGGCAGTTTAATTAACAATTGCTATGTGTAGAGAGGAGCAAAGTGATAATTCATAGCTATTGGCCAGAGCTATTGCAGAATCAAGACTCCAATTATGAAGTGAACAGAGCACACCCCCCCAAGAAATGAGTGTGAACTCCCACTACAAGGAAAGGTCAGGGGTACCAGGGGCTCAGGGGATCATCCTAATTGGAGCGGCAACCAGGGGAGGTGAACCCTAAATGGAAGATGGAGAAATTATAAGTCCAAGGGCCTGTCAGGAAATGACTGTCAACATAATCTGCGCTCCCCAAAAGGCTCCTTCTCCTCCAGGCAAGCAACACAGCACGAGATAAAGTCAGATGAGAAGCGAAGGCCAGGGACCGGCCCGGAGTGCCGTCGTGGGGTGGGAGCTCGGGGTGCTGCGGGAGGGCTGCCTGGAACACCCCGGGCCACGACTCTCAAGCCTGGAGTCCTTGTCCATGCTTAGCCAAGAACTGAAAAAACGAGAGATTCACTTAGGGAGAGAGGAAATAGGAGAGATGAAAAATCAGGAGAGCCCCCAAGCCAAGAGGAATGCCTGCCCTCCCAGCCGGGAGGGAAAGACCTGGGGAAAGGAAGGGCTCTCGCCCAATGAGGCTCAGCTCACATCTGTCTATGTGAATTGGGCGTTCAGGGAGGATGAGCCTCATTGCCAGGTTCAGGGGTAGAGGAAAGTCTCGACTGGTCTTTGGGCCCTGGAGGAATGCTGACCAGGAAGGGTCCTGCCCACAAGTGTGAACTTGTGAAATGCTGGGGAAAGAATGAGGGAGCCACTGATACTTAGCCATCTCGAATGAGCCATAATCAGACGGGAGCTCTGGTCTCTCCAGGGCAGGCCAGGTGGAGCCACGCTTCTTCGGACAAACCCTAGCTGACTACCCACCAAAAATAAATTAATTAATTAAAAATAAAAATTTAAAAAAAAACCTACCTTGCTCCTAAACCCTATTAATACCACATCCTACCCCCCTTTAATGCCAGAGCCTCCCAGCACTTCTGAGATCAACAAATCCTTAAGCCTTGATGGTTCTCCTGTCTTACAAAATGCAGAAAACATTGTATTTTTTGGTGAGATGGTGTTGCAGTTATCTTTGGGTTGCTGTGAAAAAGCGCCCGACCGAAAGTAGCTGATGGGAGGAGAGGTGTGTGTTTGGCTTGCAGGCTTCGTGATGGCAGGGGAAAGCTTGGCATGAGCAGAGGCTGGACATCGCCTGTGCCACAGAAGGTGGACAACAGCAACAGGAGAGTGAGCTGAGTGAGCTCTGGCAAGGGGGAGCTGGCTGTGACACCTCAAAGACTTCCTCCAACAACACACCTCCTCCAGCAAGGCTCCACCTCCCACATTATCATCAGCTGGGAGCCAAGCGTTCGGAGCACATGAGTTTCACAGGGACATCTGATCAAACCACCACAGGAGTGTTTGTACACACAGAAGCCTAACAATACCTGTCTAGATGGCTATAATTCATGATTTCATTGATTCCATGGTTATCCTGTTGTGTTGACTAGCTCGAATCCTCCATGTGGCAAAATACCTCACAGAAACGACCTCAGGAAAGAAAGACAACTTGCCTTACTCTTGCCAAGGTCTCAGTCTGTGGTCACTTGTTTCCACGTTTCCTTCAAAGGCATTCCTCTTGTGACTTACTTCTTCCAGCTAGGCTCAACCTCCTAAAGTTCCCACCACTTCCAAAAATGGTATCACTATGTGGGGACCAAGTGTTCAGCACATGATCTTATGGGAGACATTCATTCAACCCACAACACCTGTATATCTGTCTCCATTGTCACCACCAGGAATGCTCCTGTGCTCTCGTTCTTTCTACACCTACTCTCCAATGCCAGCTGCCTTCTGTCCATGACTCACCTCTTCCCTACAACTTAGGTCTTCAATTTTTGGTCCTTGGAATTATATTATACTCAAACTACTAACAGCTCATTTATTTATTCTTTCTTTTCTGAAAGAATCTTCTACAATAAGGTCTTCTGTATTAAGTAATAAAGAATTTGTAAACTTGGGCTGGAGAGGTGGCTTAGCAGTTAAGGCATTTGCCTGTGAAGCCCAAGAATCCAAATTTGATTCCCCAAAACCTACATAAGCCAGATGAACATGGTGATGCATGCGTCTGGAGTTCATTTGCACTTGCTAGAAGCCCTGGCGTGCCTATTCTCTCTCTCTCTCCCTCCCTCTCTCTCTCTCTCTCTCTCTCTCTCTCTCTCTCTCTCTCTCTCTCTCCCTAATAAATCAATAAGAATAAAATAAAGAATTCTAAACTTGAATAATTTAGGCTACAGGATCTGATATTTTTAAAAAAGAAATGTACAGTTTATAAAACCTGGTACTGACCAGGAATGGTAGCATACTCCCTAAAGCCCAGCACTCAGGAAGCAGAGGTAGGAGTATCTCTGTGAGTTCAAGGCCAGCCTGGGACTACAGAGTAAGTTCCAGGTCAGCCTGGGCTAGAGTGAGATCCTGCTTTGAAAAAAAACAACAATAACAATGTCAGCTCCAGGGTAATGGTGATCGCCCCAGTGATCAATCAAACCCCATCAAAGCAGAAATCCAAAAGCCGCAGAGAACTCGGCACTAAATCAGCCTGCGAACTGTCCTGCCGTGGCTCAGGGGACATAGCAGAAGAAGAGGTAGAAAGATGGTAAGAGCTACAAAGTGGGTGGGAATACCCTAGGCATGGTACACCCCTCCCTCGCTACCCCACAGAGACTGACTGAGGCCTTCATGACCCCATGGTGAAGAGCATCACCCCACTGAGGAGGACCCCAGGGATTCAGGAACAGGGGCGAGGGGATAAACAAGTGTAAGCTAATGATGATATATAAAACAAAGATAAATTAAAATTTTAAAAATGGTACTAAATAAGAAATTTTCTAAAAGCTGGAGCCCAATTCCTTGACGCATTGCAAAACAAAATATCCAGGAAAACAGGCAGAGGAGAAGAAAAGGAATTTCCTAAATGCCAAAGGTTGCTATAATTTTGACAGTGCTTTACTGAAGCACTACTTGGGATAATTCTCTCCTTTTAGAGCACCTCCTTGGGCTGGAGAGATTGCTTAGTGGATAAAGCATTTGCCTACGAAATCAAAGGACCCAGGTTCAATTCCCCAGAGCCCACATAAAGCCAGATGCACAAGGTGGTGCACGTGTCTGGAGTTTGCAGTGGCTGAAGGCCCTGACAAGCCCATTCTCTTTCTCTCTCTATCTGCCCCTTTCTCTCTGTCAAATAAATAAAATAAATTTAAAACACCTCCTTTAAGAAACTACCTCTCTCTGCCTGCTAGGAAATACCACCTTGCGGGGAGGTATGTGATGTCAAGGTGGCCATTTGTGGCCCACTCAGGAATTAGAATCATTTGAACCAAAGTCCCTGGGTTCCCATTTGCCCTTCGCATTCAAAGCACTGGGAGCTTGTAAACCGGAAGGCAGAGATTAACCTAACTACTTGTCTGCTTTTTCAATAGCATCCAGGTGTGAACCTGTCTTCTCTCTCTGAAGTGAAGCTCCCAGAATCCACACCAATCATTCGTTTCTCCTTCACCTGAGGCCCTGTACGTAATAGAAAGAGGGAGGGTTATTCTCAGAGAACTAAGGCCCACATGCAGCTCTGCTCTCGGTCACTGGTTTTCTCCCCTCTCTGGGTGTTTCTTTCCTCATATGTAAACGATGGGCAGTCGTGATCCGGCCAGGAGAAGTGTGCGTATGCTGGGCGAGGCAACACGGCATGCACTGATCTCTTCCCGCTACAGAGCCCAGCTCGACCGTAGCGTGCAAACCTGCCAGGTGAACCTCCAGGCAATAGGACCTCCAGTCTTGCTGCCTCCCGTACGGACGGACCGGGGTCTTTATTGTCACGTCATGACTATGTTCTCTTCCTCTCTCGAAAGCACGCAGCAAGTTTAACATCTGTGCGTCTGCTGGGCATTGGTTTTCAGGGTCAGCTTGCTCATCTCTTCGGGGCTGTCAGACTAGGGCATGGGAACTGAACCCAGAGTTTTCGGGATGCTGAACCTCCCGCCTCCAGCTCTGCAGCCCGAGCCCCAGGGCAGTGCTGGCGCTAGCTGATCCTTTCTCTTTTCCAAGGCCAGGCCCTACTTAGCTAACTATTTCCCAGGCTATGAAGACTTCACCACTTCTCCAGCTACCCCTTGTCATAGGCAGAAGCTTAATTTCACACCCTGTGGGACCCTTGGGATTTTTCTTTTGAAGTTTCGAAGCAAAAAACAGAATCGCTAATAGATTAAAAGACTGAATAGGCTGAATCCCCAACGCGACTCATCCGAGTTCCCTTTTGTATTGCTATGCTTGCTCCTTCCTTCACTCCACTGTTTAACTGTTTCTGAGTCTCTTCTTTCCCATCTGTAAGGAGAGGGCTAGGAAAGAGCAAATTAAGAGAGTGACTTAACATATCACTTCACTTTTGCACCTTTCATTTCTCTCATTAAAACAAATGATGCAAAGGCATTTTCAGGGAGAAGAGACAAAGAGAGCGATACATGGACTGTCACCTGCACTGACGTGACACTAAGATGAGAATGAGCATCTTTCCAACACCAGCAATAAATGAAGATCCAGCACTTGGTGAAGGGACAGGGTGGGACTTGGTAAGAATTGCATGGACTTCGTATCTGTTTTCGTAGCCTCATAATCTTAGGAGTTGATAGTAAGTTTGAGAGATGGTCTTCCTTTATGCATTAATACAACAAAATTTGCATTTAAGGTTCAGTAAACATCTGACAACGTGGATTTTCTGTATTAATTAATTGAACTTTGCATTGCTGTAACGAAATATCTGAGACAAACAACTTAAAGGAGGAAGGACTTAATTTTGCTTCGTTGCGGGGGTCTCAGTCTATTGTGGGAGAGTGTGGCACAGTGGAGCAAAAACTGTCACGGTGCTTGGGAGGCAGAGAGACACCGTGACTAAGGCAAGATGCAGCCCTAGGACTTCCTTGCTCCAGTTCAACCCCACCCCCTGAAGTTCCCAAAATATCCCAAAACAGCATCTCCAGCTGGGGCCAAACTTTCAACTCATGAGCTTTTCGCGGGCCGGGCCGGGGTGGGGGGAACTTCCCAGCCAAGCACAACACACGCTCTCTAATGCCTTAATAGAAGAGGGCCAGGGACCCCCTCACTGCTGGGACAAAACACCCAACCAGAAGCAGCTTATGGAAAGAAAGGGCTTTATCTCCAGCTCACAGTTTCAGGAGGGAGTTTCATTATTGTGAGGGAAAGACAAACGGCAGAAGCAGACAGCCAGATGACACACCTCCTTCTCAGCAGGGAGGAGGGAGAACAAGCAACACCGGGCTATAACGCCCTAAGTGCTTCGTCCCAGCCACACACCTCCTCCAGTAAGGCTCCACCTCCTAACGGCTCCACCAGCGGGGGTTAAGTATGAGACTGAAAAACAAAACTCATGAGGCTGTCAGGGGCACTTTATATTCAAAACACGTAAGAGGTGAGCCTGTGTTCAGAACAGCTTCCCTAAGCATTGCGATACAGGTTTCCGAAAGAGCAGTACTAGCATCTACCTAGAGTGGAATCAGACGCTGGCATCTATTTACAGCCGATTTCGAGAGCAGGGTGGTTGCGAGCAGACCTGCTGGGTCCTGTGTGGGGGTGCACACCCCCATACCTGCACCATAACCGGGAAATGTCAAAACCTTATGCCACATAACCTTTACCATTCACAAACGACCAGAGACAGCAAGTAACTCATTGCAGAAGTTCAAAATCACTTTGGACAGGTCACTTGGCCGGATCACACGCACAGCCTCTCACAAGTTGTTACGCTCTTTTAGGGTGAACTAGTGATAGGCATCCGGTGTGCAAATGAGTATGACTATGTTCCAATAAAACATCCCTTGCAGCCAGGCGTGGTGGCGCAGGCCTTTGATCCCAGCTCTCGGGAGGCAGAGGTAGGCGGATCACCATGAGTTCTAGGCCACCCTGAGATTACATAGTGAATTCCAGGTCAGCCTGGGCTAGAGTGAGACCCTACCTTGAAAAACAAAAATTAAAAATTAAAAAAGATATACATATATATATACATATATATACATATATATATGTGTGTGTGTGTATATATATGTGATGTGTTAGCACGCCACCATCATGAAAACAGCCCGTCATAGAAAAGTGAAGACATAAAAGGTTATAGGTACCTTGGGTCCTGGATGGACTCCTTTGCGGCAACTAGAAGGCGTGGTCCTAATAGTGACATAAAATCACAGTCAACTTACTGGCCACATCTCTGATAAGAAGAACACTGCCATTGTAATCGCCACAAGTGGCCATCACTAGTTTTCAGTCTCGTCCCAAAGGTAGTGTGGTTATGTGCCTGGAAGCCACCATCTTAGTGTTTAATTCATTTTAATTCCAAGGCATCGCCTTTCTGTAGCAGTCTACTAGCTCGGGTTCAGTAGGAAAGGGGATCTTTTGGTGAAGAAAAAAAAAAAAAAAAAACGACAAAACCCTTAAAATTGTCTGGAAGAACCACAGGAGAGATGTCCCATTGTGCAATCGTCCACATAAAACGACACCACATCTAAAGGGCGCTTTTATTTTCATTGCAAAGAAAATACACTTGTGGTCCTGAGGGTTTTATAATTTGACTGTGAAATACAGATAATCGCAATTACATAAGTCTTGTTTTGAATAATACGTTTTATTTTTAAAGCGAGCTTGTTGCTGTCCTCTTACTTGATTTGCATGTTAAGTGTGCAGTTGGTATGACCTCCCTGTTTATATTAAAAGGGAATCCTACAGATTTGCCTGAGATCCGGCAGATACACCTTCTGTGCCCTTGAACCCTGCACTAATGGACTCTCTATTATTTTCCTGCAAAATATAGAAAACCGATTCATCTCATTTTCAAGATCATGCCTCGTACCAGTTTCTTACTGCTACATGTAGCTTGTTGAAATATTTATTAAGTGTTGACCTTGTCGGTTGTCACCTAAGCACCTGTTTTTCTTTCTGTAGAGCCTGAGCTGGTTCTACCAGCTCTCAAATGCCTGTCGGGTCCCCACGACAACAACACACTGCCACACATGTATAAATAGAAACTAGTTCTTTTTCACTCTTCAGGTTCCAAATCTGTCAGGCCAGACAAGCTTCCCTCTTTTAGGGGAGTTTCATGTTTCTGTACACCTCAGTGGAGAAATACAAAAAAGTTAGGCAATCAAGGTAGGCAAGCCAGGTTTCGAGGCCCATGCCACACCCCAGGAGCCAGCTGAGCCCGGTCTGCGTTAAGGCTTTCCTAGAGAACACACGGAGGGACGGAGCAGGAGCCGCTCCTCCCAAGCCGCAGACCTGCCTCGCCACCTCGCATGCCCCAGCTTGTGTGCTTGTGCGGGGCGCATCCTGGTCCTGTCCTTTTGTTTCCACGTCCACCTAGCCTAGCAGGGCCAGCTCTTTGCTTAATAAAACTTAATTTGTTTGAGGACAAACAGTTGGAAGCCTGCTTCTCAGGGGTCAGAGCGAATGATCGCAGGCGAGGCACATGGGCTTTGGGGGGGGCCGCCGATTTGGCAAGTGCCGTCTCCAAGGAGAAGTGGGGTGCAGGAGCTGCTGGCTGTCAGGATTCCAGAAGGCATTACCCTGAGCTCCAAGGTGGAGCTGTTTACCAATACTGTGATCTCTCCCCAGATGCACTTGCTACTGCAGCTAATTAAGAGAACAATTAAGACTGAGGCAATCAGTCAAGTACACAGACCCAGTCCTTTTCCCAGCTCTTGGATGCCACGCTGCTCCCAGAGGGCTGAGCCGTATTCAGTCATTCAGAAAATGACAGGAAGAAGCTATTAAATATCTGAAAACCATAAAAACGCAATCATACTGTGCTTTAGCTGAGCCACCCACCAGAGACCAATGGCTGGCAACTTTAGAAACTTGGCGGTACTCGGGAATTCATACACTCACAAAAAAGATTAATCGAAAGTAGCTCAAATCAAAATTTAATTATAAGGTGTGGGGAATGGGAAAGGCTGTATGAGCCATTCCTCATCCTTTATTTTTGTCGCTCTGTTCTCTTTTGTATGGCTGATCGATACCCTGCTATCACCAAACGAGTGACGATGCCTACAAAGGAAGTAACCGATCAAGTGTTGAGAGAAGCAGCTTAGTCTTCCGAGGTAAGATTTTAAAATATTCGTAAAGGTAAATCCCGCTGGGGGTTCAGTCTCCTTATGCTGGGTTACAGAGCCTCGCTGGAAGCAGCTCAGCACACAAAACAGTCCACAGGCCACCAGGACAAACTTCTCTGAACAGCACAGCAGATGCAGACAGAAAAAAAAAAAATGTCCTTAAAGAGAGAGGGGTGTGTGTGTGTTAATCACTCTACACTGAATTTATTAAATATATAGAAGAAGAGTCCAGAATCTTTCCTTTTGTGTACTGGCTGTTCCTTTTGAACTATCTCACAAGAAAACTGAGCTAAGAAATGAGGCCAGACATCTCATCAACATTATCAAACATGTTCTCAAACAGCTCTATCTGCTTGTAAATAGAGCCGTCAGGCACAAGCGTGGACCCCCTCCCCCCCCCCACCCCGCAGGTTCAAATGTAAGCCCCACATCCTCGGTCCAGGACTTCAAGTGAGCAGCCAGACCTCTCTTTATGCCTCCTCCTCTGTGAAACGGGGCTGATGCAATAAATGACTTGGGGACAATGCATATTAAGTGCAAAGGAGGTGACAATGTTTGCAATATCCCTAGAAAAAAAAGGCTGGACTCAGTGAGTACTCAGCAACGTGATGAGGAGAGGAGCAAGAGGAGGGCTTCTAGAAGCCTCCATCTGCAGGTGGTTTATCCAGGTGCCATTGCTATCCACAGACTTCTTGAGTGCACTGGCTCAGCATAAACGACTGTTCTTTTTGAACCACCTCACAAGAGAATGGAATTTCCTTGTGACTTTGTGACTTAGAGTTATCTTCGTAACTTCGTGCTGTGGATCATGCTGTTACCCTCATCGTCCTTCTACAGATGAAGAGTCAGAAATAAGAAGAAAACAAGGGCTGCTGGTCATAAACAACTTAGCCTTCTTCTCTGGCTAAAGTCCAACAAAATTCATCTTTCAACGTACTAGCAATTATCTATCCCATGATGTTGTATTAGGTATTGGAAGTGGACGTTTGATTCACTAAATATTTCACCTATTGCGGCCTTTATTCTTTTTTTTAATCTTTATTTATTTGAAGAAGAGAGAGGGGAGGAGAGAGTGAGCTTTATGCTTCTTTTTATTATTATTATTTATTTATTTGACAGAATAAGAGGGAGGGAGAGGGAGAGAGATAGAGACAGAGAGAGAGAATGGGTGTGCCAGGGCCTCCAGCCACTGCAAACAAACTCCAGACGCATGCGCCCCCTTGTGCATCTGGCTAATGTGGGTCCTGGGGAATCGAACCTGGGTCCTTTGGCTTTGTAGGCAAATGCCTTCAGTGCTAAGCCATCCCTCCAGCCCTATTCTTCTTTTTAATGTGTCGAATTCCTCCAAGAGAAAAGGTCCTGGCTTCCTATTTGTGTGAGGTCAAGTCCCCAAGTGGCCGCCACTAAACACAGAGCTGGGGAGGGTCCTGCAGTGGGCCGCGTCACGCAGCACCGCCGCAGGCCGGAGCAGCAATGCATCACAGCAGAACGCGGCAAGCTGTCTGTGGAAGGACAAGCTCAAGGTAGCTCCTCACCTTTAGGCTCATCATCCCGTTTAACCAGCGCTTTACATCGTTTATTAACGGTCTTACGAAACAAAATCCGACAGTGGGTTCCTGGGAGCAGGGGGGGGAGTTCTAGCACATTCTTGATTCTGTGCGCACCAACAGGAGCCCCCCGACTGGGCACCTCAAGGTAGTGATGCTGATCACGAGACACTTTAAACACCCACCCCACGCTCAAATGCACATGAGCGGGCGGCTTCACTTGTGTAGCTAAGGTCCGCGTCTCACGCCCCATCCACTTGGGTTCTCCATGGACGTCACTCCTCTGACCTCTTCCACACATCTGTGTGTGCAGACAAGCTCCTGCCCTGTCCTCTGAGGGCCACCGTGGGAAACAGCTGGGGACCACCCATGGCCAGGCCTGTCCGCAGCTCTCAGAATCGCTGGGATTCACCTCGCTTCCTTAACTCTCGTCACGCAGAGTCCAGTGTCGGGAAAGAGCTGGTGAGGTCCAGGGAGGTATGTATGAGCTATTTTCTTCTCATTCTGTGGCACGAGTCAGAAAACTCTCTCCATCTTAAATAAAGTATGTCCCTCGTGCAGAGATGGCATTACACAGAGTCTCACATCGGGGGCTTGCTTGAAGACTCTTTGATAGCATCACTGTGTGCACACTCATGCATGGGCATGCACACACTCACAGGCACGCACACACAGGCGTGCACACACACAGGCGTGCAAGCACATTCACCCTTTGGGAAGCTCAAGTTGCCGGCTACGCATGGTGCCGTTCTGAAACGCGTGGGAGCTGCGCAGCCATGTGCCGTAATCGTTTCCTGACATAAAATGAAAGCCAAAGTGCGTCCTCATAAGAGCTCAGCTGTGTGCCCGGCTGCATTTCTGTTACGATACTTTAGTGCACCCATGTTACTATTAAAAATTTTTTAAACTACCACTTCAAATATCCTTCCAGCCGAACTACTACTGTTGAAAAGGAATTTACGCAATTATTATGGCTTTTCCTTTCCTTGGAGATAGGAAAACAGCCAGTCCAAAATCAATTGCTCAGTTCCCCACTGTGTCAAGACGGAAGCAAGTTCAAAGCCTTTTCGTTAATACACCAAATGTGAGAAATGTCTACACTGGACAGAAATACAAACTAGGAATGAGGGAGGAGGAACAGAAGTCAATAGTTTGCAGGCTCTGTGTTTGCCCTGAGTGTTTCAAAAATGATTTTACAATGAATTTTCCCAGGCCGTTAGTCCAAAATGCTGTCTGATACCTATGACTGCTTTGGAAAGGAAACAGTCTCTGGATTTGGAAAGATAGCTGTGCCTTCATATGGTAGCCTTTATCTCTGCCTGCATTATACATAGATTTCTGTTAGGACCAGAAGAACACTGCTGGATGAAATGATCTTCCTAGCCAGCATGCTCTACACAAAAAAGAAAACCGATCCCTTCATGCAAACAGGACCAACTGAACATATAAAGTTCCCTTTTCTTTTTTATTTTTTAAATTAATTATTCTATTTTTGTTTGTTTGTTTCTCGAGGTAGGGTCTCACTGTAGCCCAGACTGACCTGGAATTCACTATGTAGTCTTAGGGTGGCCTCGAACTCACAGCGATCCTCCTACCTCTGCCTCCCGAGTGCTGAGATTAAAGGCGTGCGCCACCACGCACCACTGACTTCCTTTTTCTGTAATGTGCATGTCCATCTGGGGGGCGGCGGTTGTGTGCGCCCGCCTGTATGCCCATTCAGGTGGAGGTCAGATGACCCAGGTATTATGCTCATTCAGACCCCACTGCCAAGGGGTGGATGGCCCGCGATTTCATTCATCACAAGTGAGTGTCACACATTTTGTTTCTATAGACTGAGATTTCCTCTCCCAAGAGAACAAGACAGACTGGGAAACTGTATTTGTCAAAGCCATTGTAACTGCCGTCTAGATGACTGTTCCCTCAGTCTCACCCCTTCTCTCCCCTGTGCTCACCACATGTGACCGAACCCCCCTAACGCGCTGTCCCTAACGCAGTCTTCACTTGGGAAGGTCGGTGCTCTGAAGGGGTCTGGTCTCAGAATCCCTTCTTGAAACAGCAGAACAGCGGGCACACCTCATCCCTGTCACATCGCCGTCTCTGGAGCTCCCAGGACCCCCTCACTTCCTGACCTCACGGCACAGGAAACCTGGGGAGCACTCTGTGGCGGGAAGAACCAGTTCTCACTTACCGCAGCGTCTCACACCATCAGCACTGGGAAGAGAGGGTGATCCCAAATACACTCAGCAGTCTCCTGCCCCCACACAGCTGAAATATTCAACTTCTAAGCCGCTGTTTTCTCCTTAAGCCTGTGAAGACTCTAAGGTGCCGTCCACGGCTTAGTCCTCGGGAGGAGGAGGAGTGTACCCATCTTGATGTCTCAGGAGCTCCTGAATCCTTCACCCACGTGCGCGGGGGTTGGAATCCCATCTCTGTGTTTATTGTTGACATGGGTGAGAAGGACAAGCCCAAGTGACCAGCCACCTCGATTGAGGAATCCACGGAGATGCTGATATGAAGATAACTGGATGGCAGGGCTGGAGAGATGGCTTAGCGGTTAAGGTGTTTGCCTGTGAAGCCCAAGGGCCCAGGTTCGACTCTTCAGATCCCACGTAAGCCAGACACACAAGGTGATGCAAATGCAAGGTTGCCAAGGCACACAAGGTGGTGCACATGTCTGGAGTTCAATTACACTGGCTGGAGGCCCTGCCAATTCTCTCTCTCCCTCTCTCTCTCTCTCTCTCTCTCTCTCTCTCTCCAATAAAAATAAATTTAAAAGAAAACTAGGGCTGGAGGGATGTCTGAGCAGCTAAGACATTTGCTTACAGGGAAAGCCGTAAGCTGAGGATCTGTGTGTGAGTCCCTAGTACCCTTGTAAAATGTGGGACCGGATGGCCTCAACTAGGCGCAGTGCTGGGGGAGGGGCAAACACGGGGAATCCCAGAGACTCCTTGGTCATCTAGGGTAGCCAAATCAGGAAGCTCAAGGTTCAGTACGAGACCTTGTCTCAAAGAATACAGTGGACAGCGATTGAGGAAGACACTCCAGTCAACCTCTGCCATCCATAGACACCCACACACATGCGTGCATACACATACCACACACACAAACATGCATCCATGCATGCTCACAGATCACACACACACACACACACACACACACACACACACACACACACACACATACACACAGAAAAAGAGGGGCTGGAGAGATGGCTTAGTAGTTAAGATATTTGCCTGCAAAGCCAAAGGATGCAGGTTTAATTCCCCAGGACCCACATAAGCCTTGTGCCCAAGGTGGCACATGCGTCTGGAGTTCATTTAGCGTGGCTGGAGGCTGTGGTGTGCCCATTCTACCTCTCTCTCTCTTAATAAAATAAAATAAATAGGGCCAGAGAGATGGCTTAGCAGTGAAGCACTTGCCTGTGAAGCCTAAGTAACTTGGTTTGAGGCTCAATTCCCCCAGAACCCACCTAAGAGAGAGAGAGAGGGGAAGAGGGAGAGAGAAGGAGAGCATGCCCATGGGCAGGCCAGGGCCTCCAGCCACTGAAAACGAACTCCAGATGCATGTGCCCCCTTGTGCATCTGGCTTACATGGGTCTTACAGTCGAACCAGGATCCTTTGGCTTTGCAGGCAAATGCCTTAGCCGCTAAACCATCTCTCCAGCCTGAGGACACATTTTCCTATGCCCCACTGTCCCCACAGGTGAGGCTTTGTCCCCTCTGAACATGAGGCTACACTCCTCTTTATCTTCTCTCCTTCCACCTCACCTGTGGCTTTCTTCCTTGGCCATCTTTCCTGCAGCTCTACATGAAAAATTCAGTCATGGGATCCACACCTTTCCATGCTAAATGCCTTATGTAGCACCAACATAATAATAAAATAAATAAATAAAATATACATTTTCAAAAAGAAAACGTGTCCTCAATGAGCCAACCATGTGATAGGACTGTGCTTCCCAGTGTATAGGTAAAAAACCCAAGCACTTCAGTAACTTATATATCAAGTGGTCACAACTCTTTGGCATCAAGTTTTATTGGCAATAAGGCTCCCTTTCTCCAGGTTAGAGCACCCTCTTTCCCTCACAGATCAGATGGCTCAGCCCATAGCATTAGTATTGGATGACTTTTTTTTTTTTGATGTTTTTTTTTAAAGTAAATTTTATTTTTATTTTCTTTTCGACAATTTCATACAGGTACCTAATGTCTTTTGATCATGCTCACCCCACTGCCTTTTCTTGTCCCCTTATATCACTCATTCACTAGAGTTTGAACCGTCGTTATCTTGATCGCCCCTGCTAGACTCCTCCTGGTTCCCAACTAGCCCTTGTCATGCTTCAAATTTCTTCTTTTTGTGATCCACTGAGCTTAATTAGGGTTGTTTGCCTGACCAAGGGTGGTGGGCTATTTACTGGCAACGGGGCTGCATACCCAAGGTGACACCAGTGAAGAAAATGACTCTCCCTCCCCCAACAGCCATCAAACTGCCAACGATTCCTGAGGAATGTGTTGGGGCCTCATGAGGCCAACCTCACATGCGATGAGATGTTACTAGACTCAGTCTTGTGCAGGAAACCGCAAATGCCGCTGGGTCATTAGGGAGAGAGCCATGCTGTGTCCTGCAAACAGCACTCCCCAGCACTCCTCCCCACCCTCCGCTCTGGCATTCCTTCTGCTTCTGTCCCATGATGCTCCCTGAATCTGGGAGGAGGATGCTATAGATGCCCTGTTTAGGGCTGAACACATAATACTCACTAATCTTTAGCACTACGATATCTGTGCATTAATCGCTGCCCACTGCAAAAAGGAATTTCTGTGATTGAAGCTGAGAGTGTGCTAATCAATGGGTGTAATCGCAATCAATTAGAAAGCCAGTTTGACAGCCTGTCCATTTAGCAAACCGGTAGTGGTACGTTCTTCCCTGAGGCCTATGATCTCTACAGCCATTGACTTTCGGCCAGGTGTGCAGTACCAGGCATGCATTTCCTCCTATGGAGAGGGCCTCCAATCCAATAAAAAAATTAGCTGATTCCCTCCAGAATAATCATGAGCATGTCCGTGAGCATGTCTGGCCTGGCAGATCGGTGTGCAACACACAGGGTCCACAGCTGGGTAAGGTTATTGATGACTTTTCTCCCCCAGCAGCTTACATAGCACCTTACGAGGAAGCTTCCAGCTTAGTTCCAGCTGATTTCTCTGTCTTGCAACCAAAGTATGTGTTTGCTTTAATAATAGAAACTGTGTTCATCATTTATTCAGCCAATTATGGCTTGCCGAGTAGCCTGCTATGTATCAGATCCTGCTGTAGAGACAAGGAGAGCAAAGTTCTTAGCTTCATGATCCCTGTGTTCTAATGGACAAGGGAATCAAGCCAACGAAAGGAGCAAAGCAAGTGAGGAGAGCGATACAGCCTTCGCCAGAGGGTGGTAGGATAGACTCTGAAAGAAGGTTTGTTGGTGAGCAGACTCTAGGGTCTGAAAGAGCCTCCTTGGGTAGATGATCTATGAGCTGAGATGCTAAAGACAAAAAGAAGGCTGTCATGGAACAATGGGAGGTTTTATTCCTGGAAAAACAAGAATAAAGACTGAGAAGGAATCAGTCTGGCTGATCTGAGGAGGGTTCAGACCTTGTCCTTAGGCTAGGTCCTAAGACAGCCTGCCCTCAGGAGTTGTGCTACGGTAATTCTGCCTTAAGCATCCAGATTCCTGCAGATCTCCCCACCCCAAGTGTCTGTGACCTCTTTCCATTAGGAAAGAATATTTTTTTTTGGGGGGGGGGTGTCTCACTCTAGCCCAGGCTGACCTGGAGTTCACGATGTAATCTCAGGGTGACCTCGAACTCAGAATTCATGGCAATCCTCCTACCTATGCCTACCAAGTGCTGGAATTAAAGACATGCACCACCACGCCTGGCTGGAAATAAGTTTTAGTTGATTCTCATGTTTCCTCGCAAAGATCATTTGAGAGAAAAATACCAGAATCCAAAAATAAATGTTCCACTCTCTTTCAACACAGTAGCTAGTGTGGGGAAGTCCACTTTGGAGTAAACAATTTTTACTTTGAAGTCTTTTCTTTTACAAGACAATGGAAGCAGATGACAAAATCAATTGGCATTCTCCATTACCTAATCCCAAATCCAGCGACAGCTAGATTCCCTACAAGGAAAGCTGGGACCTGCTGAGGAAGAAGACAGACAGACCAGCCACAGCCCATGTCCTGTGGAAGGGTCAAAGAAGACCTCATAGCACAAACAGGAAGTTAGCATCTAGAGCAGAGGGAGCCATAAGCAGCCATACAGTATTCCTAAAGCATGTCCACCAAGTTGTGGACAAGCCTGTCCGCGGTGAGGCGCCTAATTCCCATCCTCTGCGTGCAAGCTTACGTAGGGGCATCATGAACAGATGCAGTGGGGGGAAAGCAGCATGCTCTTGGGATGAGCGTAAGCCTTCCTCCTTGCTCTCACCCTCTCTCTCTCTCTCTCTCTCTCTCTCTCTCTCTCTCTCATCCCTCGCACTGGGGAATCCCATGGCCAGTCACAAGGACATTGCAGTAACCATGTGCACAAGCCACTGAGGTTTGTTACCGTAGCCATGGAAAACAGCCGTTTCAGAAGCTCATCTCTACCTCCAGTCAAGTTCTAGGGTGACTGCACCCCAATTTCCAACGTCATTATTTTCACTTGAGACATTCAGAGCCAGCCAGCTAGCCATTCCCAAATTGCCAACTCAAGGAGTCTTCATTTTGTGAACTAAGAAATGCTGTTTTTATTTATCTATTTTTATTGACAACTTTCATGATTGAAACACTATCCCATGGTAACTCCCGCCCCCCCTCCGCCATTTTCCCCTTTGAAACTCCACTCGCCATCATATCCCCTCCCCCTCTTAATCAATCTCTCTTTTATTTTGATGTCATGATCTTTCCTTCCTATTATAATGGTCATGTATAGGTAGTGTCAGGCACTGTGAGGTCGTGGAGATGCAGGCCATTTTTTGTCTGTGAGTCCTACCCTTCCTTTGGCTCTTTCATTCTTTCTGCCACCTCTTCCGCAATGGACCCTGAGCCTTGGAAGGTGTGATAGAGATATCATCGCAGTGCTGAGCACTCCTCTGTCACTTCTTCTCAGCACCATGACACCTTCTGAGTCATCCCAAGGTCTCTGCCATCTGAAAAGAGAAGGTTCTCTACCAAAAGTGAGAGTAGCATTAATATATGGGTATGAATATTAAGAGACGTGCTTTCTGGGCAGTTTGGTGAGCATAGCATATGCATTTAGCCAGACAGCAGCAGACGTTACACTCCTAGGGCTCATGACTGCCCCTGTTGTTAGTTTTTGGTATCAGGGATGTGTTCCCTCCCGTGGAGCAGGCTTCCAGCCCAGTTAGAAATGTTGTTTCTAACCACGAGACTCTTAGACAATTTGCTGTTTGAAAGCATAAGCAGTGAGACCCGGAAGCATTTCCAGGGGACTCCAAGGAAAGGCACCAAGTCTCAGAACCAACCACTGTTATGCCAGCATACGGCACCCAGAGCCCAGCCTTAGGCCACCGTGGCCCCAGGGCCACCTACTCATCATGAAAGCAGGGGAGAATGCATGTGGAGTTACCAAATGTGCCTCACATGGAGAAATGCCATTCGATCCTATTGGAAAGTATGAATAATCACACTGTTCTAACGTTGTGAACATGTTTTCTATTTCACACAGTGCTAAGAAAAGGGGCTGGAGGGACAGCTTAGCAGTTAAGGCATTTGCCTGCAAAGCCAAAGGACCCAGGTTCAATTCCCCAGGACTTACATTAGCCAGATGCATGAGGGGGCACATGCATCTGGAGTTCATCTGCAGTGGCTAGAGGTCCTGGCATGCCCATTCTCTCTCTTTGTCTCTCTCTCTCTCTCTTTCTTTCTTTCTGTCAAATAAATAATACAAACAAAAGAAGCCAGGCCTTTAATCCCAGCAGAGGCAGAGGTAGGAGAATTGCTGTGAGTTCAAGGCCACCCTGAGAATTCAGAGTGAATTCCAAGTCAGCCTGGGCTAGAGTGAGACCCTACCTCCAAAAACCAAACAGAGAAAAAAAGGAAAAGAAAGGGGCTATTAACAGATTTTGTACAGGTGTGTCAAAATACATGGCTATCAGATCGGCGTCGAGACCGGAAGGGATTAACGTAAGAGATTCAAAGCAGAGTGGAAGCTAACAGCCCCTGTGGCAGCCTTTCAGTGCCTTTAACTCGAGCTCCTCTGTCTGGTCGACCCTTCCATCTCGGATCACCCACTCACCGAGCTCCGCACAGACAGTCCCGTCCCACGCCTCGGCAGGCTGAGACGGTGAGGAAATGCAAAAAGGTGATGTTATTTTGGAATGAAGAGTTGTTATTTTCAAGCTTACACTGCTTTACTCTCATCACATCTGCTTCCCAAAATATCAAAAATATTGAAAATCAGGAACTGTCAAAGGCAAATCAAGTCAGATGGTGCCTATTCCGAGTCTAGCATGTCAATAGTGTTTAGATCCCTTCCTGCACCACGTAGTCTAATTACCTCTGATTATATATTTAAGGAAACTTTCGTGCACTGTAAACACTGCAAAAAAATACATCCATTCAGGCTCCGATTTCCTCCATCTGGTAAAGACTAGCAGTCTCCAGTCAGCTGAAGCCCTTGACGAGGACACTTCACCTGGAGTTTAAGGGACAGGGAATAAATAACAACAGTCGCTTGTGAATGATGGCATATTTCTCTTTTATTACCCACCTCAGCATCTTCTATAAACCGAAAGCCTAGAGGAGGTATTTTCATAACAATTGAAAATCCAGACTGGGCCTCACTTCCTAACCTGACCTCCACACAAACCAGCTTGGGGCCAGGGCCAGGGTGGCCTCTACAGGTGAAATTAAAAAAAAAAAAGAAAAAAAGCCTATTCCTGAAGAGATAAACAAGCAAGGAAGGCCTAACCCCAGGGTCAACCTTTGGGGAGAATTGAACAGTTTCGTTGCCTCCTTCTTTAAGGCAGCCTTGCGGCGAGACCTGGGGAATTCGCGCCGTTCAGATCCTCATCTATTTTCCCCTCTGCTGCTGTCATCAGAGTTCTAGAGTCAAGTGGTTCAAATTCCCCATGGCAAACTCAAATGTTTTCAGTTTGTGTTTTTATTCCCAGCCTAGACAGAGCTTCAAAATCACCCAGCAAACAAAAGCAGCCTGCTCAGAGAGCCTATCCCCCGGGAGCGTTCCTGATAAAGACTGGAGCCTTAGGGAGAGTCTGGGCTCCCGTGAGGGCAAGGAAAAAAAGCAAAATAGCTTCAGCAACATTTTATATTTTTATGCACATGTAGCTATGTCTCACAAAAAGAACAGAGAGAAATGATTGTCATGTTCTAATAATTAAGTGATGCCTCTGATAAGCCCAGCAGCAAATTCAACATTTCAAGAGCACAATAAAAAACAGGCAACTGACACTGATTCCCAAGATATTTTTAACTTTCAACAAGTATGAATTATTAAACCATATACCCATATGTTCTTACATTTATTCATTTATTAAACATCTTTTACATACAATGCACTATGCTAGGCGTTAGTGAGCACAGTTGAGCAAAGAAAAAGAATTCTTGAATTCATGAAGTTTAGAGTCTCAAGATAAACATAGAGCCCATCACCGAAGTAGACTTAAAACTCACCCACCACGGCTCAAGGAATTTTGTGGAAGAGGGGCAGAAACATTGTAAGAGCCACAGGTTGAGGCATCATGCCCAAAGACATTCCCTCCCCCTCAAAAAAAAATGACAGCTGCTCCCACAAAGCTTAACCCACAACCCCATGGGGAATACCTGCAACCCCAATGAGGAGGGTCCCCAATGGAGGGGGCAGGGACGAGGGAAAAGCGGGCACCAACACATGATGTATCCATACAAAATATGTTGTTAATGATAACAACAACAACAATAATTAAACAAAATCTGTCAAAAATAGAACGTGTGTGTGTGTATGTGTGTGTAAAAGGGCAGAGGAGAAATAGATAGGAGTAACCTACAGGTAGGACTATTTATACTAAAATGACCTACTTGGGGAGGGCAAGAAAATATCTTTTTTTTAATTATTTATTTATTTATTTGAGAGCGACAGACATAGAGAGAAAGACAGATGGAGAGAGAGAGAATGGGCGCACCAGGGCTTCCAGCCTCTGCAAACGAACTCCAGACGCATGCGCCCCCTTGTGCATCTGGCTAACGTGGGACCTAGGGAACCGAGCCTCGAACCGGGGTCCTTAGGCTTCACAGGCAAGCGCTTACCCGCTAAGCCATCTCTCCAGCCCGCAAGAAAATATCTTTGAGGGAAGGATGGCTGAACTGAATTCTGAGGAGAGGACTATCACAGAGTGAACAAAGGATTTCTGGTAGAAAAGGGGAATCGTGTGCTCAAGAAATCACAAGGCCTTTACAAAGAAACAGAGAAAACCTACTGTCAGAAAAGGGTACCAAGGTGGATGCGGGCAGGCACAGGGAACCCTGACCACATGCGGGAGAGTGGATGCCAGCCCCAGTGGAACCGGGGGGGGGGGTGGCTACGGGGAGGGTTTTGCAAAGACGTGACCCAGCTGGATTTTTGTTTGCAGGGATTCTCTGGCTGTATCATTGAGTGGCGGTAGAAGGAAGGCCAGACAGGGTTTAGGGAGACAGGCGAGAGCTGCTACAGTTACTCATGGGAAAGATGGACGCGGGTCCCAAGGGATTCTGAGGCCCAGATGCCAAAAGTTGGTTGACCTGTTGCCCATCGTTATTTATCAGTATGTAGACTCTACTTGGCTGGGCTGGAAGTCTGTGGATTGTCCTTCTCTCTTCCCACTGCTCACGGGCTTCCTGTCCGGTTCTGCAGACCAGAGGCTCTGACTGGAGGCCAGAGAAAAAGAAGACAACCCCACTTGGCTCGGGGTGCTGCAGGCTGTGGCTGCTCTGTGGCGACAGAGCCAAGCTGACTCTGGACAGCAGAGCCCCGGGCAGCTGCAGGCCTGGTTCCCGCGGCGCCTGTGACCTGTGTGAGGAGCTGTCCAAGAGGCAGCTCTGTGAGCTCTGCAGCGGGACAGTAACAGGTTCGGGGGGGGGGGGGCGTTAATCTTTTTTATTATTTTATTTATTTATTTTTAATTTTGTTTGTTTATTTATTTGAGAGTGACAGACAGAGAGAGAAAGAGGCAGACAGAGAGAGAGAATGGGTGCGCCAGGGCCTCCAGTCACAGCAAACGAACTCCAGACGCGTGCGCCCCCTTGTGCATCTGGCTAACGTGGGTCCTGGGGAACCGAGCCTCGAACCGGGGTCCTCAGGCTTCACAGGCAAGCACTTAACCGCTAAGCCATCTCTCCAGCCAAATAACAAGTTCTTGTACCCACTGTGTTCTTTGTACCTACTCCAAACCTCTGCTGTCACCCCTTTGCTCTTCCTACAAATTCATAACCAATTCCCTGCATCTTACCTTGAAATGCTTGAAAAAAAAGTTGGGGGGTGTGTATGTGTGTGTGTGTTTCTTAAATGATGAAATGTAGACTAAAACAGCTCAGAAACTAAAAGATGAAACTAATTCCCTAAATTCAGCCTCCCACCGTTAAATCACATACAACACAAGTCTGCCTTTTGTTCTCCCCTCCTCCCTTTTTTTTTTTTTTTTGTTTTTTTTTTGTTTGTTTGTTTTTCAAAGTAGGATCTCACTCTAGCCCAAGCTGACCTGGAATTCACTATGTAGTCTCAGGGTGGCCTCGAACTCACGGTGATCATTTTACCTCTGCCTCCTGAGTGCTGGGATTAAAGGTGTGCGTCACCACACCCGGCACAAGTCTGCCTTTTTGATTTTTGGAAAGTTTTGGTGATAGAGGCGAAGAGAACATGCTAGCCAGTAGGGAAACCCATCTCTGACTGAAATTCCCCGAGAGGAGGCCCTACCCAGTCACTGCGTGACAGTCACCCGGAACTGTTTAGCATATACCCGACTTTAATTAAATGAAAATGGGTATCTTTTCAGAAATCCCTGAGCTCCCCCCAGAACCTTACAATTTCCTCATGATTCCTGAAATTCTCATTTCCTTGGCCATGCTCCCACTAATTCTGCTTTAGCCACAGAACTTTATCCAGATAAGGTTATTTTTAGCAGCCTTATGATGCAGTAGAAATGTTCTTGAAGAACTGGGTGAAGTTCTGCATTCAGTTTTCTCCCTCACCATCTGACCTCTGCAGTCCTGTGGAGTCCAGGAAAAAAGACTCTTCCGTATTTACATTGCTCCATAATATAAATTTCCCCAAAATTATGGCACCCTCCCGTCCTGGTACACAATGCTTACATGTCTCCTAAACAGTCCAGCGTTTAGAGAGGCCTTCATGGGTGCGAAGGTGAGTTCAAGAGAAGAGGGAACAAAGGAGCAGGGCATAGAACTGCCAAAGAACATGAGAAATCATAGAGAAGATACATTACATTGGTATTCAAGGTATGAAAGAATTGCTTGATTTGGGGGTAAGTAGAAAATGCCTCAGCAAATAGCAACATTTGAATTGATCTCTCTTTTGAATTTGATGAATAGGATTTGCATATTTGCGAAAGTGTAGGAAATGTGATCCTATGCAGGGGAATAACAGTTCATGTATTCATTGATGTATTTTTCAAATATTTATCAATTTCATATTCTGAGTACTATACGAATGACTGAAAATTACAATTTAAAGAATCATTCAAATCTCTTATACTTTAATGGGCAGTGATGTGCAAGAAGAAAAGCGTGAATTTTGTTAGGGTCCCAAAAACGAAGCTGGCTGGAGTTTCAGCCAGGTTCGCAGAGGAGGAGCTGGGGGGGGTGGCGGGGCCTGGACTTCTCTGCTGGTCAAATCCCTGTCTGTGGTTGCGCTAGACATTATTTCAGAATGTGTTACCACAAATACCCATTGCCCATGCTCACAGTTTCTACGGGGAGGAGTTCAGACCGAACCCAACGGGGCCAGCCTGTCTCTGCTTTGCAATGCTTGGAATGATGTGATGTCTCAGTCGCTCAGTTCCTCTCCGCAAAGGGTCTCTCCATCCAGCTCAGATGCCCCTCCCTGCACCCCCCCCCCAGCACCGTGACTGAATTCCAAAAAAAATAAATGAAAGACAGAAGGAGATACAGAAAGAAAGACATGGCACAGGACAAGGCAGAGACAGGGAGGTGGAAGCTATGTCGCTTTTGTGATTCGACACTGGAAATCACTTGTGTCAGATACAACCTGCTTTTGAGAGGAAACCTCACTCCTTATTTTTTAAATTTTTTAAAATGTTTTGTTTATTTCAGAGAGAGTGAAAGGGGTAGAAAGAGGGTGAGAGAGGGAGAGAGTGGGCGCACCAGGGCATCGAGCCACTGAAAATGACCTCCAGATGCAATGTGCTGCCTTGTGCATCTGGCTTATGTGGGTCCTTTGGCTTTGTAGGCAAGCACCTTAACTGCTAAGCCATCTCTCCAGCTCAACACCTCACTTCTTGATTGAGGCAACATTGGCTACATTGAAAGAAGGTGACAAATGGGAAGAAGGATGGGTGGTTCCATATCTCGAAGATTCCATCTGCCACACTTTTAGATAACTCAAAGGTACTTGAATAGAAGAATCTGGAAAGTTAGATTTTAGTGCTATTAACCAGATAGAAAGAACAGCATGTAAATAGAGAAAAAAAAAAAAACCCTGTATAAAATAATGATGAAAATAGAACTAGAGGGCTGGAGGGATGGCTTAGCAGTTAAGGCATTTGCTGCGAAGCCAAAGGACCCAGGTTCAATCCCCCAGGACCCATGTTAGCCAGATGCACAAGGGGGCGCACGCATCTGGAGTTTGTTTGCAGTGGCTGAAGGCCCTGATGCACCCGTTCGCTCTCTCTCTTGCTCTCCCTCTCTTTCTCTGTCAAATAAATAGATGAATAAATAAATAAAATATTTTTTAAATTATAGAACTAGAGGAGAACTTGGCATTTTTGCTTCCAGTGTACAGTATCTCTCACTGTATGTTTGAAGCTGATTATGCCTGTTCTGCCCACAGAATCCTCTGTTGTGAAACCTAATGCTGCATGTTCTAAAGTGTGTTCTGTGGAATACCAGGCTCCAACAATAACAACAAATCCTATATTCAAAAAGATATATAATTTTAATTGCCAATAAGAAAAGATATCGATATACTGCATGCTTAAATCTAACTTGAAAATTTTTAATTCTCCCGAGTATATCAAATCTTTCAGAAGTTCAGCATTAAGAAAAAAATTATTTAACATTGTTTTATTCAAAGAATCTTCAACCTTTTGAAATATTTTATTTTTAGTTGCTTATTTATTTATTTATTTGACAGAGAAAGAGATGAACTCCAGATGCATGTGCCACCTTGTGCATCTGGCTAACATGGGTCCTAGGGAAACGAACCTGGGTCCTTTGGCTTTGCAGGCAAACGCCTTAACCATTAAAGCCATCCTTCCAGCCCATCTTCAACCTTTTGATCACTGACTTTTAATCCAATATGTTTCTTTTTACTAATTAATATCTTATCTTTAAAGGCCACTCCCTCAGCTTCCCCTAGGCAGAAGAGCAAAAGGCTAAGAAATAATCAATCAGCAATTATTCCTCAAGCACCTAATTAGAAATGGCTAAAAGCAAAATGAAACAAGCTGTATTGACAGTATTTCAGTCCAAGAAATAAAACAGAAATAGTAAACGTCTGGGGATAGGGCTCGGAGTTAAAGGCACCTGCTCCACAATCCCGCAGACCAGTAGAGTTAGACCCCTGGCACCCATATGAAACAGGGTGTAAAAGTGGTGCATGCCTGCATAATCCAAACACACCTCTAGTGATGGGAGGTTGAGTCAGGAGAATCTCCCAGTGTGGACAGGCCAGCTGGTCCAGCCTTGCAGGTGGCAAACAAGAAAGGTGGAAGGGGAGGGCCTGACCTCCACAGACACACTGTGGCATGTGTATGCCCATTCACATATACATCATGCATCCATACACACACACACACACACACACACACACGAAAGAAAGAAAGAAAGAAAGAAAGAAAGAAAGAAAGAAAGAAAGAAAGAAAGAAAGAAAGAAAGAAAGAGAGAAAGAGAGAAAGAGAGAAAGAGAGAAAGAAAAGAGGGCTGGAGAGGTTGCTTAGAGACTAAGGCACTTACCTGTGAAGCCCAAGGACCCAGGTTCCATTCCACAGAATCTGCGTGAACCAGATGCACAAGAGGGCACATGCATCTGGAGTTCGTTTGCAGTGGCCACAGGTCCTGACATGCCCATTCTCTCTGTCTCTAAATGTCTTTTTATTTATTTATTATTTGAGAGAGAGAGAGGCAGAGAGAGAGAAACAGAATGGGCATGCCAGGGCCTCTAGCCACTGCAAGCAAACTCCAGACACATGTGCCACTTTGTGCATCTGGCTTATGTGGGTACTGGAGAATTGTACCTGGGTCCTTAGGCTTTGCAGGCAAATGACTTAACTGCTAAGCCATCTCTCCAGCCCAAATAAAATAGTTTTACAAAACAAAACAAAGAAAAATAACCAAGGCAGTGGAAAATTGGAGCTGCTTCAAAAGACTCTAGGAGATTCCATTGACAGAAACTTCCAATTTCCTTGAGAATTTGGCCAGTGCATGCTTTCACACCTGCCAATCCTGAGGAAAGGTTATATCTTTGGGAAACTTTTTGTTTCATAATGAAAGACGACAATCTGTTTATCTACCAACGTTTGTTTGCACTGAATTACAAAGTGTCCATTGTTTTCGCATGATGAAATTTTTAAAAGAAAGTGTGAGCTTTGAAAGGAAAGCAGAGCTTCCTGAAAACCACAGTGTCTCCTGCAGAGGTTGCAGTTGGTAAGTGGCGATACTTGGGCTGGACAAGCCTGTGTCCCTGGACCTCAGCATGACTGAGCACAGACAGAATCACATGCTCTCGCTCTCCCTCCTCCCCCCGCCCCCCTTCTCTCTTTCTCTTTGGCCCACTTCCTCTTACCCTTTCTCTCCTTCTCTGTTCTCCAAGATTATTGTTTCTGGCCTTCCTAGAAAATATCTCTACATCTAGGCAAAACGACCTCACTCCAAACACAACTTCCTTCAGATCACCTGGCCTGCCAGGCTTCGAGCTAATGTCTCCCCTTGCTATAAAAGCGGGCTCCGAGCTCTGTAATTTGTTTAACATAGAAAAGGAAATGTCTATGGACCGTTAATGGTACAGTTGCTCCTTGGCCCCATGGAGAATCACGCCTTTCTCGGCTCTCATACTCAACCAGCTTGGTCTCTATGCTTCACTGCCAAACGAATCACTCGGTGGCAGTCTTGTTTCTCTTGCATCTTATCCCTTTTTTCCAAATCCAATAGGAAAAGCAGCATCCCAGGGTTAATGCCAGAGTCTACCTTCTCTGCGCCCATATGTAGCATAGGCTGGGGGAGATTAAAGCCATGGCAAGTTGCATAGGAGCCAAAGTGCAACCTCCAGTTCTCACTCTTATCTTAGGTCAGCTCCATCCCCATTCACTCAGTGACCTACCAAAATTTCCCCACTTCTCTCAACCACTCACAAGACACCTCCCACATGCTCTTTCCTTCGTGGAAATCAGAGCCATCAAATGCAGCTTCCCAAACCTCCAACTCCCTCTACCTGCAACTCTGTACCCATAGGTATCTATTCATGCTCCATTCCTCTCTCTTCTTTGCTCCCAAGGTCATGGCCTGTACCAAGACAAGCCCCATCTCATCTGTGACTACGTCTCCTGTTACCTCTGCTTGGTACTTGTGGGTTCCTTCTTGTCTCCCCAGTGAGGTTTTCCCAAAGCAACCCAGATAACGGAGCCAGCCACGCCCTTTGTCAATTCATGGAAATCCCCTGTGTAGCTCTTTGTATTCACCCATAGGCATTCCACATCATCTGTTCACTGCTCTGTCCCCAGAGCCTATCACTAGGCCAAACTTAATAAAGCAAAGCTCAACAGCTGCACCTTAACTGAGCCAGTGAAAAACCCCGCGAGAAAATGTGAGCCTGCCTGACCTCTAGGGTGGGTGGGGACAATTGCTGGGCAGTGCCCGTCCCCATTTGAGATGCATCTTCCTGTAACTGATGGTCTCTGGGTGTTTCCAAAGTTCTTGGTGCCTTATTAAAAGAAAACAGAAAAGATACACACACAAAGTAAAACAGCGAGAAACTTGATCAAGAGCAAAGTGAAAATACAGGTTTGGTACACAACGGAGTGTGAGGACACACGACAGTCCTGGTCACAGACGGAGCCTTCTTGTTATGGGGTCAGGAGCAGAAGGAGCTAGTGACTAAGTGGCATAATTTGACTCATTTTTTGTTTTGATCGGCAGACTCTTATATAAACTCTTCTCTACTGCACACGTTCCTTCTCCCATGATGCACCTGACTCTGACCAGGCATGCACCCGATCATGCAAAGGCATAAGATGGTAAACAGGGGGTTGTCCCTAAAAGTTCACTCAAAGGACACCGTTTGTCTTACTGTGCATGCACCCAAAACCAGTCCAGACTACATTGCCAACCCCCGCCCAGTCTCCCAATCCCAGATGCATATTGGAATATGTTTGAATAGAAAGTGAGCATGCAAAGAGAGTTAATAAAGGTTATCAGGGCTGGAGAGATTGCTTAATGGCTAAGGCGCTTGTCTGTGAAGCCAAAGGACCCAGGGTCGATTCCCTAGGACCCATGTAACCCATATGCCCATGATGACACATGCGTCTGGAGTTCATATGCAGCGGCTAGAGGCCCTAGAGTAACCATTCTCTCCCTCCCTCCCCCCCCCTCCCTCTCTCTCTCTCTCTCTCTCTCTCTCTCTCCCTCCCTCCCTCTCTGTGTCTCAAATAAATGAAATTAAAACTTTTTTTTAAAGGTTATCAAAAAATGAAAGATGGGGCTGGAGAGATGGCTTAGCAGTTAAGACACTTCCCTGTGAAGCCTAAGGACCTCGGTTTGATTCCCCAGGACCCATGTAAGCCAGATGCACAAGGGGGTACATGTGTCTGGAGTTCATTTGCAGTAGCTGGAGGCCCTAGCATGCCTATTCTCTCTTTCTCTCTATCTGTCTCTTCCTCTCTCTCTCACTCTCTCTCTCTCATAAATAAATAAAATATTTCTTAAAAAAATGAAAGACCTGCCAGGTGTGGTGGCACACGCCTTTAATCCCAGCACTAGGGAGGCAGAGGTAGGACTGCCATGAGTTCAAGGCCACCCTGACACTACATAGTGAATTCCAGGTCAGCCTGAGCTACAGTGAAACCATACCTTGAAAAAAAAAAAAGATAGAAAAGAAAAAGAAAGAAAGACTTGGTCCATTGTTTAAAGCAGGTATACCATGCAGCTTAACGTAGATGGGGGCAGGGTTCCAGGTTGCTAATAGCTGCATTATTAGAAAAGTGGTGTGTTTACTGCCAAACCAAGCAGTATCCAGGTTGCCAAGCTATTTCCCTAAGTCCCTAAGCTCGCCTGCCTCATGGGGAGTGTGAGGCATAATGAGGATTGCTCTCTCACTTGTCATTTGCTTGGGTGCAGGTATCAGAAAGCTGGGAGAGATCTTACCAAAAGAGTATGGCAGGTCAAGGGACGAGACCTGTTCAAAAGAGTGTGTTTAATACTGGATCTTAGACTCTATGCTGGAAAAGAAGTTGTTTGGGGCAACAGGAGGGGCAGAAAGCGAAAGGGAAGCGGGAACAAGTGATTTGGCATGGAGGTCTAAGGAGTGACGTGGGGCTGCTCCCAGAATGGGGCCGGGCTGGGGACACAGCTGCCTCAGGTGCTGTGCTATCGAGACAAGGCAAAGAGAGGAAAGCCAGGCCACAGTCCAGACTGACCAAGCCCCAGGCCCCTTACCCGGCCACCCCTCAGTGCCTCCTGGGCATCCTTCTCATCAAAGGCTCGTCACCTGTGTTCTGTTTGTGTGGCATCACCTTCTCTTCCTGTGTTGCACTCACTCGGGAACCCGGTGCGGCCCACCCACAGGAGGAGGGTTTAGAAAGGAGAGGAAGCCGGGTGCCCCTGGATGTCTGTGAAGATGCAGCGACTCTGGCACCTTCTCCAGGGCGTTTCCCTCCCCGGCCCGCTCCTCTTTCCTACCAGGGTTAGAAAAGGCCTCCACGGGCTTCAGAAAGCTCAGGCATTCCTTTCTCATGCCCTGCTGAATTGCTTCCCAATATGAATAAAACATGGGCGTGTTTCTGCACTGTATTTAGATGGAGAGAAATGTGAGGCCAGTACGACGTCCGTATTTGTTTCTCTGCATAAAGGTTCAGCGTGGCCCGTCACTGGCATCTGCTGCATGACTGGATGGTAAAAGGTGCAGGAATCGTGGCCCATCACAGCAGACAATGGCCCAAGCGCTGATATTGGCAGATGCCACACAGACTGCCAGGTTGCCAGGTCACCTGCAGGGGCCGTGTGTTATCCATGGTCTATTCTACCCCTGCCCTGGTGCCCCACTCTGCCCCTGGCTCAGAGTTAGACAGAGGCACCCTGGCAAAGTTTCACTATGTCACTTCTCACGGGCAAACATGGACAAAGACGCCATCTCCAAATACTTTGGGTCCCTTGCAGTAAAACATATATAAACACGGATTTTGTTGATGAACTGCTACTTTCTAAGTTATCCCAGGTCCTGGGGGAAAATATACCCTGGGAACATTCAAAGCACTATTGAGCTTGATGTGAGGCCTCCCCATTTACTTCTCTAGCAACAAGATTCCTGAGCTCTACTTGAAATTAGACTGACAATTGCCAAATCATTAGTTCCAGTTATGAGCATTTACTGTTCAAAACTAATGAAGTGCCTCCAAAAAAATATCTGTACAACTTACTTTTGAACATGCAGAGAAAAATTTCCTTCTTGGCAGCTAGAAACCAGGTCTCCGTGAGGGAAGTTGCCTCCTGTCTTGCCCAGTTGGGCTGGTCCAGTCCTATGATGGGCAGGGCTTTATGGAAGACAGTCTTCTTTCCAAGGCTGGAATGCATCCTCCCAAGGGTGAGGTCGGCAGGCAACCCTTGGGTTTAGAGAGTGAGAGACTTGCCTCACTGTTCTCAGGAATGTGGGCCACTGGACCTCCTCCCTGGCATGAGGACCCAGTCAGGCTGGCCCTCTGACAGCTTTGCACCAACTGATGGATCCTCTGCTGCCCATACTGATTGTCAGGGTGGAGAAAATGTCTCGTCAGAAACCAGAAGTGTGTCCTGTTGTTCCCCAACCTGGAGACAGAAGTATGAACAAAGCAATTTTTAAAAAACGCCCCCACGTGCCCAGCTCTTGTGCTGAAAACACATTAGGGTATTCTACTATGCTTCTATTATACTTGAGCATTTTACTGAGTAAAACAAGAGTATGTTTTAAATATGTGAAACCAGTGGACAGACGAAAGGCAGTTGTAACAAGGAAACCCTTGATACGTGAAAGGTAACGAGGTTGTATCTGAGAGCCTGTGACAGTCAGCAGTGGCTATCATGAGTTAAGAACCTTACAGACTATGCCCAAATGTAAAAACAAAATAAAAAACTACCAGAACTGGGCAAAGGAGATGGCTCAGTGGCTAAAGCCATTTGCTCACAAAACCTTCCAGCCCAGGTTCAACTCCCCAGTACCCCCATAAAACCAGACACCCAAACTGACATAGAGGCACCTACATCCAGAGTTCATTTGCGGTGGCAAGAGGCCCTGGCACACCCGTTTTCAATCTCTCCCTCCTTCCCCCGTCTCAAATAAATGAGTAAAGGATTTTTAAAATACCAGGACCGGTGATCGAAGTCTGCCACAGGTGAGGAGCACCGTCCTCTGCAAAGCTCAGGATTCTAGCTTCTTGAACACGCCAGGTAAAAAAAAAAAAAAAAAAATCCTCTCCACAAGCCAGAAGCGACTTCAGGCTCTGCATTTACCGAGCAGTGTTTATTTAAGGATGCAGTGGGATAACGTTAACAGTTAGACCACATGCTTCCTAGAGGCAGACCCAAAATACAAAGCAGAAAACACCCTTTTAGAGATGAAAGGGGCCATTTCCTAGGAGAAGCACAGCTAAAATGCAGGAGAGAGTGTTAGCAAATTGATGTCTGCCAGTACACTGTATTTTCTTTGCATGGCTCAAGGGTAAAGTGAAAGATAACAACTCCGTTTTGAACATGTTTGGATGTTTTCTTACCAGAGGGAGCTACAGAAAGCCTGAATTCTCTGACTGAAAAGGAAAAGCACGAAAAGGCACATTATGCATTTTGCTTCCTGCCAGTTACTTCACAGCATTTCTTGAACACCTGAGTCAGGACTTGGTGGGGAGGGATTGGTAAATATCATTTTAAAGGAAGGTGGGTTTCAGACTTTTTTTTTAAAAAATGCCTCACATAAAGATGGTTAGGTATGCCCCAAGGTCAGCAGTTCTCAAAGATTCAGCTCAGTTTCTGAGGACCAGTGAATACCCAACTCCATTCCCATAACGAGAGGTAGGCACCTCTGAGCCCACCCAGTACTGCCGTGACCGTCCACGCCCCCTCTGCCATTGCTCTTGGGTTACGTGGTACAATTTCCCGGCAGGTCAGATTTGTGCTAGGGGCTAAATGCTGCACCTGGGCCAAGGCAATCTGACTAAAGACCGTGCTCTGTGTGTGCTTCCTCCTATGTCACTTACCTGCCTCTACCTACTTTGTATGAAAACGGAGATGACATCTTCCTCACAGTAAGCACCAAATGCCACATTGGAGCAAAATCAAACATCACCTGCAAAACATCCCTTGCCACTTATGGACTGTGACCTCAGGTCAAGGGTCATCTTAGGCTTCCCAGATCACACCAAGAAAAGAATGACTTACCCTCTCCCCTGTCCCCTTTGTGCGTTTTGCTTCAGAATATGTATGACATTATATAGTCACTTATATGCTTAGCTGGTTATCTCTTCGGTATCTGTGTGACGATTCGATCCAGATGGCCCCCGAAAACTCATGTGTTTTGAATGCACAGTCCTCAGCTAGTGGCAGCTGGGGAGGTGGGGCCTTCCTGGAGGAGGCGTGCAATGAGGGGTGGGCTTAGGGTGGTCAGAGCCCAGCTCCCCTCACTGTCTTGCTGCTGTTTCCCACCAGCTACGACAGGTTGTGATGCCCGGCCACCGCTCGGCCATCTTTTCAGTGACATCATGAACTTCCCTTAAGACCGTGAGCCGCCATCTTCCCATCAACTGCGTCACAGAGACAGAGAGAGAAGAGGAGCAAACAACACTGTTTCTCCCACCAGAAACCCATGGTCATGGATTCTGCCCGTCCACTTCCTATTATAATTTCAGGTCTCAAAACTGATCCTTGCCCTTAAGAAATACTCAGAAAGTATCTTTGAAAAGATTAATGGATTATTCTTTTGCCTAGCTAAGAAGACAGGGATAGATAACTTCTCTTGGAACACCACCTCCCAATTTACCACCAAAAAAGAAAAAAGTATACATATATAAGGATAATGTCTCTACGTAAGTCAATTGTACCTAGGGCATTTTTATCTTCCAAACATGACCAAACAGTCTACTGAACAGAATGGGAGTTCATCAGAAACACTACAACTTGAAGCACCATGTGACCCAGCTGTAACCCCACTTGAAGGTTGCTAAGTCAGCATACCTCTTAGACACCTGCTAGATCCATATTTACCTCTACACCAGCCATGGTAGCCAAATGTGGAGCCTGTCTAGATGCCCATCAGCAGATGGACAGAGAAGAAAAATGTAGTTTTGTCCAGCTACAAAGAATGAGATTATATCCCTTGGATCATCATGTTAAATGGGAGAATCTGGACTCAGAAAAATAACACATTTTCTCTCAGATGTGGAATACACAATAGATAGACAGATAGATAGATAGATATTTAGATAGATAGATAGATAGATAGATAGATAGATAGATAGATAGATATTTAGATAGATAGATAGATAGATAGATAGATAGATAGATAGATAGATGATAAACAGATAGATGATGGTTATAGGTAGATGGAGATGATGATGATAGATAGGTGATAAATAGATATAGACAAATAAATAGATAGATGATGATTATAGATAAATGATGATAAATATAGATGGATAGATAATAAATGACATAAAAGTATAAGGCAGACTGTGAGAGAAGAAGAAAGAGCCCAAACAGGAAGGGAAAGAAAAACAAATTATCACACATTTTCTCTCATGTGCAGACTCTAGACATGGTATATATGTATGTATATGTATACATATATACATATACATACACACATATGTAGATGCATGTGCATAGGTATGACATGAAAACAGAAGGGGACTAACTGAAGGGAGAAGGAGATCAGAAAGGGCACAAATATGATCAGGGTACAATGATATAAATGTATAAAGTGCTGTAATGGAATCCATTATTATGTATGCTAACAAAAAGTAAAATGTTATTATTAAAAATTTCTATTGAACAATTCATAAAATGCAATTTGTTGGATAGAATTGATCTTAGTATATAAAGAGGCTCAAAGTTCAACAACTATAAAAATTTAAGAAATTTCTCCGTAGGAAGAAAATAAATTTTTTATAACCCATTGTTTGTAATTTTTTTTTTTTTTTGCATAAGGGAAAATTGACTAAGAATAAAAGAGGCCGAACTCAGACCAAGTGCAATTGGAATGGCAATTAGCCAAGCTTATTTTTTATATATTTTTATTTTTTATTTATTTATTTGAGAGAGAGAGATACAAAAATAGGCAGAGAGAGAGAGAGAATTGGTGTGCCAAGGCCTCCAGCCACTGCAAATGAACTCTAGATGGGTGCACCCTCTTGTGGGTCCTGGGTCCTTTGGTTTTGCAGACAAACTCCTTAACTGCTAAGCCATCTCTCCAGCCCTAGCCAAGGTTATTTTTATGGAGCTGGACTGAATCTGGCTTCAATGGGTCTCTATACAGCAACCTCATAGAAACCATAGAAACCAAAAAACACAACACAGAGGAGCCTGTGCTCACCAACACCAACCGCTTCTTACCGGTACCCAGGAAACAGTTCCACTCAGAGCAGCAAGGTCACACTGCTGGCCGTTTAAGAGTTCATAATCAAATCTGAAGCAAAACAGCACAAACAGTGATGAAGAGCAGTTGTCTGCCAAACTACTATGTACGAGTTACCTTCTCACTGGCCTGCCGGGTGTGAAAAATAGAACACCGTCTCCACTGGTTTGCTACAAAACTCTCAGGTGCTCCCTTCGTTGAGAGGAAATATAATGTCACAATGCTTGTTTTAAGTAAATGACTCAGGAGTTCAAAGACTGTTGGAATTCCTCGGAAATACTTAGAGAGGTCATAATTCTTTCTTTCTTTCTTTTTTTTTTTTTTGGCTTTGCAAGGCAGGGTTTCACTCTAGCTCAGGCTGACCTGGAAGTCACTATGGAGTCTCAGGGTGGCCTCAAACTCTTGGTGATCCTCCTACCTCTGCCTCCCAAGTGCTGGGATTAAAGGCGTGCACCAGCACACCCAACTTTCAATCACAATTCTTAAAGCAGGGCTCATCCTTGAGAATTGATCCTGGCAGACATGAGAACAGAAAAGGATTGTGTTTGTATTGGCTGGGAGCTCCATTGCCTTTTAAGTGGATCTTAACTTCCCCGATAGTCCCAAAGCCCACTCTTCTTGTTTAACGTCGTTATCACAGCGTGGTGTCACCGTGTGAGGTGTTGATCCAGCACCGCTACCTATCCGTTTCCAGACCTCCCTCCCAATGCCACACTTGCCATTTTCTCCACACTTGACATACACAATCCCATCATCGCCACTATCTAGTAACCCCTGGGAGACCCTGCTTTGATGATGTCAGCTTGCGGCTCCTCTCACAAGGAAACACAGGCTTTGGGTGAGAATCAGATGGACAGCCCGTGACAGCCATGACCTGTCCAGGAGACATGAGGCAACGAAGCAAGCCTTGGCCTTCTTCATCTCTACAGAGGACGCAATGCCTCCCACCAGCACAGGGTGCCTGTGAGGATTAAAACATCTGACGAGATGGCTTAGCAGCGAAGGCGCTTGCCTGTGAAGCCTAAGGATCCAGGTTCGATTCTTCAAGGCCCACGTTAGGCCAGGTACGCAAGGAGGCGCATGCATTTGGAGTTAGTTTGCAGTGGCTAGAGACCCTGGTGCGCCCATTTTCTCTCTCTCTCTCTCTCTCTCTCTCCCTCTCTCTCCCTTTCTCTATGTCTCAAAAATAAATTTTTTAGAAAATCTGATGAGCTTTGTCATGACCCCCTCAGATGGAAGCACGCCCTCCTGGAGGGAGGAGTAAGACGCGCGGTACTCGGGAAGCTAACGAAACTTAGAAGGCTTAGCAGGCTCTGACAGTCCCAGAACTCACAGGGCCCTTCCCCGTGGTGATGTAAGCAGTCAACAATTGCCTGCAAAGACGGGACCCTGGTGGAGCTGCCTTAAAGATGGGCAGGGAGCTGCAGGATGACAGGGCTTCTGAGTGGTCATCAGCCACGCCGGGTGGGGATTTTCCTTAGTGCCAGATGCCTGACACGCCTGCTCCTGTAAATGACCCAGATAAACTCGCTGGTTCACGAAGCTGGACTTGGACTCACCAGTTTCTTTGGCTTTTCACCAGTTCCCCTTCAAGGGTGAATACATCGTTTTGGCCTCATCTCTCCAGGAAGCCATGCAGTACAGGCCTTCAGTAAAGAGGCATTTCTGAACTGAAGAGATGGCTTAATGGTTAAGATGATCGCCTGTAAAGCCAAAGGACCCAGGTTCGATTCCCCACGACCCACATTAGCCAGATGCACAAGGGAGTCTGCAGTGGCTGAGGCCCTGTATACCCATTCTCTCTCTCTCTCTCTCTCTCTCTCTCTCTCTGTCTCTCTCTCTGACTCTCCCTCTTTCTCTGTCAAATAAATAATAATTTTAAAAAGTTAATCAAGCCACTTGTGGTGGCACATGCCTTTAATCCCAGAATTCAGAGGCAGAAGTTAGAGGATCCCTGTAAATTCGAGGCCACCCTGATGCTATATAGTGAATTCCAAGTCAGCCTGACCTAGAGCTAGACCCTACCTCGGGGAAGGGGGGGGTGCGTTTTTTCTTTCTTTCACTTCCTGTTCCCTTCCATTTTCTAGTGAGTTGATAGTCCATGGCAATGTGAGCACTGACTGAACTCCTCAGACCTGTGGAACTCCAGAAGACCTCATCCCCCGTTGGACTCGGCACCTCCTCAGCTGTCTCCCGGACTGTTGCCATATCAGACGACCCAGTACAGAGCACCAAAGCCTGGGATCCCTTCCTCTGAATCGCCCTTGCTCCCCCAGATGCTCCCTCCTGGTGAACAGCCAGGTGCCCACAAGCTGGCATCTTCGCTTCTTGAACGCATCCTTTCCAGCTCTGTTCCTCCCATTGCCCAGGGCAATCCCGTCCAGGCATTTTGAGCTGATTACTGAGACTTCTGACTCCTGGAAACACTATCTATTTTAAGCTCACAAAATTTATAGTTAAACATTTCCCGAACCATGATGACTGAATTAATTCCCCCTCGCGCTGGCTCTTCTGAACTTCCTCTCAACTTCTCATCCTAACTGTGTGACTCCTGCTACAGAGATATTCGAATTAATGTGACAGCAGCCGTCACAGGGCCCCTCTGCAGGGGTCCACTCGCTGAAGAGCCTCTGGTGACTGCTAATGGCCGCATGAGACCCTGAACCGCCTCCCAGCACTCACACTGATCGCTCGCCATTCCTAAAGCCCGCGCTTTCCTCATCGGCCTTCGCACTCTTTGATTCTCTTGCCTCCTTCCCCATTGGTTCACTGTCCTCGTCCAAACCCCAAAGTATCAATACCCAGAACTCTGGAGCGCAGGCTTTGACCCGAGACCTCTCTCCTCACTGGAAATATTGCCCATCCTGCTCTACCAAACATCCCAATGGGTACATCAAGCTCTACATTTTTTTTAATTATCTTTATTTATTTATTTATTAGAGAGAGACAGAGCAGCACGTGGAATGGGCATGCCACCACAATCAAACGCCGGACGCATGCGCCACCTTGTGCATAGGGCTTACGTGGATCCTGGGGAATGGAACCTGGGTCCTTTGGCTTTGCAGCAAGTGCCTTAGCCACTAAGCCATCTCTCCATCCCAAGCTCCACAGTTTAAAAATTCATCTTTTTCCTTCTTCTTGCTCTCTCTCTCTCTCTCTCTCTCTCTCTCTCTTTCTCTCTCTCTCTCTCCTATTTCAATTATACCACTACCAATCTCCAATCATTCTTGACCCCTCTTTAAGCTTGACAGTCCAATCATGCCAAATCTCAAGTGTGTCGACTCTCCAAGTCACCACTGTCTCTCTAGCCCATTTGTTCCTCCCTCACTGGAGCCTCAGAACCACCCCGTGAAGTGCTATATGCACTGTAAAACGGGTTTCCTCCTTTTTAAGTTTCAAGGTCCCCACCACCAAAGTATGTGCCTAATGAGTTAAATCTAAATCAGAGCTCAGCCTAGAATTTTAAGACCACCTGTCTCAACCTATACTCTCCTCGGTGAACCTCCAGCCAGTCTGCAGCCCTCTGGCAGTTCATTGCCCCAGAGGTCCGCACATGCTCCTTCTTAACCCCAATTTCGGGCTGAAAGGGAAAGTCTTTTGTGCTGAGGGTTGAGATTCATACACACCTGAAGTCTTCTGTGAGCCACCATCAGGCACAGCCCGGCCTCCTCCTTAGAGAGTACGCACCTTGTCCTTCTGACTTCTGTTTTGTGGTTTTGTTTGTTTGCTTGCTTGCTTTTCCAGACAGGGTCTCTCTATGGCCTGGAACTGGCTACACAGCCCAAGCTGGTTTCAAACACCATTCTTCCACCTCAGCCTTCCAAATGATAGGTTTACAAGGACATGCCACCGGCCGCTCAGAGCTGACAGGATTTAAGTTATTCTGTAAGACCTCCTGATGCTTTTTACTTACAGTGTGCCCTCCTGAGCTAGACGCTCCCTTCCCACTGCCTGCCGAGCTCCCATGCCCTCAAGAGTGTCCCTTCTAAGCTACTGGTGCTGCCTTGATGTGGCCTCGTACTAGAAATTATCCACACAGGCTCGTGTGTCTTGGAGTAAGCCGCGAACTCAGGACCCAGCAGGTGGCAGTTTGGGAGGTGGGGCCTTGATGGAGGAGGTGTGTCACTGTGGGCAGACCCGGAGGCTTATTAGCCCAGCTTGGCAAAGCTAGCCAGGTCCTCCTCTTGCTACTTCCTGTGTTCTCCCTGCCGAGATAAAGCTTCCCCAGTGGGGAAAATGCAGTGAGGACCTGCAAGGCTGTAAGTCTGAAATCAACCCATTCCTTCCATAAGCTGCTTCTGGTCAGGTATTTTGTCTCAGAAAAACGAAAGTAAATACAATACCTGGGCAAAACTCTCCTCTCTCTCTCTCTCTCTCTCTCTCTCTCTCTCCCCCTCCCCCTCTGCTTGGTTTCTTTGCATTCTCTGTTATTCCTCTACAGCCAAAGACTCAGTTCCACTGTCACCGCCTCCCACTTCCAGTCAAAGAGTTAAGTCCCTCTACCTCATGGAGTCCTAGCACCCCCAATTCTATCCTTATGCTAAAATGTGTTGGAAAGTCCAAACTACGCAAATTAAAAACAAACTTGCACGAAGGTTCTGTTCTTATCTAAAAGTAATCGTACAAAAGTCCTAACTGCGCTTTGCCTTTCCTGGGCAGCCCTGGCTTTGTGCCATGACTTACTCCCTGTCTTTTCCTGCACAACTGAACAAGCTTACGGGCCTGACTGAAGCTTAAAGGCCGCAGTCCCCCCACCCTCTGCTCCCCGCACCCCAAAAAGGACGCTACCTCATTTAGGATAATTCGATGCAACACATGCCTCGAGCCACTATTTTGACACTTTCATTCTCTTCTTTTTTATTCTTTTTAATAATCAGGGGGAAATTGATAAAATAATTAAATAATTGCACAGATGAGCAATTTGCTGAGCTAAAGCTTAAAGCATTGCAGAAACTAGGAGAAGCTTGTAGACAGCATCAGCACGCTGCACTGCCCTATCACAGTTTATATTTGGTCCACAAAAGATAGTTTAGGAATATAAAGTGTAATCATGCCCAAATGAAGTGTGTACAAAACTTGGGACTGACTGATGCAGAGTAATTGCCCTGACACCTTGGTAACCTCACTTCTGATGGAGAAGTTCGAAATCCTGCTCATGACAATTCTGGATTTGAACAAAACTGAAAAGCAAGGTTTACAAGATGTTTTCCAAGTGTATTGTCCCAACTACATAAGGCACCGAATAGGCTCTTGTTGTCTTGCGTGGGCTTATGATATTTTGCAGGCGATAAAGTGTTATGTAGCTGCAATGTGCTAGAACTTTGTTTACATGAAAAAATCATTCCAAATTCCAAATGACTCAAAGACGCATTTTAAAACGTTTCATCCTAAGTTCCTTGAAGGCAAGACCCATTTCTTATTCGTCTTAACTAGCTTATCTCTCGTAAGGTTTTTAATATAAATGTTCAAAAGTCCTTATCATAAGCACGGCCCAATGAATTGATACAAAAGAAGAAAAGTCAAGTTAGCCAAAAGAAGTCTTCAAACTGTAATCGCTCCAAAGCCCCTCTCAGTTACTATTTAAGTCAGACTCTTCCCAAATGAGAAACCGAAAGTCTGAAGAGAAGAAAACAACAACGTGTCTGTTTACATCTTCATCAGTTGTATTTCCTCGCGTGCAATCGGCTTGGCTGGACTTTGACAGCGGGTCTTTCTGGAAAGGGAAAGGAACAATATTCAGCTTCTTTGGTCCTAAAGCAAACTTGGTGTAGGGCTGTAACAGAGAGAAAGAGGAGGCAAGAGAAGCATCCACAGACTGTGAGCCCTCGGGTTTGGACTTTTCATTCCCTCCTTCTCTGGGGCCAGGGCAAGGCAGGAAAATATTTAGCTTGTCCCTTAAATGGGGTTGCCTGTACAGGAAGGCACTTAGCTTGAGGCTCTGTATTGCCAACACACACGCACACACCGTGTTTACGCCTCCACTGCATCCCCTGAATCTAAATCTCGCTCTTCCACTGAGACCCCCTTCTTTGGGACAGACATCAATGGACCAAGGAAATTGTCTCTGCCTCCGGGCCTGTTACCGGGGCTCCCTCTTTCCAGCGCTTGCCACACTCATGCCCTTAGGAACATTTATCTGTGCCCTCCTCTTTGTCCCATTTTGCCAGAAACAAGGAACAGCAAAAGTACAGTCATTATTTGCATCTGGCAAGGAAGGCAGCAGTGAGAGCTGAGAGGCAGTGGGAACAGAAATGTGGGGACAGAGCTGTGAAGGAGCCCCGGAGGGCAAACCACATCACCAACGAGCAACGGCCGTGGAGAAGCGCCTCAGTCCCTGAGACGAGTCATTGATGTCGAGTGGGAAGGGGGAGACATGGCAGGGGAGCGTCTGCCATGCCTAAGAACAAACAAGTTCAAGTTCAAACACTGCCTTTATCTCTACGGTATAAGGACCGAAGACCACACAGGCACCGGAACTGACTGTCCACAGCTCATTCATCTGCCTTTTGAACTATGGTTTATGTAGATGAATTTCTTTTTTTGTAACTTTTTAAAATTTATTTTTATTTTAGACAGAGAGAGAGAGAGAGAGAATGGGCTCACCAGGGCCTCCAGCCACTGCAAATGAACTCCAAACACATGCACCGCCTTGTGCATCTGGTTTACCTGGGGCCTGGAGAATCGAACCTGGGTCCTCGGGCTACCTCTCCAGCCCTGTCGATGAATTTCTTAACACCACCACGCCTCGGTTGCTTCATCAGTAAAGCAATGCTGATGATCATCACGATAGCTGCCGGGAGGGTGCACAGAGCTGGCATGTAGCATGCGGAAGAACCATCTCTGGCACTCGGGACCCATGAACCGCTGTTTTTAAGAGGTGATAAGAGGTCACTTGGGCGCTTTTGATTCCCTTTCTTTACTTGGAGGGAATGCAGCTTAGCCAGTCACTTCTATCTCTGTCGCGCTACCCTCCAAAAAAACACTTTATCTGCCTCTCGCCTGGGGAAAGCAGCCACCCCAAACGCAGGCTGAAGAGGTCTTGGTGCCCAGTGGGCCGTCACTGTTGTAGACACGACACACCCAACGCGACCTCCCTCTGAAGCCAGGGCCACCCACGCAGTGCATGAGGCCTTGGGTGCCCGCTTAACCAGATCCTGCCCCTCGGCCCGCCCCCACCTCTGCAAGCACCTGAGGGAGAAAGTTGCAGAAGGCGGTGTCACTTCCAACACAGGGCTCACCTTCATCACTAGGTGACACTCAGATGCATAAGTAAAGCTAGTAACAGGTGTAATTTGTCAGTTACAAATCCAAGTGGTAAAGTGCACCCATTTATAGATATGTGATGGAAACCCATTAGTGCAAGAATTGTGGGCAAACAGAATGCATACTTTGGTGAGAAACTTACAAGCTGAAGTTTGTCACCTCGAAACTGGGACCAATTTTTTTAAGGGCCGTTAGGACACAGAATCTTTTTTTAATTTTTTAACATTTTATTTTAATTAATTTATTTGACAGAAAGAGGGGGAGAGAGAGTACAGGAGTGCCAGGGCCTCCAGCCACTGCAGACAAACTCGAGACACATGCGCCCCCTTGTGCGTGTGGCTAACATAGGTCCTGGAGAATGGAACCAAGGTCCTTTGGCTTTGCAGGCAAACGTCTTAACCACTAAGACATCCCTCCAGCCCTAGGACACAGAACCTTGACAGTGTATCATGAAATACCTACAATGGGCTTATGGAAACTCCTCTTGAAGCTGGAAATGTATCTCCGCGGTAGAGCACTTACATACATATGTAATTCAAGGCCCTGGGTTCATCCCCAGATAAGGCAAGTCCAATTAAAAAATGGGCTATGCAGCTGGGTGTGGTGGCACATGCCTTAAATCACAGCACTCAGGAGGCAGAGGTGGGAGGATCGCTGTGTGTTCGAAGCCACTCTAAGACTACTTAGTGAATTCCAGGTCAGCCTGGACTAGAGTGAAGCCCTACCTCAAAAAAAAGGGGGGGTAGGGAGGGTATTACCATGGGATATTTTTTATAATCATGGAAAATGTTAATAAAAAATTGTGAAAAAAACCTAAACTAAATAAATAAATAAACAAACAAAAAAATAGGTAGAAGAAAATGGGCTATGAAAAAAAAAAAAAACAGATGTACAAGCAGTCGCACACATCTGGAGTTTGTTTGCAGTGGCTGGAGGTCCTGGCGTGCCCATTCTCTCACTCTCTCTCCCTCTTTCTCTGTCAAATAAATAAACAAGTAAAAATAAAATATTTTTTTAAAAAGGGGCTATGGAACTAAATAGAGAGTTCTCAAAAGAAGAGATACAGATGGCATATAAACATCTAAAAAAAAAAATGCTCTGCATCCCTAGTCATCAGGGAAATGCAGATTAAAACTGCGTTGAGATTCCATCTCACTCCTGTCAGATTGGCTACCATCACGAAAACAAGTCTCTTCCTCAGGAGAGCCTTCAGCACTTAGTTCTCACGTTGGCCTGGGCTCTTCTCCAGAACGGGGGGGGGGGGGGGGGGGGGGGAGGGGAGGGGGAGGGAGGCAGTTCGGGGTTGTGACAACCATTCAGACAGCACTGTGGGCCCTGAGCACCCCGTGGGCTCTGTAGGAAGCAAAACATTTCTATCTACGGCACCTTTGTCGTTTTGACAGTGATAGCACCAAGGGCTTCAGAGTTTCTGTCCCAAGTGCTCAGTAAGCTCCACATGCCCAACAGGAGCCTGAGCAAAATTTGAGATCCCAGAGATGAAGCCGCCACCAGCAAGAGTCTTCCGGGCTTCAAAGGCTCGTCGCTTGCTCCCCAGCCCTGCGCCTGCAATATGAAGATCCCCAGCACCACCGGTGGCCTTGACGAGAGCGTTCACTGTCTTCCAAATGATGTGAGATTCCCCCAGCAGTTCTTGTTCCAGTACTTGTGGTGCTTTGAACATAACGTGTCCCCCATAGACTCGCGGGTTTGAATACTTAACCCCCGGATGGTGGCACAGTAAAAGGCCTTGGAACTTTTAAGAGGTGGAACGTGGTGGCGCACGCCTTTAATCCCAGCACTCGGGAGGCAGAGGTAAGAAGGCTGCCGTGAGTTCGAGGCCAGCCTGAGACTATCTAGAGAACTCCAGGTCAACATTGCTGGAGGAAGTGTGGCAACGGGGATGGGCTTGGAAGTTTCATGAGCCAGCCCCACTTATGCATCTCTCTGTCTGTCTGTCTTTCCTTCCTCCCTACTGATGCAGTGACATGGTGGTGGTTTCCTCTTCCCGCCATGCCTGTCCACCATCATGGACTCCCATGAAACCGGAAGCAGAAAGTCAACCCTTTCCTACCATAAGCTGCTTCCGGTAAGGTATTCAGTGACAGCAAAGAGAAAGTAACCGACACAGCATCTCTAGGGGAGGATGGAGAGACTGTGTGTCGAGGAACTATCACTAAGATCTCACCTGGTCCTTATGACACCCACTCCCATCCCTGGCCTGGGTTCCGCATCCTACCACAGACCATGTTTCAGCGTGAAACGTCCTCCATAGACTCATGCGTTTGCACATTTAGTCCCCAGCTCTTGCCATTGTTTGGGGAGGTTATGGCACCTTTCTGAGGGGGGCCCTAGCTGGAGGATAGGTGTTAGCGGGAGGGGGGTGGGGGCGCTGAGGTTCACTTCCATCTGATCTGGCTCTCTGCTTCTTGATCCAAGGAGATGTGGGAGAGCCCACCTGTAAATTCTCACATCCTAGCAAGCCAGTCCCCACTTCCATTTCTTCCCTACCAGGATGGGCTGTGTCCCCCAGATGAGGGGACAGAATTCTTCCTCCCTTAAAAGGCTTTTATCAGGTATCTGGTCACTGGGATGAGAAAAGTAACTAACACAATTGCCATCCCTGCTGAGTTCTCAGAGAGCTTTTCTCTTAGCATCATCAGCCACCCCCACCTCCATCCAGAACTCCAGGTAGTGTTTGATGAGCAAATCAGGGTCCCAGGTCTGTGTACTAGAAGCCCAAGGAAGACAGGATGGTCTGATGTTCAGCAAAGCCTATTAAGAGCCAAATTTCTCTAACGCAGAAGGGACACTTAGATACACAATGGCAATAAATAAATAAAGCCAGGCAATTTTTCTGGCTATTTTGTTGTTTTGTTTGAGACTATGGAACCCAAGCTGGCCGTGATCCTCCTGCCTCCGCCTCCTTAGTGCTGAGATGATGTGTACCATCAGAGCCAGTGTGGCAAGTGTTTTAATGCAAAATTCTTGAGAAGATACTTCTTGAGGGACCTTGACTGTTAATCCCCACTAAGATTAAGGTGACCACATGTCTTATTTTCCAGGGATAGCCTGCTGTTCTGGCTTAATAATGGCATGCTTTTCATTCTCAGAGGAATTGCATGGGTACGTGCATGTGTGTGTGCGGGCCCCATGTGTAATGCTCATGTGAAAGTGTAGTGTACATGTGTGTGCATGTGTTCAGACTTCCACAAACCACTGTGCAGAGAAGAGGCATCTGACAAAAAGGACGCTATTCCCACTTCGCGGAACTGCTCAGCAGTTTGCACTCCATGAGAGTGACCAAAAGGACCGCGTCCCCAGTAGCAGAATTGTTTGTCCTTGGGAAATGACCGGCTGCTTGGCAGTCGGAAAACCGGGAAGCAATCATTTCCGGAAAAGATTCTTTCCACGGTGTCTGTTCTGCTAAGTGCATTTCTCAGACTCTGTCATTTCATCTCACTTCCCTCAGGACCCTGCCCTTCGCTGACTTCCAAGCAGCAATATCATTCACCTTTTAGCTTCAACTTTAAAATGCCAACGTGTCCTTAGTATTGTAACCCTTTGTGGGTGAATGGCTGGGGAAAGAATGGGTACAGACAAAGAGAAACCCCCCACAAAAGGAATACGTATAAGAGGAAACTTGAGAAAGGATGGCGAGTCAAGGGGAGAAAGAAAATGAGAAGAAAAAGGAGATAAGAAGGGAAAAGGAAATTGAGTGAGAGAAGTGAAGAAAGAATGAAAAAAGAATCATCTTGCCCAATATATTATGCGAATGTGGAACATGGGTTGCCAGAGCTAGCAGATTATCAAGCGTGGTGGTCTCAGCTGTTTCCAAAGGGTTTCTCTGCCTACACCCACCCGGCATGTCTGGGCCAGGGGAAGGGCTGCATGGCCCACGACCAGAGTCCTCCGGAGGAGCAGGACACGGCCAGCGGAAGGTGTGTATAGTGCCACGCTCTCTCCACCCTGACCCTTCCTGAATATAGGCCGCAAGGCCCTTTCCCAAGAGAAGCATGTCCCATCACGCTCAAAACCTTGAATTTTTTTAGACCAGCAAAGCAAACTCAAACCTTTCAAAGCTACACACCAACTTGACCTGGGAATACCACCAGCTCCTGGAGAAAAATTTTTCCTACGATGAAAAACCCTTCAGTCAATAATTCCTTTTAATACTGCTTTTATGCTCAGTGATTTTTTGTTTTTGTTTTTGTGGGGGTTTTTTTTTTGGGGGGGGGTATTTTGAGGTAGGGTCTCACTCTGATCCAGGCTGACCTGGAATTCACTATGTCGTCTCAGGGTGGCCTCGAACTCTTGGCGATCCTCCTACGTCTGCCTCCCGAGTGCTGGGATTAAAGGCGTGTGCCATCACACCCTGCTAGTGATATTCTTAAAAGAGTGGTACCCAAATATTAAAAAAATTACACTTTACCAAGCAAGACAATGCCATTTCCCCTCCAAACAAAGTGTGCTCTCTGGCTACGACTGTGATATGAGTGGGCAGATCTGGCGTGCTGTGTCCCCGCTTTCAGGTGACCAGGAGCCTCTCATGGTTCCATCAGTAAATACAGAGAGATTTGAAAGGCTGTTTTAATGTACAACCTCCCTCTGGCTTGTGCCTGTCCACACAGACGGAGATGGGGAAAAATCTCCCTGCCTAGTGATTCAACCTCACAATTAATAATTGAGCACCCTTTCTCTCTCCCTTGCCTTTTTCCTCTCTCACTGAGAACGCACTCTTCAGCTTGTTAAGCTCAGCTCACTCCCACTGATAATTCACCAAGATCATAATTTATGGACAATTGAAGTTGCAGAAACATCTCTTAGGAGGAACAGAGCAGATCCATAGCAACAATTCTTCAGGGGAATATTAATCCCCGGCTTTATGTAATGCTAAGTGTACAACCGTAATCAGAACTTGAGTGGAAGCTGCTAATCACTGAGGGAGAGGCTGTATAAAGAATTCATAATGGAATTAGCCTGCGGCAAACAAAGAAAGACAAAATTAAATCAGCCATCAAATTGCACCAAGGAATTTTAATTTACAGGTTAATGTAGGATTATGTAACTAATCACAGCTAACATTTTCAATGAACAACCAATAAAATTCTGCTCTTTTTTCCCCCTTTCTAATCTTACTAATGGCATTCCAATAACATGCTTTTATTATCCTGTACTATGCTAGAATTGATTCTCAAAAATTCTAAATCTTTCCAATTGTCAGAGGCAAGGTAAAAACATGGTTTTAAAATAATCCACTGGATGTGTGGGTCTAGGAAGATCTCCTCTTCAGTTCATCCCAGACTCAATAATATCTGGGGTAAGTTTGCATAAAACAGATTTACATAACCATATAGCTTTAAAGTATATGTATGTTTTTCATGCAGTGCAGGGAGCTGAAATGGGACAAAAGAGACTAAATTAAATATGTGAAACTAATTTGGAGCACAAAGTATATCAGCTAATTCTAAATAAAACCATTGCCATAAATTTATATGTCAATATTGCAGACATATCCAATGACATACACACCAAGGACTGTACTAACAGAGTTTTCATGGTTTATAAATGTGAACATCATAAAAAGAAATAAGGTTTGTAGGATAAAAAGTTGATTAGCATTCCCCAGGGGAGGGGGCCAGAGTCTTGTATACTCCCCAGTTATATTTTGATATCAACCAATGCATAACAAAGACAGAAAAAGCTCTATACAATTTTAAAAATTATATGAAACCCACTGCTTCATAAATATAAATATATAAACAGACAGTCTAACTCTTTGCACATTGGCAGGGAGAAACTCCAAAATTACACTGTATGCTTAAAAAGACATCAGTTTAATCAAAAAGATCTTTTTCCAACATATGGCAGAAGGAAAATTATTATAAATGGAGTAAAAAGTATGTTCATAAACTTGACTTCATGAGGGAAGAATGCTGGGAAGAAAGGCGACGGCATTCTTCCTGCATATGTTTTCCTTGTCGAGAACAATGTGGGAAAGTCTCATTTTCCTTTAATCTAAATGTTCATTTTATGGAAGCAGCAACATTCAGCCCAGTTATTAGCAAAGGAGTTTTGTTGCTTTATAAAGTCTAATTTTAAGATGCTCACTTCCAAAAAAAAAAGAAAAAGAAAAAAAACATTATGGTGTCAATTGCAGTACCCTTCAGCAATCCTGTAATAACTTTATTCAACCATTTCTAATTATAATTATATTTTCAATTCCTTTTAGCTATAGAAACTCTTTATCAATCAGAGCACAAGACAGAAAATTACTTTATTACAGCTACAGCTCGTTAGGCTGAGTGCTCTTAATGAAGCAGCCTCATAATCAGATGAAAATCATGCTGGAGAAAACTTGCATCATTAGTCTGGGCCTTAATTACCAAGAAATATAGTCACTAACAATGATATTCCATTTCATGATATGGTGCATGCACCTTCCACACTAGTTGCAATTAATAATTCCACCGACGGCTGCAGAATCTTTTCTATTTATTCATAACAATGGAGGGGGGGATTCGAAATTTAATTGAGCGCTTCAGATTGTGCTCTTTCTCCTTCGCTCTCGCGTTCAGATTAAAATGTCACAAGGCTAATATTCTATCTTACAATAATTCATCATTTTAATTACATATTTTATGTGTGCGAAATGTCTTTTTCAGCTTTATGGTGCAGTTTGACATTTTTGGCGGCGCATCTAGGAAAATGGGCGGCCTCTCACGAACGTGGCTCCTACCATCCAGGACCACGTCAAAAAGAAAAAAAGAAAGAAAGAAAAAACACATCACTGCCACGCACCCATCAGCTTCAACCATGTTCGGAAATGCTACCTACAAGTAGAGGGCATTCGCTGAAATTCACGACAGTGACTCCCCAGAGGAGAGA